>NC_085046.1:110847155-111157966 GCF_963662255.1 Cinclus cinclus | reverse complement strand
AACCGGGCCCGGCTGCCTCCCCCCAGCCCGTGAGGGCGGCCGGGCGGGCTCGGCCACCCCAGGGCTGCTCCGAGCCGGGGCAGGGCAGGGCAGGGCCCCCGAGCCACGGACACACCGGGAAAAGGGCGAGGATCTCAGCAATGGGTTTTTCTTCTTTGGCTGTTGGGGCCCCTGGTTAGAGACAGGGCCCAGCAGCCTCCAGAGCCCAGCCCTGCCTGGCCCGGGCTGCATGAGAGGGGCCTGGGCCAGGTTGCGTTACCTTGTGAAAGGCCGGAAATGCAAGAGAGCTTTCCTGGGGTTTATTTGCTTCAAATGTGATTCACAGAGCGAACCGACTTTTCCAATTGGTTTCTCAGGCTATCAACAGCTAAACCAGCCATCAATTCACAGAGGAAGTTCTCATGGAGAAAAACTTCCTAGTATGCCCTCCCCTCAGGTGCCTTCAAGGTGCAACCAGCACACCTCTAAAAGCAATATTAGGAGATATAAACAAAAGATTACTCCTTTGTTACAAGCCCAGGAGAATTAACTTTTCTTTAGGAAAGAGATAAAATTAGTAATTAAGCCCGTAATTACTAATTGTGTATTAGAAGCTGAATAAAGATAGAATTGGATGATTAATTTTTAAAGTTGTTATAGAATCAATGAAAGGACAAAGAAAGTTTAAATTTTATGAGATTAGGATTGGCTTGGCTCATTAGACGTAACTGATGGTATTGGCTGGACTGCTTTAAACCATCCCTGGTTACATCTACAGTGAGTTGATATAGCTGTGCCAAATAGGGCAAGATTGTTCCTTGCTGAGCTCCATTAAATCCATATGGTCATTTCAGAGAGGCCTCAGCTGCAAATGTACCACTGGTCATAGTCTCAGTAAATGTTAGGGCTACCTTCAAGCTGTCTGCTCATGGCACCAGCACTGACTGTTTTCCTAAAAGTAAAGTTGTTGAAAATAATGTCATATAGTCAGGAGGTTACCAAGCTGGATAAACTTAGAGTGTGACAAAACTCAGAAGAAAGGCTTCACTAGGAGAGAGAGTGGGCAGGTGGAGGACATTTGGTTTTTTGCATGTTTTTTCCCATCTAAAAATTATAATTTATTTCCCTAAAATATTGGTGGCTATAGTGTATCTACTGATAAAAATTACACTGGCCAAATGCAGTGGGAAAAACCAGAACCCCCTCCAAGCTCTGGAAATTCTTGGATCCCACTGTCAAAAAAGTAAGACATTTCATGGTCTCCATCCTGCCGTCACCTTCTGTACTGCCAAAGACATTTTTGGTGCCACAGCTGCGTAAAGAATAGGTAAGCCTAAAATCATGGTTATGCAATCAGAAATCCATGATGGTAATATACCACCTCTTATGCTATTTTAGTATAATTTAAATAGTTTCCATTTCTGGAGCTCAGAGTCAGAATTCAGACATGAATAGCAATTAACTCTAAAAAGTCAACATTTATCTTTTTGATATCAAAGAAGAAAATAATTTATAATATGAAGCTCTATGAAAATGGGATTAGATGAGAATTAGCATAAGTCTTAGGTCTTGAGAACAGACAGAGAAGAGACTGAAGTCCTTACTTACACTAAGTTTTTAAAATCCAATAAATATCCTCAAGGACTTTGTTTTATAATATTTTTTGTAGAACATACAGTTCTTTGTAATGAACTACCTTTTAAGATGAGGTGTTTCAATTTTATAACAGAGTTTTATTTTACAGGACATTCATATCCATAGGTAAAAGGCCTAGATTATTTTGCCTTTTCCAAAAGGGAGTCGAATGTGCATTAGCACTCCATGACCTTATATGACGTGGAAAATTACTTCTTATAGCTTAATGGGGAGAAGCTCTTATAAATAGAATCGTAGAGTCATGCAATTGTTTGGATTGGAGTGACCCTAAAGATCATCCATTTCCAACATTCCAGCCATGGGCATGGAGACCTTTCACTAGAACAGGTTGCTCAGATCATATCTGGTCCTTTGATATATTCCCTTTTAGGGGTTTTGGCAACACATTAGCAAAAATGGAACATAAAACCAACTAAAATAATTAATATCTATAAATTTTTCTGATCTAGTTAAGTCAGTACATATTGTGATCACAATAGCCACTACACATACAGTTAAGAAAGACTTACTCAAGGAATATAATTAAAAGAAGTTAGCAATTTCCATAATTCATATTGGGTTAAAAGAAGATGAATTGCAACTGCAAACAAAGTGTAATTCATTTTATTGCCCAGAATGTTTTCACTTAATACATTATTTCCTTAGCTGTTTGAGAAGCAGAGTATCTTTATTAAAGAATTTTGAAAATACTCATGATAATTTTGCCAAAAGTTTTTCTTTTCTATTACTCAACAAAGATCAAATATTTCTGCATATTCAAAAATATAATGGTAACAAAGTTCTTTTTTTAATATAATAGATTCTATGATTTCACACAAAAATAATACTTTTCATTTCTCAGGAATTCAAATACACAATTTTTGAAGCTACATTTTGTCAACTGCAGGTAAATTGTTCAATGTAGTAATTTTAGCTGTCTAGATAATATTCCTCCTGTTCCACACATGGTTATGTCAAGGCAGCAGTGATGAGTATAAATATAAAAGAAGCTCAATCCAAGTGCATGTATTTATCCATATCTGTACAGTTATCATATATATATATATATTCTTTCATGCAATAGCACTTCAGAGAAACCAGTTTTTAAATTAACTACTCAGAGTATTGTCTTGATCTCATTCCTTTCTGCATAAGTATTAAGAAGCAAACTTAATTCCATGACCACAGCAGTCTTGTAAATCAAAAGGCTAGTGCTCAGTTAACAGAGACTTAACTGATTTTTCTTGTTTTTCAGTTTTCAAGCCTTAGAACTTTTTACTGTCTATGTTGTTAAATCAAGCTAAAAAAAAAATTCACTCCCAACTGACTGCTTTTCTGTGATGATGTTAACATGATGGTATTAATTTTCTGGGTGAGTCCAAAGGCAGAGAAGGCATAGGTCTTTTGCTGTCTTCTAAAAGAAAGGAATTTAAGTATTATTTTATTTTGGCATTTGCTGCCAAAATATCTTTAAGGCATAAGAGGCATAAGAGATTAGGTTAAAAGTCACACAAAGGATCTGTGCTTCAGAGGACTCTATAAAAAGCTAAGCAATGATTTTATCTGCACAGCTCTAAGCATACAAAATTTTCAGATGCCCAACTAGGCAAATAGTCCGTGAACTGTAGAAAACAAACGATGATGTACAGAAGGCTTTTTCCCAGCATAATATGCAGGTGTAGAATATATTTAACACTGCTTGGAGTTTTGCAAGTTTTCTTCTCAAACTCTACTTGGTCTATACAATATGACATTTCTTTCAGTTTTAGAACTCAGAACTTAGAACTTAGAACTATTTTAAATAGTAAGCCCATAAGATGAATTCTAGTTTTTTTACAAATTTTAGACCCAAAATGTAAATCTCTTGCAGCTTCATAGTGCCTTGAAAATTGAAATGGTGTCGGTAAATTATCCAGTTTGCAGAAAAAAAGTAACAACCATTTTTTGTGAATCTTTCCCCAGGAATATTTAATGGAAGTGACACCATCTCACATAAGATGTTTGAGGAAAAATGTTTTATAAGCAACTAATGCTACAGGCCCTAATTAATCACAAGAATAGCAGCACTGTCCAGCATCAACATAACTGAAAGGGAAACATAAAGGGAGCTGTAGATACTGACGTGGTATCTTCAAAGATTTACCCAAATATTCAAAATAATGTGACTCAGAATCAAGAAGTTTGGAAAAGTGTTCTGAATGCAACATTCTGGAAGGAGTTCAGAATTGAGTGGAATAATTCCTTTCATATTACAAATTGTGAAGGTCACGGTGACAGAAAGTTTTATAGCACAGTATTAGGCACATAATGTGTAACAATGCATACAAAAACTTGCACTTCTTCACATTATTTCTGATTTAATTCTTTGGTATTAAATTTGGATCTCTTATAACTAAAAATAAAAAAAAATAAATAGCATTCACACTGAGAGCACCTTGCACTGCATTTAGTAAAGCAAGGTTTTCCAGAAATTCAAGACTTGCATTGCTACAGAAGCAACAATAAGTGAACTTGCATTTAAACAAGTAACTATTAGGTAAAGAAAGGAGAGGACATTTTCATATTGTTATGTCAGGTATTTTAAAATTATTCCCATAGAGCTAGTCAAAAAGTTTGGACACATGCAGTCTTCAGAAAACCCAAGTGCAACTGCAGACCAAAATTTAATCAGGTTTTTAAAATTACTGATCCTGTTGTCTAGCTGACCATTTATTCACAATTATATTTCTAAAACACTCCTGTCTCCAAATCAAATTTGTCCATGTGAAGGCTGGCACTCCTGCTCACAGGTATGACAATTGGATGGGACAACTTTATTTGAGGCACCCAAATTTAGGGTGTCTATGTACTCTAAAATACATGTTTCAATTAAGAAATTCATATGTGTGTGCATATTATATAGATATAGGCACATTACCTGTATTTTAATATGTATTGTATACATATCACATTTATATAATATCCAAAGTGTTCGTATCACATACAAAATATAGTGCATGTACCTATGTATATTTAAACATTGCATATAATTCTGAAGGATATGTACAAAATATATGTACAAAAAAAAAGTTGCAAACTACATATAAAAATATTTTTGCAAAATAAATTCTACTGGTTTTGTGTGGGGCAGAGTTAATGCAGATATAGATGTTGTCAGGACCTAAAAATGCAAGTGGTTATATTCACTGCAAAGATACTCTACTCTTTCAAGAGTGTCCTGTCAAATACTTATATAGCCATCTGTATTCACGTGTGTTGCTGTTAAAACTTGACTGAACCAGAAGTCCCACTCATTTGTAAGACTTTTTTGTTTAATAATAGAATATGAAGGTAAACAAAAGATAATACCTTTAATGGCTCTGATTACTACCTCAAACAACAACTAGCCATACAAAAAATACCTCTTATTTTCATTTCCAGTATAAAAGTTGACATGCAACCAATTTCCACCTGGTTTCACTTACTTCACTTATGATGTTTAAATTAACTAAATCTTTTCTCTTTTAAATTATGTGCAGCAAATATGGTCACACAGGTTGACCTTAACAGATGAACCAAACCATAGTCACCAAATGAACTTCTTGTTTACCACAAATTTTACATTTATTATTCCAAAATAACCTGATTTTGCATTGTATACTAACCAGCTTAATCCAGTTTAAGTTGTCAGTCTTCTAGTCTGAATAGACAATGGTCATCAACACCAACATCTAAGAATGCCACAAACTTGAACAAGGAGGAAGCAGTTGGCTCTGCCAGACTATCTGGTTTTAAAGTTCCATTTTTCATTCCCAGCTTCTTGTAATTCTTCCTCCTTTCAATAAGGATTTATGAAAATAGGATAAACATTTATCCTGCCTTATTTGCCGTTGATTTAGTTCTTCAAGCAGAACATTTCTTGTACTTTAATCTCTACCACTAAAGCATTTGTATAGCTCTGTGGCTTTGTTCGTCTTCCCAGAATGTCTGTGTGGTAACATTCAGACCCTCCACATTTTTAAAGAGTGAGAAGATAGCAGGTATATTTTTTCTAAAGAGTGTAAAACCAAACAACTACTTCTTTTTGTAAATGCATGTTAAATAGAATCTATATCAAAAGATGATCCAACAAATAAAACCATTCAGGTTTCAAATCAGCTAAAAGGGGAATACATTCTCAGTTCTCTTCCCAGCTACATTTTATCTTATATAATGAATTCAAAATACAAATAAACATGTAATTAAATTATCAGACCTTTAAATTTACTGTAGTCATTTATTGATATTTCCTTGGATCACCTTATTAGAATGGCTCCAAGTTCAGTTCTCAGGCCATACCAAGCTTCTCAGTATTAAAAACAAACAAATAAAATGTTCCCTTTCTTATATGCTGTATTTCAACTGTTTATAGAACCAGTCACACCAGAAACACATAATACTAACATTTTAAAATAAGTTCATGATGCTGTTATTTCCTTATAAACATTGAAAGGCAGGAGTTTTAAAGGAAGGAAAACCATTATGTATTAGAAAGTGCATTCTTATTATATGGGCTGCAGTAGCAACATGTAGATTGTCTGTGTGCTATACATAAATAATTAAAAACCTAAAATGGCCTTTATAGCTAAATCCCTGATGCAGAAAATATCAGTAGATGAAATTGTTCCCACATGCTATGTTAATGAGATTCACCTGTTAAGCAAATCCAGCTGATTAATACCTGCTGGTTTTGAATAAAACACAGCTCTGATGGTTAGAACAGCTCATTTTTGTTCCTTAAAATGACATTAAGGTACTGATATTGTAAGTCTTGAGGAGAGCTAGGAGCTTCCAAAAATGTGGTGTCTGCAGTCTTTTGAATAAATTTTTAATCAAAGGATGAAGGGGAGAAAACTCTTCATATTTTTACCTTCTTCAGTAGAATCCTTATAGCATTTTTCATCACTATGAAGAGTTCGAAGATATGCTACTTAATGCATTTATCATGCTGTCACAATGATCTACTTCACTTTTTCTCCCCAACATTTAGCTGTACATGAGGCATTACAGACATTTTCCTTAGTTTCAAAGCAAATATTTTCCAGCCAGATACAGGTGTCTGAGGGAAATCTAAGGGTAACTTTCAACAGAAGGGATGCTAGATCAGTGAGATGTATGGAAAGACTACATCCTGCAGAACATACTTTCTCTGCTTCTTGGGTAGTGCATTATCCCAGTAGGCTCAGGTAAAAGTACTTTATAGTAACAAGTGAGTGGATAGGGAAGCAGGGTAGAGTAGGTGGATTAGTGGCAAATCCTTTTATCTGCCCAGCAGAGCAATGATGCTACTTCCACTAACAGGAAGCATTCTAATTGCAAACACACACTATTTTATAATGCTGATGTACCTGTGCACACATGAGTACAGTCTAAATATCCAATTTTGCCTCATTTTTATGGGACTCTATAATCATCTCAATATGACTTGAGGCATGAACAGGTAGGATAATTATTTTGGTCTGTGGAAAAAGGTTCTAATTTTTGTGGATAGACATGTAAAATCATGTGAAAAATACATAAAATTCCTTTGTTTTGGAGACAGTCAAATTTACAAAATTAAAAATTCTGAGCCACTACAAACATTTGCTTAGAGGATGCCTAGGGGGATTGAACTTATCTTTACCTTATAGTTGCAGCTCCCTTACACCATTAAATTTAATCAAAATTTAATGTAACTATTTTGTATATAGTGATACATTCACTATGAGGTACCTGGCTTTTTATTTTTTAATTTTTTTTTCCCTGACAATTGGTCAGAGGACTCTATGTGGAAAAACTACCACATGCTGACCTCTGTTTTTTGTCTGTACTCAGAATCTCTATTGACATAGCTTTTAAGTTCCTGGAGTTAAAAATAAATTAAAATGTAAAAAGTAGCTCCTGTATATTCATTGAACTTGCCAAAATTTTCATCTACCTTGCACTTTGCACTGTAAAGAGTCTATTAAACCATGGCAACTGCAATCAACAGGTAGTGAAGAAAAAGTAGGAGTTTCTGTGTGCTTCACACTAAGTTTCCCTTATCCTGTTATTTCTCTTATAATGGATAGGAATCATGTTGTGTTTATACAACAGTAAAGTCAACTATCTTTTGTTAGTCATCTCTAAAAGATTAATTATCAGGTAGCAATATTCCCCTTTCCTACCTTAAGCAAGTGGTTTGTTTTTTTTACTTTGCATTCATTACTCTTGATCAGTACAGCACATTCACATAGGAAATTACGATCTTCATATAGGTAAAAAAAGAATAAGTTTGCATGAAAGTCTAGTAATCTCCAATATTCCCCAGCGCTTGGGACTTGAATGTAGGCAAAACACGTTTTCTATTTGTTCCAGGGTTACTTCTATTTTCTTGTTAAGTTTCCTCCATAGGAGCATAGTATTCCAAATCATCTGTAGTAGCTTCCCAGTAACATTACGAGACCAAATACACTCACCGATCTTTGTATGAAAACAAGACTACACATGCAGTTTTATGACAATGTAAATATAATATACAATGCACTCCATTTTCATGATGTTCTTTCACATCTGTTCTTAGTTGTAGGCTATATGCAGAATTACAGGATAGTTGGTCTGGTTTCTATCAAATAGACAGAAATGCAGTGTTGAAAAGCTTACTTGAAAATATTGAAACCCTGATGAAAACCAAGGGACTGGAAGATCTGTTGCATGCACATTTCCTGCTCAAAGGGACTTGTCCATATGATTGGTCCTGCTCATTCTGATTTTCATAGCACATTAGTTTTCATAGCATGTTAAGTTTTGTGATTATTTCAGGAAGGAGGAGTTGAAGTTATGACTTCAAGAGCTAGATGGTGATTTGCATGAACTGTGCCAAGAAATAAACTAAAGAGCTAGGACCTGAATAGAGGTTAGAGTGGAAAGGTTTGGCTGGTCAATTGCCTGAAAGTGTGTCACAGGATTTAAGAACCCACATATCCTGTCAAGAAACATCTGAGAAGGGAGAGAGCATCAGTCCCTTTAGTTCTTTCTTTGGTCTAAACTTTCTGAGTACCCAGTCCGTTATCCTGACACTGCACAGATGTTATGAGGATTAGAGAACCACACAGCTCTACAGCATTTTTTTTCTCTGGTTAAGAAATTACAAAAAGTACTGAGAGTGGAATTCTGGATTCAGGTTTGCATCTTACCTAACATGCCAGCCCACACAGTTGCAATATGTGAAAGACGTACGCCCCATGTCCTTTATCTCCCTGTCAAGAGCAAGCAAACACCATAAAAGTGATCAATCTCCAGCTGGAAGCCTTTCCCCTTGAAGCAGTACAAACATTGTGCCTGTCTATGAAACCCACAATCTGCATTTGAGGGTTTTGGGCAAATTGCAGTTTTACTTTCCTCATCTTAACAAAATGGATGTCTGTGTATTGAGAGCAGTTTATTTATAAGAGGCTGCAGCTGTGGAATAGATGCTGTCAGAAGACATTGATGTGCTGCAACAGCACTACAAAAGTTTGTATGAAGCTAATGAACAAAGATCAAGATAATGGGAATATGAATACAGGCAGAATGACTGTTCAGGGAAATTTCTTTTAAATTTACAATCTTATGTGTGTCATTATTCAGCATTCTGAAAAGAGGATAAGGAACATAAACAAAAAATCTGAACAATTGGTTTGAACTAATTTTTTTGTTGTCAGAAAGCATTATCTCATTTGCCTCCAGCAATAATTTTTAACCTATTTGCTGTATATCAAGTCACTGTTTATCCATGCCACTTAGCACACTATAGTATTCTCATGAGGTTTTGGCTATAAACTTAATGTATAGAGCCACCTATGAGTTGGCTATGGGACCTGAGGAATCCTATCCAGCTCATGTGGGGATGGAAAGGTACAGACCAGTATATATATGTATGCAATACAGGTGTACACACATATTTTATGTGCACACATATCTATTCTCACTAATGGAGCTCCACCCTTCTCAGCCAAAGTGGGGAGGAGGATGAGTAAATTGGTTCTTTCTGGTTTTGCATGACTATCTTATGCATCTTCCTGTGATCTCTCTGGCCAGTTAAGTATATAGGTGCACATGTTTATTTATGCATGCTGTATCTGTGTGCATGTGTCTGCCAGGAATACATCTTCAGACTTGCTACGGGTGAACTTGGTGACCTGGATCTGTGGCAGACTCACCTCTCTCATTCCGTCAGATCTGGTATTATGTATTTTCCACAAACAGTTAATTATATATAAATATGATGAATCTTCTATCAACACACACTGACACCTATTGTATCAGACAGAGTTTGAGCTATACATCAAGTATCTGTTGTCAGTAGCTTTTCAATCCCATTATCCCTGCTACTAGAGAGAACCATTAGCTTTAATGTGGAAAGCCTGCCTTTTTTTTCCTTCCAAATAATATCTGTATGATAATGAAATTCATCAGTTCTTTGTAATTTTGCATGCTCTAGTGATTTTAATATGCTATTGTGACAATTTTAGGTAGTTGAATAAACAAATATTTGTGTAGAATACATAGTCAAAACAACTTTGGTTTCATGGTTGCAAGGTAGATTGTGAATGTACTAAATTCCAACACATTCCTCTCTCTGATGCTTTGTTCTTCCTGGTTGAATATTTATGACTGCTATATTTTTATTTTGATTTTTTTTCTTCACAGACCAACTGAATGCTCTTCAGTGTAGTTGGATTCAATTGACTTTTTATTCTGCATATCAGATTCAATAATTACCATTCTGTTGAAACTTTTAAAATTATTGTGCCTGTGATTTTGCTGTAAAATGCAGTCTGATCCACCAAAACCAAGTTAGCATTTCTCACCATCTGATAATTTATGTTTTAATGATTTTCTACGGGTCAGATTAGGATGTTAAAGCTTTAGATTTCTAAACAGATAAGTCTTCTTTACTGGCCACACAAAGGATGATCCCCTGTCTTTAATTCTTTTTGTCACTACTGCTCTTAGTCCCTCAAATATCTCTGCTGTACAGCTTGGACAAAGCCAACACAAGTATTTTAAAGAATGTCTATTTTCTACTTCACAGCTTTCAACAGATTGAGAAAAGAAGATATTCTAAGTCTTTTTAGCAGAAGAATATGCTGTTGTTTTGGCTGAACACTGTAACACTTCAAAGCTCCTCTAACACTTCAAAGCTTCTGCACAACCACTTTGCAAAATGGTTCAGGATATCGGCTTTTATAGATTTTTTAATACAGGGTCTGTGAGCACGTGTTATAGACAACTACCCATTTTATTAAAAAAAAAGTCACATTAAAAAATTACCAGGAGACCTTCTGCTCTGTAGAAGACAGTGACTCACTGTTAAAGTGTCTAGAACAACTCAGCAAACAAAGAATTGAGTGAACAAATGGAGGGAAAAAGCACCCTCCTACTCTATAAGCATCTCTCACAATACACAGCCACTCAGTCTTGACAGCTGAAGGACACAGCCCTGCATAGGTAGACTTAGGTATTTAAGGCTGAGGAGAAAGCTGATGGCTCTTGCTGTAGTTCTCTCATATGAAGCAAAAATCAGATATTCATGAAGTTTCACTTCAAAAGTTTCAAGAAGATAAGAAAAAATGGAGTTAGTTAAGTAATAGGAATAATTCCACACTGTCCTCATTTGCCAAGAGAACATGGAAGCAAGATCATTAATGGAAACACAAGAAGTAAAAGAATGGCACAATTTCCAATGCTCAGTTGGGTCCATGTGGTGGGAAAATTGGCAAGAAAGGATTGTAAGTGTGGAATCAATTTCCTCTTCTGTACCTTCCATTGTTGTTAGGAATGTAGCTTTTACTTTTCAATCAAATTATATGTTCTGATATTTAAAAGCCCATGCCAATGACCGGAATGCAATTTGTGGGATTATTATTTTTAAAATTCCTCCCTTATTGTGACCAAGAAGACGACCTATTTCTAGCATACTGTTAGATGATGAGACATACATATTAAATCACCCTTTAATTTACATATATGTGGTTTACCTCCAGTTTCAAGGAGAAGAGTACCCTTTTTTAAATGGTGACTGGTAACCTTTCACCACATGAGGTGACTGATAAATAGTCATAAATATGTTTATCAGAAAGAATCTGTAAATTACTGTTATTTTTCATATCCATGAATGCCTACACTTAAAAGAATTCTGGAGGCCTTGGATATTCATAATTTCTAGATTTCTCTATCCTTTGGTATTTTAATAGCATCCATTTTAATAAATCATCACTCTTCCCCAAATCTTCAATAAACAGAACTTCAAAATATTACAAATTGGCCCTAATTCTATAAAGGTATATAAGAAAAAAAATAGCAGAAAAAAATCCCAACCACCAAGAAAATGCTACCTGGAAGTGGGCCTAGCCTTAAATGTGCTCTTTTTTAAGGCAAAATTGGTTTCTCTCATTGCCTAAAAAAAACTCCTTGATGCTGAGCCACAAAATCTGGCTGAGCAAAGTAATCTTCACTGCAAATGTAAATGCTAGACTTAGTTTGCAGATGCAAAACTTTTGAAGCTTTGAGTAATGCCTTTTTAGTGGTCCTGGCAGGAGAAGGGGGAGAAAAATATGAATAAATTAAACAGATGGACCAGAAAGAAAAAAAAAACAAACAACCAAACAACAGAAAACAAAGAAATTATTAGGAAAGCAGAGTACTGACACCAGTTTCAATACCATCTTTAAAGCCATAATACCTTTTAACTGAAATCTTTACAGTTGTCCTCACTTTCAGTCATATTTGCATACACCACTACAGGGTTTAGTCACTGTCCTCCAGATTCTACAACTGACAATCTCAACCATAAATTAAATAGATCCCTAAATCAAATCTAGCCATGACAAATCTATCAAGTAGAACAGCAAAAGTTTCTTTTATTTTGTTTTTCTCATTGATTTATGCCAATATGATAAGACCTTATGTCAAGAAAGTTTTTCTGTTTCTCTTAGAAAATACTGTACACCTTTTCCCAGATTTAAAAAGGGAACAGGAGTTGGAAGCTCTCATTCAGCAAGAAGCCAAGGAAACACCCTGATTTTTTTATCCTATTTTCCCCACCTGAACAGATGGTTTGGCTATTGATGCCAAATGGGACTGTGTTGCTTAAGAGTAAATTGAATACATCCCCGTGCCTGCAATGCTACAAACATGTATCTGCGGGGTGGGGGCAGAATTGTCAACAACATTCTAGTACTCCTGTGGGCTTCAGGAAGGGAATGTCTTTTGCAGACATTAATGTAAACTAAAACAGGGTTTCAGAAAGAATAATCTTCTACTTAAGTTTTCCTTTAGCAGTCCTGGGAAAACTGGCATGAAATTATTAATGTACATTTCTTTTAGCAATTAAAATACCATAAAACCACAGCTTTTCTCCTAGCAGCAATTATTTTCAACCTCTGAGTTATAAAACACATTTGAATCTCTAAATGGAATATCTCATTGTGAAAAGTGGGTATTACCAGGTTTAATTGGTTGATCTACAAGAAAATATATATGAATGTCAAAGTTCCCTTCTTGGAAGGATCACAGATACAAATTGTGCTACTAACTCTATTCACTTAATGATTACTCAATTCAGTGAGTAGAGGTGTTTTCAGTAGGTCTTACTGTAAGAGGCTTTTAGGACTACTCCAAATCTATCAATTGATGCTTCAAGTTGGGATATAAGGGTTCATCTGACAGCCTCTGATGTGAAGGCATCATCTCTGCCACTAAACATTTCACACTTTCACTGAATGTTCAGAGACATGTACTTACAGCTTTTATCAGGATAGTTCATTCACTGACATTTCTTTCCCTTACAGTACTGTCAAATGCTGTCCAGTCAAGATTTAACCTTTCTCAGTGTCATGCACCAATAATAAAAATGTGTGCAGTTTGGGTCCTTGACTATCTACTTTAAGATGCTAGGAATAATACAATTTTCATTCAGCTGTTAAGTGATGATGAACATCCATACCAGACCATTTTTTTCTAATGCACACAGGTACTGTAAATAATTTCTCCTAGGGTACAGCCAGCTTGTCAGTTACAGCACTGCTGTTACAAAAAATACAGAAGCATTTTATAATTTGTAAAATGCTGTGGTTTTATTCTGGTACTACATGTTTAAATCTGAAGTGCTTAATTAGGTACAGATTTCTCAAAAAAACAACAACAATAATAATAGTAATAATAATAAATGTATATATATAAATATATATATTATATTATATTTATGACAGCAAGCAATTACTTGAAGGGTTTTCCTCATGTAAATTTGTACCTACGTGGGATACAGCACAGTGATTAAAGATCCATGTTAAGAGTTTTATACTGCTGAATTTTCTATTTATAGTTCTATTTATGTCTGTATATAGTAATTTACATAGAATTGGAGCACCTGTATCTTCTCTTTTGTGAACTTTTGGACTGACACCCTTGTATTCATACCTTTTGCCCAAATAATTTTATTTCAGAATGCCGATTTAAAAATCAATATCCCAGTCCACAGCATTTCTGACTATGTCAGTTCTTTTGCCTTATCCCACTGATTTCTCTTTAGCTGCTACATTACTCTTGGTTACCTGCTGTCCTCCCTGGTACACCCTGTTTTATCCCATCTCTCTTGTTCGTAGCTGCACCGCTATCTCCTGCCTTGCTGATTGCATTTACCAAACTTAATTGTCCAGTTCTTAAGCTTCAAAGAATTCTTCTGTTTTCTTCCTGACTGCCCTTTGCTTGGGACGATTTCTCTGAAAACCTGAACTAAATTAGAATGTTATGTTTCAGAAAAACAGCTTAAGACATTTCTCTTTTTATGATGTCTTTGAGAAGCATAAGCTAACATAAATTATCACACTACATTTAACCTGTTAGCCCTTTTATGGGATTTATTAACAGACTTTTACAGGACTTAAATATTTTTAATCAATATTTAATCTTAAGTTATTAAACAATAAGTTCCTAAGCAAGATGACCATTCACAAGATAAATCTCAATAATATAAAATTTTTTCAACGCCAAGAGTGACATGAACAAGGAACAAGTCTTTTTGCATGCCTGCCCTTTTCTATTTCTGACTCTTAATAATAGTAGAAAATATTAGATCAAGAATTTAAGCAGATATTAAGAATTTAAGTGTTACTGGATAAAGATGTATTTGTATTTGTGAAACTGTTTCTTATATCCACAGCTCAGTGCTGAACATTAATTAAAAAAAAAAGAAAAAAGCAGACAAGTATATAATTTTTGGTTTATGAATTATCCTTTCATCCTGGAAGCCTAAAATTTTGAACAGATAGATCCAAAACCATTACTTATTTGCACAGAATCTGAGTAACCATAAGAACTCAAAAGCAATTGCAGAGAAAACAAAACCTTGAAAAACTTTCTTTAGAACAAGGCTAACTCCCACTATATAGTAATAGAGGACTTTTTAAAAAACGTTGAGCCCAGTCTCTGTGCTACCAATACAATAATTTTTTTTCTATGAGGTCACATTTCCTCCCAAGATGGGAGGTAAGGTAGTATAAAGGCTTTGCAATTTTCTTTGAAGTCAGTACAGAGTAAGGAAAAAACAGGTTGCATTTACTTCATATGTAGGAGAAACACACTTCACACTTCTGGTTTTTAAGTGAAAATGTTCGCAGTGATATTTTGCCAAAGGTATAATGATTAACACATTATTTAAAAAATCTTACCATAGCTATTATAAAAATTAATTAAGCATGCAGTCTTTAAACTGCAAAACAAAAACATCATGTCAACAAGAGTCAGAGATATTATCATGACAAGGACAAGTCCTTATTAATAAATCTAATAAGTAATGAACAGAAATTTCATTAAGTAATAGAAAAGCTGTAAAACTACTTTACAGATTTTTAAAATATTTAGAACACATACACATATACACACATATATACACATATATACATATATCTAATAGGGAGCTGGTAGAGTTACAGTTCTTTTGTATGTGTTTTCAGTTTGGTGAACTCATCTTCCAAGTTTAAATTTATTTCATGTTTCTAAGGCTTTTTCTGTTTTATGAGGTTTCCCTATATAACAATTTGTGGCATTTATTTTTGAATTAGTCATTGGATACACAATGTCTTTGTACCTAATGTAGTGCAAAAGGACTTAACAGTCTTAAAATTATGAAAAAATTAACAAAATTCTGCAGACACAGGTACCGTTAATAATCAGGTAGAGATTGTGAACATATAATTTTTTAAAATCTTTTAAAATGCACTATATGATTATCTAGCAATCGGGTGGGATTTGTTGCTTAGTTATGACTGCAAAGTTGCTTTCATCAAAGAACAATAAATTACTGCATTCAACAATAAAAGAAACAGAACATTTGGGATACCACTGATTTGCAGTGAAGGTTTTCCCTTGATTTCCTCTATAGTACACATAAAGTTGTGGCTTGGGCCCAGACTACTGTCTAGCTGTTGCCTCTAACCATCACCTGATTCAGTGTAAGAAAATTAGAGAATGTATCTTGCTAATTGTGTAATGAATTAAGTATAACAAGTATCTTACTGATTGTAAATATATTATTTCAAAAAAGTTCAGCCTTAATTGTCCATATAGTCTACTGTAACAAAGACACATGCATTGTTTATGGTAGCTGCATTACCACTAAAATCCAGTGAGACTTTACACTGACATAAATAATACCACAGATAATACCACTTCTGCACTAACATCAGTGGAACCTCAATGCTGCTGGTAGATGGAAAGAAATGAGAAGACAATTGAGACTAAAATTGCCAAATATTTTTGTACTTATATCAAGTCATATTGAATCTAGAATCATTGTATTCTCAAACCTGTGAAAGCCTTTAACAATTCCAAATAATCAAAGAAAGAATTTAGGGTTTTGTCAAGATATGCAAGAACTCACATATCATTCCCCAGAAAGCTTTACTAAGCTCTTGGTCCCCTTCAATTTGCAGATATATAGTTGAATTAGACTCATGGTAGATATAAACCAAACCAATCTGGTTTAAAAAAGACTACATCAAATGTACATCAAACTACAAATTCATGAATGAATGCCCTCCTTATGCTTCCCCTGTCCTGACCAGATTCCAAGAACCCATGGCAGTCACCAGGGCTGAACAATGTTCCAGAAGTGCTGTTCTCCAGCTCCCCACAGCCCTGCCCCGCTTTTCAATGGGTCCATGTGCATCCTCAAACTCAGTCCATCTTCAAGAAGGATCCCATCCTGCACCTGAGTCTGGGACCCCCCCAGCTGTCCTGCTCCTCACTGAGCTGCTGTGGTGCTGGGCTCTTGGCTCCTATCCCTGAGCCACCCATTGGTGCCTTCAGTCTTGTGACATGCTGAACAAAAATTCAGTCTGGGAGATAAACACTCCCAAATTACTGTGGGTAGAGAGACAAAATTGTGGCAGATTACACACTAAACCATTACAACCTCACAGATATATAAACAGTTACACCTCCATTGCAGGCATTTCTCTTTCTCTTCATATTGTGAATTTTCCTCAGCACCACCGGGAATAATGAGCAGCTCCCAGACACAGGTCCAAGGAGGGGTTCTTCTCAGGGATTGTAGTCTCTTTAGAAACCAAGGCTTGTTTTATGACAAAGAAGACAAAATCACTATATATATATATATATACTCAATAATAAAGTGAATAAAGAACAATTTGCAATTTCATTGTGATTCAACAATTCATTGTAGATCCTATGGTTTCCTTCAGCCATTTTTGCCCCTTTGGAAAAGTAAACAATTTCATCTTCACTAAGACTTAGGACTTAGGGGAGAATTCTTTGTTGTTATGAGTACATAAGTTAGTTCTTCTGCTTTATTTAATGCTTATTTACTTGGATTAAATTTCCTATTGAAAGCAAAACCTGCATATAAAGTTTGCCAATCTTTCCAAACTCATGAGTGTTGGGAGCAAAGATTATTCTTTATAAGTTTCCAGAAAGAGGCAAGAAAATGGATTTTCCTATTTTTTTAATCAAATAGCTGCCTGATGTTTTGTCTAAAAACAAGAATATTTTTTCAGAGCAATTAAATATATGAAGAGTCTTTGACCCAAAAAAATTCTGATGTAGGTGAGGTAATACGTAATAATTTCAAACTAAATGTTTAGCAATAGGCAGCATTTCTCATGAGTAAGTGTTGCTTTGGTGTAACCATGGAAATATGAACTCTGCTCTTCAGTGACTATGCTTCAATTTTATAAATAATGATTAAATTTGTTACATATATTTTCAACATCGTCTTTTACATTTAGAAAATTATGTTATTTAAGCACTCTGAGAAAGTGTAATATTGTAATAGATACAGTGTAGTGGGATGGCTATTGAAAGAAATTCCACTATTGCTACTCCACTCCAATGTCCTGCATTGACAAATTAAAATTAGTTTTTTCTGCTTTCTACTATCTGCAGCATTTTTAAGACTTTTTTCATAAAGGTGGAAATCACCCAGCCAAGAGCATGTGTAATGTAACTCCTTTTTCAACCTCACAATGATTATGAGAGAGATGAAGAGAGACTCAATCCTTTAGATAAGAAATGATAGGAAGCACAAAGATTAAGAAATCCTGTCAGAAATAAAACACCAGGGAATACCTTCAGACTAGGGTAAAGGAAACCAACCAATAGAGAGTAGGTCCTGCAAATCATCTTGAGGAAGACAGCACACACATGGCCGAGACACCCAGATTGCTCCACTTTCTTCAGAGAGAAAGCAGTTTGCTGTGCAACAACTGGGGAAAGAAAGGCTCACTGGAGCCACATTTTTGCAGCCCCAGTCAAAAAAGAGTACAACTAACAAAAAATCCAGGATAAAAAAATCCTGAGAGGCTTTCCATCGGTTGTTGCAACAATGCTTGCAAAAATTATATATGAGACTGCAAGAATTGAAGAGCTAAAAAAGCATATTTACTATCTCATCTTTCTAGTGTAAAAAAATAACAGATGCTAATAATCCTTTAAATATTAAAATGGGTGTACCTTAGTAAAACCTTATACTTGCAGCATTAGCTATAATTGAAAAAATTATAAAGATATTTGTATATATATATAGTTTATAAATGTATTTTATGTGTGTATATGCATTTATTTGTGAGGTTGTTGAGTCAATCTTCAGGTGCTTTATAAAGAGGATTTGAACTGTACAACTGTTTTAAAACAACACATTGGACTGTACACAAAAAAGCTGGAAATTAAAATTTCAGAGACAATGAAAGATTTAGACCTGACATACCTCTGATGGAATAGCAGAGATTAAGTATTTAATTTTACAACATTTATAAACAGTTATTAACAGTTTTGGACTTTTCAAATAACTGAATATCTAAGAGCAAAAAATTGCAAAGTTGTAGTAGTGAAAAAATATAGAATGTATGCAAAAAAACCAGAAGTAATCCCTACATTAAAACTGAATTCTTTCTAGTCAGAATATTTTCAAATAAAGGACATTTTGCAAGTGACTTACAAAAGACATCAATAGATTAGGTTTTCACTCTGTACATTACATTACATTACATTATATTACATTAACAAATATATTTTAACAGATGAATGCCACCCTCAGTTTGGGTGGCAGTAGAGGCAAAATCTGTGACTTTAAAAATCAAAAAAGAAGACTCAAATAATGAATTTTTAAAAGAAAGATTATGGAGAGAGACAAGATGAAGTTATCTTCAGTCTTCAGTTGCTAACTGGGGGTTGAGCAAGGTCTCTCTCTCCTGGAGAGGAAAGAGTATGGGTCTTTCAGAGCAGTGAGGGCAGAACAGTGCTTGAAAAAATCCACAAGTTAGAAATGGGACAATGCCTTTGCCAGACACATATGCAAAAAAAGTTATAAAAAAGGACAAGACCTGACATTGAAATTTTACCCTGAACTTCATAAAGATTATAATAGTAACAGAATGAAAATGTAATGTGCTAAAATATGATTTGAATGGATGATTTTTCTCACCATTTTACAGCAGGAGGATTCATAACGCATTAATTATCTCTGAATCCAGCATATGACTTGGAGAAAATGTCTTAAGATGTAAGTGTACTTCCTTTACCTTAGCTATTTATGTGCTTTTTATAAACTCTTTACACGCCTTCTGGGATCTTCAATCTTGTGGGATTGCTTACCTGCTCTAGAAATTAAAGGATCATATGCCCTCCCTAGGCATTTATATGACCTATAATTTATGGACATAAATAGCAGAGTAAGAAAAGACTTTGCAATCTCCAAGTCCTAAAGTCTGTGGGTCAAACTCTTTCCAGTTTCTATTGACTTGAGAGAACCTTCTTTAAGCAGTTGATCTGACAGAATGCTATTTAAAATGTAAATGTGGAAGTCTAAATTTCCATCTACAATGTCTCATTTTCCCAAAGTTTAATATTACAATTTTATCAGCAAGTGGCTTATTTATTTTGTATTTTTTCTTGTTCTTAATTTGATTTAATTTTATTAATTATAGAAAAATAAAATACTTTTAGAAAATAACACTGTGTACCTCTGGCAATACTGAAGATGAATTCTTCTTTTTATTATACAATTCTTGCTGGCCAGAAGTCCAGCACTTCCAAGTTAACCTGCTGGGACATGGATAAATGTTTAATCCTGAATGAGAAACACATTTTATATAGCCAACAGAATAACTCCATCTATTCTGCCCAATGTAATAAATACTGCTAATTCTGATAAAATATGAAGACCACTGCTTCAGCTGTGGACATTGTGATATGAACCTTTTTTATTTGGAGTACAAATGATTCCCCCTTGTGTTTATTTTCTAACAGCTGAACAGCATGGCACAGCTAGCAGAGGTAAAAATATATTATAATTTTCCCCAAAATATACTTTTATACATCAAAAAACTCAATTTAATTAATTTAATAGCAATGTATTTTCCATGACAGGAAGTATGCATTACTGTTTGTTTGCAATTCTTCCTTTTTTGTAAGAGAAAAAGTAATTTAATCTTTTTCTTGTGCAAAAGTTTTAGCCTGGCTTTCGTCTTTCAACCTTTGTTTATGAAAAACTACATCTTTGTAGCTGTATCACACCACCTTTATACAGCATCATCTATATATGCCATGTTCTTTTTGCTGACAAAATTTAGAAAAAACTTAAACTGTGACAAAACCCCAAATTAGTCCTTGTAATAAAATTATACTTTGATTTACTTTTTCATCTTATAGATAAGGAATGAGGCCAGTAACTTATACTTGCCCAGGAAAGGGAAAAATGTAAAGAACAGGCTTAATTTTAGAATGTGCACATTAATTTTCATCACACCTCCCCTACAGTGAAGTTGAAACACTACGATATTGTGGTATAGTCACTTTGCCAGAAGTCAAAGCTGCCCCTGGAAAGAAAGAGAACCAATATTTTGTGGAAGTTCTATGAAGCCTTTCAGACACAACTGAGCAGCTACTGAAAGTATTTTTTTCTTTTTTGATGGTAACATGTATAAAGGACCTTGAAAAAAGAGCAAGAGTCACCAGAAAATTCTGAAAGATGCTATAGGTGTCTGCAGTTTTGTTCATTGAGAAGAATGAAGAAAAATGAGTGCACTTATGAGAGAGACAAACTTTTACATGTCAGATGTTTGCATTCCATCTGAAGGGAATATCTTCCCTAAAAATACAGAAAGATCAGAAAGTAAATTATTCATTGAGGAGAAACTCCGAAGCCTCAGCAGAAGACGCATAAACATCAATCACTCTGCCTCATTTTTAGGGGCTATGAGTTCACTTAGCAGCAAAAAGGAAATGTCAAAGACTTGCCTTTTTATAGATGCATCCCATGACACTCTATTGTCCTCTTCAAGAGCTATGACTTCAAAAACATTGTAGGTGATATAGTTACTAGTACTCATATGGGAAATAGGCAATTAGCTAAGAAAACTACTTTCATCATTGAATTTGGAAAGGTAGATATTTTTAAGTGTGTTTATATAATGACAGATAATAACATCTACCTGAACTAAAAATGCTTTATCTCCCATCAGATGTACATGAAGAAAGTAGAGGGGTTCCCTTTTAAGAAGTGGAGAGGGGAAAATCAACGCATGAATAACAGAAAAGATAATTTGGAGATACAATTTAAACCTGCCATGAGAAAAAGTTCAAAAATTCTAATTATATCTCCTGATCTCCTAGCCTGGGAGAAGGGAAATGAAGAATGTTGCATCTTCCTTCTAGCACCTTGACAGTAAAAAAGTTGCCTAACGAATTAATAGTTTTAAAATGCCTCTGCTGATAAAATAGCAACATTTGTACTGATCTGTACCTTACAAAGTTCACCACACTCAGGGAGCAAAGGAAAATTGAGAGAAGAATGTTGACCCCTTATGCTGCTAATTTGCAATTAAAAGTAGTCATGATGATAATCATCCCTGTTTGGTTACAACACAGATGGAGGGTCAGGGCATGTGAACAAAGCTCTAACAAATACACTGAGTACTGATGTACAAGTCCCTCGGTTTCTCCTGTATGGTTTTTCAGCTATTTTTTGGTATAATTAAAAAAAAAAAACCCTCTGAAAGTAATTGTGACCTAGATAAATCAATGCCCATCATCTCTCTGCTAAGATTCTCTGAACAGAACAGAATTTCATAGATATGTTAATATCTACGCATACTGACATGTATGCATACTGACACTGAATGAATGATGCATTAAAAAATAATTGAGAAGTAGAATCAAAAAATTAAAGTATGGTTGAGGAAGAGACGTCTGGAGATCATAGGGTTCAAACACCCTTCTCAGGCAGGGTCACTTAAAACCCCTTGTTCAGGATGATTTCCAGACAGCTTTTGAATATCCTCAAAGAGGGAGGTTCCCCAACTCATCTGCAAAATCTGTGTCATGCAGTCATCCTCCCAGTAAAATAGTCCTTGATGATCATAGAATCACAGAATGACCTGGATTGGAATAGATCTTAAAGATCACCAGTTGTAATCCCCCTGCCTTGGGCAGGAACACGTTCCACTAAACTGGGCTGCTCAAAGCCCCATGAAACGTGGCCTTGAACACTTCCAAAAAGGGGACATGCAAAACATCTCTGGGCAATGTCCAAAGTGACCCTCCCATTTCTCAGTTTGTGCTCATTGCCTCTTTTCCTGGACACCACTGAAAAGAGTTTGGCTGTGCCTTCTTTACAACCTCTATACAGACATCTGTACTCATTGATGAGATTCCTCTTGAGCTTTCTCTTCTCTAAGATGCACAGTTCCAGCTGTCTTCAGCCTTTCCCCAAAGGAAAGATGCTCCAGTCCCTTATTCATCTTCATGGCCCTATTCTGGATTCTTTTCAGTATCAATAGCATAGACCATTTTTCTGAACTTCTGGTTTAGTATTTCGCTACATATACTTATTGAATTTCTGTGGGTTACACTAGAGTTTTCACAATTTTATGTGGATTGTTCTGAAATATTGCTGGAAGTAACAAGGCTCCCATGGGCATCCATCCATTCTGTTTGCAAAATGCATGGCACTTTTTATTATTTTATCTCTTCATTTCACTCTGCACTGCCCTAGGCTTTGAAAATATAACTAAGCCCTGCTTGTCAAGCAACAAGAACATTCACACTGGGCAGCTAGGAGAAGGAAAATATGAAAAACGTGTTTCTACATCACAATTTTATCTAGAGAATGAATAACTATTTCAGATCTATATTGAATTGGTCAACAAACTAACCTCCAGGGATTAAAATGGGTCAAACAGCCTCTATAGCAGTATCACAAGGCTAAAATAAAGACAGATTTTTTCCTAAAATCTTTTGTAGCTATCACCAGTTGCAATCTCTTTTGCATAATCAAAGGGATGAATTTTTATACAGAAATCATTTTAGATCCTTCCAAAATCCAGTCACAAATATTTACAAAATAGACAGAGAAATAATTAAAAGTTGACCTTGCTATAAAGAATTAGATACTTGCCTTTCATCCAATTCAGTGATGATAAAAAACCACACTGAATCGGTCTGAAGTCTTCAAGTAGGAGGAAACATCAAGTGACTGTTGGCTGTCTGTGGGAGATGTGGTAACAGGAGGTGATAAAACCTCTGACTCAATGAGCTCTGCAGAACATGCATAAACTGCAGAAAAGTTGATTATGGGAACAGAAAACAGTGAAAAATAAATTCAAAAGGAAGACCTGATTTAACAAAATTGAAGAATACCAGAATAGCAAAAGAAACACCATGAGAAATTGGATACCCGTGTGCCATCCCTCAAAATCTGATCAAACCTCATTCAGCCACTGCTTTGCTTCTCTGTAGCAGATGTAGCACCAATTTGACATGTACATATTCTGTAGCTCTTGACAATGGAATCACATGTTCATTTACAGTTTGCAGCACCATGGTAAAACAGAATTGCTATTCACACTCTTTGTAGGGACTCTCTTGTCTACTGTCCACTACAAGCTAAACTAGATTTCCACAATTTCTTTTGTACAAAAATACAATGCCCATTTCAAATGTTTTTAATTTTATGATTGCAATGATCTATATGATTTTTTCCATCTGTAATCACGTAGAATATGTGATGCATCCAGTGGAAGGAGAAGGAAAAATATAGAGCATTAAAGGCAACAAATATTATTAGGGCAGGGTTTATTTCAAGGAGTGAAAGATGTTTACTCCTCTCCCTGTTTAACTTTTTCAGCTGGTGTCTCCATTTACATTCAATGAGCACAAAAACTCAAAAGCATGAAAATTTTCACAAATCATTACAATCAACTCTTCTGAATACACAATTTTTGTATTGTCATGATACTTGATGTTTAAACGGCTGCTGTTTTTGCAGGCAGTCCCAGTTGCTATCAATTATCTTTCATGGAATTACATAGACATGCAAGAAGGTTTTATGAAAGTATAAAAATATTAAATCAATGTAATGCTTACAGTTATGAGTTTCTGAAGGATCTGGACTCACAAGGACAGAAATATTCTCTTAAAAATTGTGACTGTCAAAACAATATATAAATCAAGAAAATTTGTAGACTGGACAGACCAGAATTTAAACAAGGAACAATAATCATAAAACCTGCAATAGTTCTATCCTCCTAAGCATTCTACTCATTTCATAACTAAATCTACAAAGTCGAAAAAATGAATCTATATTAAGCATTTTCAAGACAAACAGTTTCAGTTGGTTACTACCTCACATCCTCTTACATAGCTAAGATACATGCATATATGCTATATTTAATCACAGTTTTTCTTCCTTGAGCTGATATAGATTCCTTAGAAAAACTGGCAATGTTCTAGGAAAAAACTTGCCTCAAATTTCAAATGTGCTTTCGGGTAAGCCAAATTCATGTGAATGCACCTATTTGACCCTCAGTGATTTTGAAGACATTTTTACACTATCTTCATTCTTCAGAATGCTCACAAGAGATAATGGTAATTAATTTTTCATTCCCAAGGTCCATGATCCATGACAAAAAGAGTGACTTAGGATTTCCTAGTGTAATTTTTTGCCACAGAATATCTGTGAATAATACAGTTTAATAATGAAGAATTAAGTGTGTGGTGCTGTAGCAATTATGTGTCAGCAGAAGTTATAGCCCCTATCCTGTCTATGCAGTCTATTTTATACTTCTGTTTCTGAGATTCCTAGTTTTCCATGTTTCAGAAGGTAAAAAAACACTATCAAATTTCAACCATCTCAAGCACAAAAAATGGCTTTCAGTCAGGAGAGGCTTATCTAAAAAAATCATGCCCCTGTTAGTTAGAAACAAGAGACAGTGGTCAAGTACTTGCAGTTCCAGGAGAATCCCTTCTGTAATAGCTTTCAGTGTATCATCATTACTGAAAGCCATGAAAGATGGAAAAAATACGTAGCAATAAGCATGATGTAGTTTCTAAAAAGACATAGTCTGTTACAAAAATAAGAAATCAGAAGCCCCTCTTAAAATACAGGTCTTATGTTCCTGCAATTCAGAAGCAGCAGTATGAATGAAGGTTGTAATACATTTACATATACATATACATATACATATACATATACATATACATATACATATACATATACATATACGAAATATATAATTAAACATGAGAAAATTGAGGTATTATCTATATTGACATGAGCCAGAAACAATCATACACAACAGTACTGAGGACACAGACAGTCAGTTTTTTTTCCTATCTATATATTCCAGTCTGTATTTTTTTCTGAGGGAAAGAACACTCACAGTAAAATTATTAAGGAAAATTGTGGGCATTCTTTTCCTCAGCAGATTTGTATCATAAAACAAAATTTAATAAAATATGTTTCAGAAATGATCAATATATATATATCCAACAAATATTTGTCAATTGTTGCATTTCAATATAATTATCTCTTTAAACAGACATGAAAAACAGAATGTAGGTATCACAAGTATGAAATATTATGCCAAGGGATATTTCATGGCATTCCACCAATCAATCTAACCCTCTCAAAAAACCAATTTTTTTCTTCTTTTTTGTGATCCAGGTTATAAATTTAAATGTTTTAAATGAAATAATTTTGAGCCTTGCTGTTGAAACATGGAAAAAAATTATTTTACTTCAGATCACCCACTGAGTCATTTGACAATGGTGCTTGTTACTGTCACTTCAGGACACATGGCATTTGTAATCAGGTCACCATGTGGAGCTTAAAATAAGTAGCTATTATTTATCTCAGATGTATTTCTGATATCTTCTTTCCCAATTAAACTTTTCTTCTGAATGTCTGTATAGAATATATTCACTACAGATAGAATTCCATTTCCTAAGTGTAAGATAAGATTTTAAAAAACCCAAAAATGACAACTTATGTTGCTGGATATCCAATGTTTCTCAGTCATCCATATAGCCATTATCTCTTTCAAGTGACAAGATCATTCAAAAAAAGCTCTCTGTAGCTAAAATTTTCACATATCTGTAAATGCCCTTTAGTTTGGGGCAGAAAACCTGGCTTTCTCCCTGCCATTTTATTTCATCTCTGTTTTTTATATTCCTCTTGGGTGAAGTTACTGGGAAACAACAAATTTCACTGAATCTGATAGAGATTTTGTGGGAAACACAAACTGTTTTCTGGACTGACAGAAAATAGCTTTTTTTCAGCACAGGGGAAGCACAAGGATCTAGTGTGAAGCCAGTACTGGGTATTGAGCCTAGAGTGTTGCAAGTGAGAGACAGGATGTCTCTTTCTTTGTTTATTGTTTTTATTCTAAGTGTATAACCTCATGCATAGAGCAGAGGTAAAGAAACCAGTAGGAAATAATTCCATCATCAGGTCTTCTGCACAGTATCTACTGAAATAGACATAACTGAGTCTGAATATTTCATGCAGGAAAGAATCACTTAGTACTCCATTACTTTACTCTGCCACTGAGCTACCTGCAGTCCTCATTTTATCTCACTGAATAATAACAGCATAATTCTCATAGTTTGATGAAAAATGCCACACAGCCTGGTCATGAAACAAAAGCCAGATTGCAAACAAATTATAAAGAGAAAGTAAGCCATGTAACTATTTTATAAAATCATGCAACATGATTTTCAATTAGATGCTATTCCTGAATATGTTCTCAACAGATATAAAGTTTATTTATTAGCTCTGCATTTTTAGTATTTTCTAAATTCTTAGAATATATTGAGAAGTAAGAAAGAAACACAGCATTCTCTTAGTAATTTTTTTTTCCTCAGGCTGTTTTCTTGTGAAATAGAATCTATTTTACACTACACTGTACTAAAAAGTAATTTGCTAGCATTGAGCTGGCATGTCTCTTCACAATTCTGGTCTACTAAAAAAAGCTGCCATCTTTTTAATGATTTAAACACCTTGTAATTGGCCTAAATCTGCGCAATCATTGCATTCCCTCTGAGGTTAATGTACTATATCCATTTAGTTCTTCGATTATAAACTGAAGGATAAGGAATCTCAGTATACCTGTCAGCAATTAAAAATACATATGCATATTGCATACATATGAAGAGGTATGGAGCTGTTAACAGAAATCAAAATGTTTCCACTTAGATTTATTGATATTTTTTGAGTGTACAGAAAGATTATATGTTTTAATTTTTCCACTATTTTCATTATATTATATTTTCAATTTTCCAGCTGTTTGTTAGAGGTTCTCATCAGCTCTCCCTAGTTCCCTTTTTAATTTTTTTGTTTGTTTTCTTTTTGGTCTGATTCAACTTTAGTTTCTTTTTTTTTTTTTGTAGCAGAAATAGACTAAATCAAACCAAACCTAAAACAAAGAAATGAAAATAAATAAGTGAACAAACCACAAAAGCTCCCCAACACATGAAGCCAATTGTTTTTAGAGCAGAACTTATTAACAACTACACATGACATTAAAAAACGTAATAGTCAAAAGCTTCTGGTATTAAGAATAACAAAAAGGTTATTCGCTTTGTTATATACAACCAAAAAGAGAATTTTGCGTTAATTTTCTTACAACCTTATAATGTACAAATTGTTCACAACATTATTAATTATCTTTAAATAATTTAGGTTATTTGCTATGCTATCTTCCTATTGCAAGGTCATCCTTTAACATTACCAACTTAATCTATTTTCTTCCCATTTTTAATTTAAGCATATTCAAGTCCATTTCATGAAATGTCTATATCATAAGCTCCTTCTTTTACTGAAGAAACTTTCCTCTTTTCCATGCATTTATCTCTGCAGGCAACAGTCCAAAATCCCTCACACTTATTTTGTGCTATGTTAAACAATCCACTAGTTTTCTGGAAAAACTTGCTTACTTGCTTTTCTTTCTGTAACTGACTCAGTCTCGTGGTTCAGGAAAATATACAAAAAATGTAAAGAAATATGCGGAAAAAATAATGTCAGCTATATTAGAAGTTATTGTCTCTATAATCTATCCATCACTGGTTCTTCTGTAGCCAAATCTGTGCATGGCCCACAGAGAAAGCAGCTGTCATGACCCCTAGAGTTGAATCACAGGTTCAGTTAAGTTCAGGTTATTCTTCATAACTTGTGCTGACTTGTGCTATTAAAAGCTTTCCCAGGATTTAAGTATTTTGTCTACTTATGTATTACAGGCTTTCTGTTTTCAAAAGATACATAAAAGCAACTTGTCTTTTTGTGCATATCCTAAGTGCTCCTCCACAAATTGTCTGAATCTGTGGCAGTTCCTAAGGGCAGCATACAGATATCCAAACCCATTCTGCAGGAGACTTCATAGGAGTATTTAATCAGCTAGCACTAATGGCAAATGACAGGCTAAAGAGTCCTTTACTACTCTTTTATCAGTGCTTAGAAACAACATGAAAACCTGCTTTTTTCATTCAGCAAGAGGCCTACAATGGCCAGTTTGCCTACCTGTATGTTAGCCAAAATAGCAGCCAATACAAAATTAGTAAATTCTTCTCTCAGTGTTCAAGATTATGAATAAATGGGAGCAAAATTAAGGTATGTGAAATGGTGTTCCTCAACCAAGAACATATCTTCAAGCTTTGTATTTAACTCTCAACATCTGACAGTACTCTGGGATGCACCAATAAAAATACAGAAAATAGTAATAATTGGAGGTTGGTACCATGGTACTCTGAACTAACACAGTTGTCACAAAACTTTCTTTGATCAGGAGTGCACAAGAAGAACAGTGTAATCAGCATCACATCTGGCCATCCTTGATATTTTCTCCAACTATGAAAATACAGATATCCCCTCAGAGGGTAGGCTCTTTCAGTATGACAGTAAAAGACTGCATTCCAATACATCCTGATCTCTGGCCTGTTTCAGGAAAAGGTTACTAGCACAGTCAAAGGAAGCATAAGAAACAACTTTTGTGACTTATAACCGAATTCCCAACAGTTACTCTTTCACATTCTTTTACATTTATTGAATCTTCATATAGTGTATTGAAGTAATACTCATAAATATAAAAATGTAATTAAACATCTTGTTTGCATTCTGTTAAACTACATACACTTCTCTCTCCTATCCAAAAATCCTGATATGGAATTAGCTCACTCTCCTGTCAGCATAAGTTGTAACTTCTTGCCAGAAAATTGTGTACATGAAATATAACAAAACCAGTAAAAAGACTCAATTCTCTTCTATGTGACACTGTTTTGAAGGCGGGAAAATAATTTTTATACTGATTTTCTCAACAAACCAAGATGATTACTAAATAATTTCTCTTTTAAAATTCTAATCTTGGAAATCTAAATTATTAAATAAATATATAAACAAATATTTTTTAATAGAAGCATATTTAAATATATTAGAAACATTATCCCAAATGTGAAAAAAATAGATATATAGGGTTTCATTTTTCTCTTAAAACTAATAGTCTACATGAACAGTGATGAAATTGGACAAAATTATTCCCTTGGAATGCATTATGACATCTTAGGAAAAAAAAACCTCTTTGAAATAATATGGGAAATGTAGTTCATCATAGAGATAGAAATACAAAATATAGGATTGTAGCTTGCTATGTTCAGAAAATTCCTAAGGAAATTAAGCGTTCTTCTAAAATGTTTAAAGGACAATATCTCCTTCTTCAGAGAAAAGAGTTTGTAGAATCTCAGTGCTCTAGAGAGCATGTCTTCTTTTTTCTGAAATACTTTGTGCAATCTCATTCTGAATATTTGAATGAGCAGAATATTCTTAGCATTAAATATTTCAGTACTTTATCCTTGTATTTCAAGTAACTGACAGGTTTGTAAATTGGGCTTGATAAAAGGATACCAAAGCATGACTATGGATTATTGTTCAGAGTTGAAAAGAGTTTTCAAATGTACACATAGTGTTATTGTTCCCTACTTTTTAATTAGGAAGTGAATGTAAATTTTATAAATTAACATTTTATCTCTCTTCTCATGCCTTCTCCATTCAAAATTCTCTCCTATCCCCAAAACAATCTGCTTATAACAAACCCATTTTCCTCTCAAAGAAGAAAAAGTGTTTACTTTTATATGCTTAGCAGGGTTTAAATCCATTTTTGATGGGTTTTGTTTGCATTTTATGTCTACATACAAAATTCTAGTATACTGATATATTGATACTACTACTATATGAGTAGTAAGCTATTCTATGAATGAATGTGGATTTAAATCACTTTGTTAGAAAAACTGTAGTGACATAAGCCACATGTATTCAGAATGCTTATAGTAACTCAAAAATATATTAGGCAACTGAAGCTTTTTTAAGCTCAGGAATATAGAACTACTTTTTATAGAACTGTAAAAATGAAGAATAGTTTCTTTGCAGGTATTTATGTTATTTTAAAGCTGAATAATTTTAATATGTAAATAGAAGTAAACCTGTAAGTAGAAGTAAACATGTAGGTAGAATGCAAACCACTTGAAAAAGAAATACTGCTTGGGTTGAAATCTAAAAGAAATAAAGGAATACCTTAGAAAAATAATGAAACAGGGAGACAGTGTTAAAACTTATATTTTTAAAATTGTCCAGAGAAAGAAAAAGGCAACATAAACATGAAGCCAAAGCCATTCTATTGAAATATGAGCATTTAAAAGAGTTTTACTCTTTTACTCACAACTACTTCTTAAAAGGGTGGTATCAATGCAAGAATGAGAGCAGCAATTTGGAAACTGTAGAAGCTAAAAGAAGAGAAAAACACACTTCACATCTCTGGATTGCGCTTAAAAGAGAAATTATTATATATGGCCTACCTCGGGTAGGTAAGTATTTAATACTTCATAAATTCCCCTGAGGCCAGAGAACTCATGTAATAAGAAAGAAATAGGCCAAGACAGCATTTCAGGTCAGGAGTGTTTTGTTCTCACAAAACATTTTGATTCCTGCTCCAAATTTTAGGCTATCAGAAGTTGAGTTTTCATTCCTTTTTATTCCTTCAGAAATTATTTTCCATCCCTTTTAGAAACAGAAATCAGAAATCAGAGATTAGTCTCTGAAGAGGTGGTAGATGAGAAGAAAACCTTCATTTTCCAAGAATATGATGCCAGCATTTCAATGAAGACCTACATTAGAATAGGGTTAGGAAAATTTGGCTGGAACTGTCAAAAGCTTCTGTATAAAATAAATTCATGAGGTAAAAGGACTGTTGTAGTAGTATCAGAGGTGAAGAGCTTTGAAGTAGGTTGCATCTTTTCTGGGAGAGCAGGAGCTGATTGGCTAGACCTGGAGAAAGAGGACCTGACCTAAAAGGTGAGGGGAAAAAAAAGATGGATTGCAGTAAAAAGGAAATTTTCCATCAGGTTATTTGGAAAGATAAGGTCTTGGAAAGTCTTTGGCAGAGAAACATTCAGGAAAGATAAAACTCTAGGTTAGCAAACAATGGATGAAGGTGGGGCAGAAGAAAGAGACCTCAGGACTCTGAGTCGCTTACTTCAAAGCACTCTGTACCTGAATGTTGCTATTGAGCTTGATTGGCAGCTTGAGTAAACCCACCAAAACTGCCATGGCTTTGGTAACTGTTCCATGTCTCCTTGTATGGGACTTCTGTACAAACCTCTGGTGGTTTTTTTTTCCTTTTTTCTCTGTATAAGAAAAAATAATTTTTGTCCAATAGGTTTAATTATAATTACTGCAGAATTCAGATTGATTTCTAAAACTCAGAATGCATTTATTTATCATTACTAAATGCTAAATTTCCCGGTATTAACTCTGGTCATGGTATCTGTGTTCTCCACTTTTTAAATAACTCCTTTTAACTATAAATCACATTTGAATTATGCTTTAGAAACAGTTAAAGAGTACTAGAATGATGTAAAAATAAAATGATCTGAAAGAATGAACAGTGATTGGGGAATCACTACATGTTAAAGTAATGATTCATAGGATAATCTTTCCCTAAATATTTCACTTAAACTCATGAAAGTTTACAAACCATTCATTTGCACCTCTGTGTCTCTTGGCTTCAAGTTTTTCACACAATATGAAAATACCAGGTTCCCCGCATCTCTTTAGGGATTACTTCTTGTTTCTGTGGGATCGATTGGGTTGTTTTTTTGTTTTAGTTTGTTTGTTTCTTAATGTAAATAGAATTAAATAAGTTAGACATATTTCACCGTCAAAGATTTTTATAAAAGAAGCAATTCAAACTTAATGAATTAATTGTTCTAAGTCAGAGGTATGAATAAAAAAGAGCTTAGGAGCTTGAATAAATTTCCAGTTGAGCTTGGTGGAACATGAAGACAGCTGCAACTGGCTGCATTATTGATGAGAAACACAAAACAGTTACACAGAACATTGAGTTAAAGAGGATAGAACATTGCTTTTCAACTTCATGTGCAGTCAGATGTTAAAGCTTCATTATCTAGGCTTATCTTGGGGATTTGTTTGTACTGGGATTATTTCTGCTTTTGAGACTCTCTCACTTGCTAACAGCACTAGGTATTGTTAAGCGTGCCTTAAGAATAAGACCTTTCTAGAACTTTTCTCTTTCTTCCCATTGCTTACCACTTCAAGACAGAATTATAACTAAACCATTTGGATTGACTGGCAATTTAAATAAATAAAAAAAAAAGGTGTGCAGATTAATGCAGTCACTACTATATTATTATTAAAGTATCTAAAGCAATAAAGGTTAGGTCAAGCTACAAGGAATGCTCCTAGCCACACATTTAGTTTAAAAATATAGGGTGGAGTTCAATCAACTTTTCTATTACATTAAATGACTAATGCTGCAATTGAATTAGGGCATTTTGAGGCAAAATACTGGTAGATCTGGTGAGAAATTGGAAATATGCCATATTTTCAAATATGACATATCAGTGGACAATAGCAACCATAAAAAATGAAAAGTTTTAAAAAGTTAACATTTAATTTGTAAAGATCCTAGCTTATATTCTTATTCTTGCTAGCATAATGCAGGCCTACTAATATTAAAAACTTTTAACAATTAAAAAAAAATCACTTAAATAAAGTGAATGTTCAAAGGTGGCTTCAAACAATTTGATTTTTTATAATTCCATGTGATGTCTTCTGTGTTTGCCCAAGTCAGTGGGCAGAGAGAAGCCTGATCTGTGATCTGTATATTCTCTAAGAATTAAGCAGCCCTTTCTTTAGTTATACCTTGCAGACAACACCTGCGGTTGTTAGTCCCTATTTCAGTTCAAGGTGTTAGAATGCAATCTCCTGTGCAAACTGCCTCACTCCTCATTTTGAACTCAAAGGCTCAGACATTCCTAAAATATGCAACTAAGTGGATCTTTTAATGAGTATAAAATATAATAGGTATATGGTTTTAACTTGTGATTTTTTTATCATGCAAGATACAATGGGGAAAATATTACAGGGGTGATTTTTCGTCGTAATCATACACAACAGGAACATATACTTCTAGAATTAAATAAGATAATAAGTCCTTTTCTACTATTTCTTCATTTTCTCCCCTTTGTGAATTTCAAGGTAAAAAACAAGATTTAAGCTGCAAATATAACTCAATAACCTCTCACCCTATATTCCCTTCCTGACTATATTGTTACAAAACAGGAGACATCGCAAGATTAAATTGTTTTCCTTTGTAGGTTAACTTTTGTCAAAGCAGGACTGGGTTTTTATCTTGTTTTTATTGTGTATTTGGAATTTATTTTTTTTTTTGGTTGGCTGGTTTGGGGTTTTTTCATGTGTTGGGAGTTTTTGGCCTACTGCTAAACTAGGACTTGTGCTTTAAACAAATTTAACAAAATTGATTTATGTCTCACAGGAAATCAATACACAAAGTTAAAAAGTGTCTTGCTATTCTGTGCCCTTTGGCATTATATCATTAAATTCCAGGATTTAATAACAGGAAATAACTGAATGTTTAAGAAATTAAAGACTTTCTAGATACAAGGAGTGAATTTCTCCATTTGGGTCATGTTTTATTTTCTTGTGGAGGCACTTGATACCAGTGGAAATCTAGACAAAATATGGCTACACCAGCACAGGCAAATGTGGGCCAGGAGAATGTCTGTAATTGTGCTGAGAATGTGATGGCATTAAACATGCTCCAAATTTCTACACCAAAGTCTAGCCCTGGATTAGTGAAAATCTGTTGAACTGAACAATCAACAAAAGATTTCCATCTTTCCATTTTCCATCTTTTGTAGTTTCTAGTTAAGTTTCATCCAAAGAAGATCCAGTTTGAGCACTCCCATGCCACACCCACACAAACAATACCACAAAAACCTTTGATAATTGGCATCAAGAGTTTTGCTTCAGATATTTACCTCTGATGCAATGGAGGCACGCCTACAGGGCTGCCATAAGGAACCTATTTATTGTTCCTGGAGGCAGAAATCTAGTATATTGATCAAAATTGAAACTGTGGGCTTAGGATTTTATTCATCTGTGCCCAAGAAATCTTACAATGGTCTTGGGTCCCTAAAAGTTTCCTTTCAGCTTGCTACGATCATCCTTCCTAGGACCTTCTTGATCCACAGGCGGCATCTATTTAAATAACATTTTTTTCATTAATTTTCAGGATGAATTTTCTGTTCTGTATAAATGTAAATCAATACACCAAAGCATCTGGGAAAATAAATCTCTTTTTAAAATATATTAACAATTTATATAGGATTGCAGTGGTTTCAAAAACTTGAAAAACCTAGGCCTAGAAACACATACGAGTAAATCTGTAGAATGTAAATTAAAATATTACAGAATGGAAAAATCATATCTTCTGAAACAAAGATTTGGCTTTCTGTCTTCTTCATGGCAGTTGTTTGGGATTTTTTCTCGCTGCTCTGTGACCTACTATTTGGTTGTTTTACAAGTCTCAGTGTGATAAAACAGACCCTTTCAAATTGTGCTGCTATGTTGCTGCCAGCACTCATCTCTCTCAGAAAACTAACTAACAAACAAAAAATTAGATAGTCTAGATGCATTCCAAATTAAGCAATCAACTACCTGCATGTTAATAATAATTAAACAATTCTAGGTGAGTTATTTCAATGTTTTGATCCTTGCATTAAAATTATTTAGCACTTCCACCAAAAGAAAATGGTCAGAATACACACAGGAACACAAATTCACATGCATTCCAAAGATGCTCTTATTCACATACTGTTTCATTCCCTATTATTTACAAGTAGTTATGTTGGCTTGTTTTAGACTTGAGGGAATGGTATGTTTAATTTGGATCTTTAAAAGATTCTGCCATAAAGTTAAATCCCATAAATAGGGATCATTTTCAAGTGAACTGCAATGGCATCCTGATCAGGAATGTTTCTGTGAACCAGGACCCCAACAAACCCATAATTCTCTTACTCTGTGCTTGATTTCAACAGCAATGTGGAAACATAAGCATGAACAAAATAATATAAGTATTACCAACAAATTACATAGTCACAGCAAAAGAACCCTGCAAACATTTATGACCACTTATAAGCATATATATATGATACATGAGCAACTCTAAGTCAAAAGTTTTTATAATTCTTGATGTATGATATTTTACTAGCTGAACATTGCACATGCTATTACACAAGTATGTACAACATAAAGGGAGGCTTCAAAGCACACTTACATTTCCTGCAGATGTGATTAGAATAGTTACTATTTTATTCTTCTTATATATAATCAGGCTCTTTTGTATGCAACAATGCAAATGCACTCAACATGAGAGTCCTGTTGAGTCAATATCTTGTCTGTTTTACTGCTTGGAATATCTGTGAAAAATATCTGTGGCATTTCTACTAGGATTAAAATTATAATGCCACTTGCTTTGTAAACTGGAAGTAGTTAATAGATAAGTCAGCCAAAACTCCTTCAGAGTTGTCGATTATTTTTTTACTTAAGATGTGAAGAGGTGAGTAATGAACCTCCTCCTTTCATTTGTTCCTTGTGCACGGGGCTTTGCAGCAATCACAGTCCTGGCAGTTACCCAAATCTGGTCACATTTATTCCTGAAAACATTCCAGCTCATACCTGTCACCGTTACTTTCTTCTTTTCCGTGGTGATCACCAATTCTCACTAACAATTCCCTAGTTCTCCATTTACTCTGAAATATACCTGCTGTCAAAATGGTTTAACACTTTATGTGCAAATCCTATGTTGTTTTGTTTTTAAAATGTATGAAAGGAAAAATCACACAAGAGTCTGCATTGTCATTCCTGAAGTATCAATTTTGTCTAATTCCTAAAATAAAAAGCTTTTTAGAGGCTTAGAATCATCATGAACTTCAAAATGTTAATTCACAACTTATTTTTTACTGAGTAAAAAAAAGACATTGATTTTAATTGACCTTTTCTGAATAATATACATTGACACATTTGGGTTTAGGTGAATTAGAATTCAACAGTTATGGCTGTGATGATTCTTTCTAAAGTTCTGCAATTTATTCTGCTCCTTCTCTAGCATGAAACAGATGATCAAGGAACTGAGCATTCTTCCTTAGATGTTTTGTTCTGTGGTACATCCATTTCTAATAAAATATTAATATTAATCCATTTTTAATAAATAGAATTGTACCAGCTACGTTTTTCTACTGAATACTTCTGTCATATACTTTTTACCTTTTCTAGTATCCATGGCCAGCATACACAAATGATAATCTAGCTTCTGTCCCTGATCCAAAAAAGTGAGATATTAACAAAAGTCATGTAGCTTAAAATCTAAAAATTCCTCAAATTGTCTGTTCTTAGAATACCACTACAGTGAAAAACCTCACAGCACATATTCCATGCAAAGCTCTGCAAGTCAATAGGAAACATTCTTTTCTGGAAAAACTAAGTCAAGATCTCAAGATCTTGAAAACCAGAAATGTCAGAGGAGCCTGATTTTGCTGATCATCTCAATGAGCTGAACTGACAAGAGGATTGAACTTTTCATAGGCACTAGATTAGTTTCTTCATAGCTACCTCTAATTAAACCTATGCTAATATCAAACTTAATGCTACACAAACTTAATGCAGGGTAATTATTTTCTAGAGGAAGGTTATAAGAATCATTGTAAATGCCAAATGAAGAAAGATTTTTTTTTCAGAGAACCATGCATATTTACTCCCTCCTGCCTTTAGTGTAGGCAGTCTCACACTGTGGAAAAGAAATATTTTGAGTATGTTTTTATCTCTACTCACTTTGCCAAAGTGGGAACATGACAGCATGTTTATTCCTAAAATTTTAAACTCAATCTATCTAACTAAAATTAATCAAAAAGATGACAGTCTATGAGCACTGAAAGGGCGTGTTAAGTCCACATAGAATTATTTAATAATATATTTAATATTTTACATATAACAACATGCAACAATATATTTAACATTTCAAGTTTAGTAACATGTTTAAATTCTATTTATTATATAAATTTATTATATCTACTTTACACAGCAAAAGGAAGCTCTGAAAAAAATGTCCGCAAGCACCATAAAATTCAAACCAAGTAGTTTGAATTGAAGTACATACTAGGAGTATGTCCCTGTAGCATATGACTAAAAATGCTAGCAATATTTGTACTAAAAATATATGCTTGCACTTGCTTTATGATGGAAATTAAGGTAAGACCAGGCAAAAACAGTCCCCATAATTCAGTTTACAAAAACAGTACTCCTTTTCTATCACTCTCTCATAACAAATCTAGTGATGAATTACCTGAGTAAAAACATTTTTTTAATTAAATTCTTTGCAAGTATTTCTACATGGTAAGGGGGTTTGCCATTATTTCTTCCCAGAGGAAATAATTTACCAAACGGAATAAAATCATAGAATCATCAAGGTTGGAAGAGACCTTTAAGACCATCCAGTCCAATCATCAAATCATCACTGTCACTGTAACCTCTAAGCCACTAAAACATACCACTCAGCACCAGGTTCAGATGTATCATAAACACCTCCAGAGGTGGTGACTCCACCACCTCCCTGGGCAACCTATTCCAATGCCTGACCACCTCTGAAGAAAATTTTTCTGATGTCTAATCTGAATATCCCCTGCCTCATCTTAAGGCCATTTCCTCTTGTCCCTCAGATTTTGGCATAGATTTTGATGGGAAAGTTAAGGAGTCAAAACATGTTTAAATTCATTATTTCTCCTTCACTTCTTTAGAGTGAAATTTATAATTGGATCTCAAAGTGCTGTCTCTAGGTTAAGTTTAGATTATAACTGGAGTAATTGACTAATGTATGGCAGTGCTCATTCTAGTCCAGGTGCAACAGAATAAAGGTCTCACTGAGAAGAGTTGGGAGCTGTTTTAAATACTTGAAAACTACTCAGTTTCCCTGCCTTTCAACTAAAAAACATTTTGAAATCACACAAAAGTGTAAATCAGAAAATCTGTTCTTTAGATTACCTGGCTTCTCCCCCAAAAAGGCAAGCTCTGATCACATCTTCCTTTCCAAGGCTGTGCTGATTTTTCTGAGCAAGAACATTCACAGGGAGTAGGTCTGTCATTAGCAGCATCTAACAGGATGCTACACTGAGGAAAATATTATTTCAAAAAATCTCAGCCTAATGCAATTTGTTTCACAAGCTGACTTGTTTAATTAGAAGAAAACTTTTCATTAAAAATAAACAGTAAAGGGAGGTAATTTTTTTCTTAAGATGTACAGCCAGGAAAACACCTTGAAATTCTTTTCTCTGCTCATAAACAGTAATTACTTGTAAATTTTATGAAGAAATGAGACTCAACAGTTGAACTTATTTTTCTAAAAAAATAGTACTTTTTGCATTAAAAATAGGTACTGCTGTTGTAGAACTCTCCAAGATTGATGGTAGAAGCAATGGAAAACTTCTAAAATATATTTATAATATTTGTGTTGAATTAAACCCTGCTTGCTCTCATGTCTGCCCAGGATGAGTGATAGACCAGCAGAAAGTGTTGTCCCTTGTACTCTGCTTCTGACAGAGGGAGATCGTGAGGGTAGAGATAGTGAGGGATTTACTCTTTTGCAGGCAGACACAAAGTGGGATTAGGATGACTTCTAGCTGCAGGTTCCAATGAAAAATATAACCAACCCAAACAATCTGCAACAATTGACAGCTGACAATATTTCTTCTGAACCAAAAGGGAAGAAGACATTTGAAGGCAGGCTTAAATGTAAACTGATTTGTGTTTTCTTTTTGCAATGAGGTGACTCTTCATTTAGGACTTAAATTAAGAACTAACTTTTCCTGTTTAAAAAAGTTAAGGATGTACTTGACATATAGCTCTAACTACTAAGTCCTGAAAACTATAAATATTATTAGTCAAAATCTAAGAGATTTGATCTTTCTTAGAGGATTTTAAGAAGACCTTTTCTATAATTGTAGATTTTGTTATCTTCCACCTACATGTTCCATCACTGGAGACAGCTTAAATCACCAAAGAAGCCTTTTAAACACATTTAGAGAAACTACTATATTAGGATGCTATATTCATGCTCTTAACCTTTGAGATTGAAAATTTTTATATAAAAGATCTCTATGCTTTTTTAGGTTGATGTTTTAATGGCAGTCAGATGAGAAAGCCTTTCACAGAAGAAGCTGTACATTAAAAATTATGCAAGGTATATAGAAAAACAAAATTCTTAAGTGGACAGATTCTTTTTTATACACAAAACTGTATTTACCGGTTTAAAACAGCATTTCAAGAACCACATGTTAATTATCTACAAACACAAAGTAATTTAGTTGTGAATATATGATACTTGAGTATCTTTTTCTCTTAAATATAATGGAGGATGATATTTATAGATAAAGAATAATCTTTTCTGTATGCTAATGATATAGCCTGGTCAGTGTGAGCATCTGGGTCAGATGAGTATAACAATCTGTATAACTTTGACGTGTATGTTTTACAGCACTTTGTATCACATTTACAAGAAAGCAAAATTCTGAAATGGTAAAAACAAGTCAGCACTATGCATTCTGCCTAAAAGCCTCACCAATTTTACACTACACTTAAAAACCTGTGTATGAGTTTGCTGAAGTAGCTGAAGGCAGTAATATATGCATACAGGAATCAAACTCCTAATTAATTTAGGAATGAGAAATTAATTTAAAAGTGAGAACAGCACAATTCTTTAAACAACCTGGCCTCAAAACAGGACAGAAATTCCCTACTGGCATTTTTCTTTATTTTAACAGAACCTGTTCTACTCAGTTGATTTCATTACTTTTTCCATAATGGGATGCTGGAATGTATTTCAAAATAATAAGATTGCACAGACATATCATTAGTCAACAAGTGCATTTTATATCTGACTTCCATGTGGATTACAGAAGTTCTGCTTGTATAATAAACAGAATTTTAATAATCTGTATGTAAAATTGGGTATTGGAAAAGCAAATGAGCAGCAGAATGACAAGTAGAAACGTTAAAAGAAGTAAATGTCACAAGAAGATCCAAAAAAGAAATGTAGAAGGAGTGATTTAGTCACATCTTGTAGGACAAAAAAGTTTCTTTAGCTACTATGACAGATCTTCTAAGCAGCTAACCATCAATGTTCTCAAAAGAAAATGCTGGACAATGAAACTTTGCACAATTAAACAATTTTCATGCATTTGTCTCAATTCAGGTCTCTGAAACACAGGGGATGTTTTACTAGCAAAATCCTGCAGACTGACTTTCTTACTAGCTACAAATTATTTTCTAAAATGAAAACATAGGCACAAACATAGAGTCTACGACAGGTTTTAAATCCTTGAAATTATTCTGACACTTTTCCTGGTCCATATGAGCTCAGCATCTACTAAGATTTCACTTGAATAATTTCCTTAAAACCATTCCTTGATTTTCCATCTCTACATCATAAACAAGAGCAAAGAAAAGAAAATTCTGTGCTTCAAGTCAGCAGCAAAATGTGCTTTAACTTCCAAGTTCATCTTGCATGATGAAAGAAACCTATCATCTTGCAGATATGAAAGCATCTATTTTTTTTTTTTTTGTCAGCTTTCTTGATCTAAGAATGAAAAGCAATGCACACTTAACAGATGTCCTACCTTTTTGCTTTTTGCTGCACCCTCATCACAGGTTTTTGCTGGCATTTTTCTCCCTCATGTGTCTTTGGCGGTTTTTTTGTCAATATCAAAATGCAGTAAGTTATTGGAATCTTCTGCATCTGAGATCAATGCTCACACAAAATCTACAAAGACAATTCTCTAGTTTTACTTTCATATTTACAGGTTATCTCTGGGAGTGTAATCAACAGCTTTAAAATCCCATGCAGCTGCTATTTTCTCAAAAAAATTATGAAAAACAAAAAACAAACTGCACCTTTACAAATCCACTAAAATTCATGTTAAACAACAGAACACATTAACCTTAGAATGTGATGCTCCAGAAATATCCCATGACCATTTCTTTTTTGAAGGCTTAAATTTCTACATGCTCAAGCTACACCACATTAAAAAAAGAGAAATTTGTGTACAGATTTTTGAGGAATTTATTAGTGTGTTGAACCTTACAGTTTAAATTACCTACTAACTTTTGTTATTTTGTTCACAAGCATGAATAAAAATGTGTCCATACTAGAACATAATCTAAGTCCTTTTCTTAGTAAAAAAAGTCATAAAAGTATTTTAATCAGGAAATAAATATAACAATATCACACTTATTTGAATGGTATCCCAACTGTTACTAACCACATTTAAGTAAAAGAGACTAAACAGTGAAATTAAATTGCTTCTTGGTTTAGGGGTTATTTTCATCACTTATTTCAGCTGCTATTTCCTGCTTTTGTATTTGTTTGCAAATACAAATACAATTACCAAACCATAATCCCTGCAAGACTTACCCTACTTATTGTGCACACACAATTATACTGCATAAGCAATAAAAAATCTTGATTCAAAATCTGAGCTGATTAAATTTGCCTAAACACAAATGACATATGATGATGTTTCCCACTCTGTCTTAACAGAAATCCTTCTGAGGGATTCGTGACACCCACCTACAGCCACGGACACTGCCTGGTTTGTCTTCTGAGCGTCACTCTGGACTAAGATGAGCTCTGCCTGGAAAAAAAGGTAGAACCCGAGACTAATTTTGTAACTCTTCATCTCACTGTGAGTAGTTTGTTTTCTTTTGCTCTCTCTTAATTGATCATGGTTTTCTAACTGGGGCATTTAAGTTAAATGCCAAGGGCTATGTAGCACGCACAACTTCAGAATAATTTTTCCATTAAAACATCAGAGGACAAAGTCTCAAGGAGAATTTGTAGTCAATATTCAGTGTTGTCTTTTATAATTCCTTCCTTCAGTGTCTGTTCCTGGCACTGCATTTATTTGCAGATCCTTTTACCCAAAGGTAACTGGAGACATGTAGACTTGCATGAAACTAAATTTCACCAAAGAATGTTTTTTGCTTCTAAAAGTGTTATGATTTCACACAGCACAAGCAGAAATTGAATGTAATATTAGTTTATTAGAGAAAATGCTGAAACTTTAATGGTCTTTTTAGTCATTCCTCATTTAGTCATATTTAGCTTAGTAATGCTTCAGGGAGGATTTCCCACTGGTAAAAGCTCTATAATTTAAAATAAGTGAGGACATCAGGATGTGAGCCATTAATTGTTAATTATAGTCACCTAACTTCTTTAGTTTCCTGCAGACTATCTAGTTAACAGTGATCTATAGGCAGATTTTTTAGAATACCTGTGAACAAAAGAAGACTAAGGTATTTTATATGATGGTTCCACACCATCTGCTACTCTTTGAATGAAATGACAGTAAGAGGGGGTACATTCAAAATGATGTAGCAGATGGTCTTGACATAAAATGATGGTATTTATGCCTTATTTTTGTTTTCTTTTTATTTACTGCTGAAGAGAACAGAAGAGGATGAGCTCCAAATTCTATTAGAATATGATAACATTATTTAGAACTATAAAGTATGCCAGAAAAAAAGATTCAAAAAGATAGCTTCTAAACCCACTGTAACATAAAGAGAAGAAAACAGGATCCTAGATTATTAGAACTTGTTAAAAGAGAACTTGTGCATGCCCCATCCCTGGAAGTCTTTAAAACCAGGTAAAATTGAGCTCTAAGCAACCTGGTCTAATGAAAGATGTCCCTGCCCCTGGTAGGGAGTTGGAAACAAATTATATTTAAGGTCCCTTCCAACACAAACCATTCTATGATTCTGTGTTAGTGAAATCTCCATTCAGCCTTCTTTCTTCCATTTATAAGGCTGGCTTTTTTAGCTGTCCTCCCAAATAAGCAAACTCTTACTGGTGGGAGAATCTTCTGCTTCTTAATCCAGTGTTCTTTACTCTGTATCTTCCCAAAATTGTCAGTGAGCTTCATTTTAAACAGAAACTTTAATTAACTGTTGAACTAACTTTTGGGAACTAAGCAAATAGTAGCTAAAAGTGTATCTGTCTATTTTGTCAGTTATTTCTTCCTGTCTTTCCTTTGGGACATTATCCCAGTGACTTATTCCCAAAGTACTGAGTATTCTGAATGGCTCCTGTGCAATGCTCCCTCTATTGGTGATTCAGTTTACCCCCAGCAACTGCATTAATGGCCTTCAACTAGTCTTTTCATGAAATAGGGCCTCACGAGTCATCATTATTTACAGATGAAACCTGAAAAATTACTTTCAAGGGAAGAATAAATAAATAAATAAATAAACAAATAAATAAGTACTGTAAAGGAGATTGAATTAGATCGATTGTGACAAAAACACCAGTTCATTTTTTTTTGCATTACAACAGAAATTTTACCTTACTATTGCCTTTTGCAAGACTATCAGCAGTAAATTTGTTTCTGTTGCTAGACAGTGAGGTGTATTCCAGGTCTCTCTGGAAGCATTACTTCCCATTACAAAACTTTCATTTTATTTTGTAGATGGAATGTCAGTGTATTTTGCACCCAATTCTGCATTGGGTATAACACAGCATAACTCATGATAAAGTAAGATCAGACTTCTTATGAAATTCAAGTTGCAGAATCAGCTATTGAACTACTTGGCAGTCCCCAAAATAAATAGAGGCAAAAATAAACTGTCAAAAAGTTACTGAGAAGAATGTGGCTTCATTTAATTCTATGATGAAGTGACAAGTGATAGGACATTGCAGAATAAATTCTGTAAAAATAATAAAGTACTGAATGTATTGAGAAAAAATTTAAAGTCAGATTACATCATGAAGCAAACTTTCCCATTGAAAAATTACTAGAACCTGATTTAAGGAGCCTCCTTTTATAATATTTTTATTTGGGGAAGTTATGACTCCTCTCATGTATATGGAATTGTTTCTTATTAGACAAAAATATAGGTGAGGGGATCTAGAGATAATGGAATGTGTTTTCAGCTAAGCCATAGAGCAAAAGATAACTGAAGATATAAGTCATAAAGCTCAGTTTGTCATCAGTTTTTTAGATGCAAAAGTTTATACAAATGGTTATGAAAAATCTGTGATGGGGAATGGGAAAAATTATGGGGAAATAAGCCCTCCTTTTTCATAGACCTCTGAGTAATTGTGTGTAACTTATGCTAAGAACATTGAAAAATAAGCCATGAACCTCTTAGGAGGGTCCTTCTCTTAGGAAGCAACATAGTCTCCTTCATGAAACAGTTGAGAGATTTTAACATTGGCACAGGACCTAATCTTCTGTACAGGACTAGATATTTATATCACAACATGATGATAAAATCAGGGCAGATAGAGCAGCCATAAACAGTGCATTAATGAAATATCAATGAGAAAAGGAAAAAAATATATGCCTCAGTACTCTACTGCAATACAAAAAATTGGCACAGAATTATAATATTTTACTCATTAATGGCATAAAACGACTGGAAGTACCAAGCTGCATATTTTGTTTGAAACTTCAAATGCCTTACTGCAAAGGAAAAAAAAAAAACCAAACAAAAAACCCACAATTCTTTCATACATCTCAGTGACTTAGACTGCTGCCAAAGATTCAGACATAGGTCAGAAGTAACAGCAGTACTCTTTAAAAGGCCTCTGCAGTGCTTTTGAGTGCATTTCATTGGAATGGCTCAAAAGGGAAGAACTAACAAGAGAAAAGGAGTGGCCCCATTGTTATTTTAGCATGAATAGTTCAATAATATTAATTTTATTGAAGTATATATTTGTGGAAACATTTCCTCTTTTTCTTTTTTTTTTTAATTTAGCTGAATCCTGAAAGTTGTGAAAGGAGATGGAAGAAGCAAAAGACTTTTAGTCTTCCTTAGAGGTGGATAAACTCTTGAAAGCCTGAAGAATGTAGGACAGATGTGGCATTCATTTGGAACAGTCTGATGTGAGATATAGAGATGAGATGAAGTGCAAGAAAGGCACAGATCCTCAGATACTGCTTTCTATAGGAGAAGTGACATTGAAGGAGAGAAGGAATAAAGGATTTGCCGAGCCTCAAACTCAGGACAGATAGAATGAGGGAGCAATTGGGACTAAGACCAAAAGCAGACTGTCACTGAGAGAAGGGAAGTAAGACTTTGTGGTTGTACCCTGGAAACAGCTTTACAGAAGTCAAATGGTGTTTGAATCTCTATCTTCATAATTATAACACACAACAGATCTGACAAAGATAACATGTAATCATCAAGTAATCTATAAACCCAGAATTTTTTTATTCGTATCAACACTCTTAAAATGGTATTCATGTTCACTTGAATTGTATTTCTTAAACTTTAAAAGTAATGGACTGCTTTGGAATGAAATTATGTGACTCAGGTTGATGTGTCAACTCATTTTGGTGATGTCCACTGCTTAACAGACAGATCCATGCACAGAAGACCCTGCTGCCTCTGAAATATCATTGTTGTACAGTAATGACTCCCTTCTTCCTTCAAAATCCTGGGAGGACTCCTTTAAATTAATTATCCTTTGTCTTAGAAGTGGAGACTTCCATGGCACAGAGCTAGGTAGGGCTCCCTATTCCCCATAGGTGAGGAATGAGGTTCCCAGAATTTCGACATTCCTTTTCATGCACTTCACTAGGAGAAAGTATAAAGATACTGCTATGAGAAGAAACATACCAGGGGCAAAAAATTGTTGACTCTTTGCTACTCTAAGGTACAATACAAGGCTCTTGCAATAAAATCTGTCACTATACTTCACTGCAAGAGACATCACATGCATTCTAGTAGGTAGATATGTTGGATATGGGCTCCTCATGAGTCAGGAAGTAGCTGGGATCCACTCTATCCCCATCTATAATTTAGCCATTTCTTAATAAGAATAAAGAAATGACAATATTTATTTCATGCAGAGCTTAACTTCCTCCCAAAATGCTGAGGTGATGTCTCTTGCTAGGCATAATCCAGAAGAAAATAAATATCAAATGAGTAAGAATCAACAAGAGTTGCATAATTTTGAAGGCAAATATACACCTCACCACACGTACCAGAATTAAAGCCTCCTTATAAAATTATACACAACTTTTGGTTCCTGTAATATAAATAGAATCTTTAATCAAAATTACACCTAAGAATTTGTTCTTCTGGCCATTTGTCACCTAAAAATATAGTCATCAAAATTTTCAATTCTGAACTAGATGAACATGTGCTTATCAATGGGAAGTGGTGGGTTCTTTCCCTATTAAACTTTATGTAAATCCTCAAGTTTCCTAATTTTTTGTTCTTTCTCTTCACTTCTACATCCCACCAGGTGGAAATGAGTAAGTGACTATGTGGCACTTAGCTGGTGGCTGGGGTGAAACCATGAGTCCTTCACCACCCTGCTATGGAAGAATTCATTCTAAGAGGTTCCAGAGAAGAGTTATGTATTTCTTCCTGCCACTTTTCCCTACAGCACTAAATTTTTTTTTTTTTGTTAAGTGTTGCTGATGATTCTTTCATACATTTATACATGTTTTTTATTTATACGGAGATAGTTATGAGACGTAACCTATGCAGCAGTGCTTATTGCTTTATTTTGCTACTTACTTTTGTTTATTCTTTAGAGAAGAAAAAAGTCAAGATTATACATTTTAGAATATCTAGGTACTAATGAAAGTATTGAAAGCTATGATTATAGTCTTCTTATGTTTACGCAGAATTTAGATTTTTCTAGTTGCATAGCCAAGCATAAAAGTACAAATGAAGAATGTTCCCTAAAAGGCTCACAATCTTTTCTGCCCTTGGTAATTTTTTTTTTCATTTTGATAAATACATAAAAATTACAAAACACTATTCTTATTGAAAGAAAAAAACCCTTTTTGTTTTATTTATCAAGAATTTAACTATCTGACAGAACAAGAGGAAGGCTTGACCACTTGTATATTTAATTTCCATTGCTTGCAGTATATTGCCATATATGTTTCCAAGACAGAACTATCTGAGAGGCAGTAACTTAAGAAATGGGTGAATCTGGATAGAGAAAACCCTGAACTACTTCTGTTAAATATTGGTTTGTCTTTAGTTCTGCTGTTTTCCATTACTGTTATTAGTCTTAAGAAGTGGACTTTAGGGTCCAATGACATTCTTGTATAATCTTCCTATTAGACAGGCTTAAAGTACAATTCAAGCTAGGACAGCTAGGAGCATTTCCCACATATTTTGTTGAAAGGTGTTAGGTTAGATTTAAAACAATACCACCCTCACAAATAGCTAGAAAATATCAAACACTATGCTATATTTTTTTTACTTTATTGCTGGCATGCTCCAGAAAGATTAAATGCATGCGTTGTATTACCATTACAGTGAACTGATCCATTTATTTCATACTGTTACAATTTTAAACAGGAAAGTCTGCTTTAATAACACAAAAAATAAGTCCAAGTTAAGACAAGAATAGTTATGACAACTATATTATGTGTTTGCTCCATGAACATGATACATTTTGACAATAACATATTGCAATAATTACTAAGTAGTCACTGCTTTAAAGTTAAATACAAAAACAAACTATAACTAAGCACTAACATGTAAAAAAGGCTCATCAACCTGTAAGGAATGTTGAGTGTGAAGAGTATTTGAAAGCAGTCAATGAAATGTGAAAGTATGTATTTCCACATGCCTAAAAATTAGATAACCCTTCAAGTCTCCAAAGTAATATTCAATCCATAGTTATGGCTTACAGTTTCGCCTTTCTCATTGCATCTTTTTAGGTGTTATTTATTTGCATTCCAGTATTGCTTCAACTAGTTTTGTCATCTACATAGAAAATAGGTCATCTGTGTCAGAGCTCCTCTTGAAAGTGCAAATCTTTCATGAGAACTTCATAGTACATAGCCAGGTATGGCATGTTTAAAATAAAACAAAAACCCACTTTTTTTCTAGTTTTGTGTAAAGAAATATATAACACAAAAGGAAGAAACTCTATAGAAGTATTGAAGTGATAATGTCACACTCAGTTTTCAGTTGAATTAATTTCTCAGATCTCTTTGCCCATTTTTTCTTAGAATCTTGCTTGACAGTTCTATAAGGCACATTTACTACCAGAAACCTCAGAGTTTTCTCTCTTTTGCCTTTGGAACTTGCCTTTCCTAGCATTTTACAAGAGTATTCTCCTTCTAGTTCATAGACCAAAGTTACCAGGATTCTGCAAAATGAGACCCAGGGACTCCTATGGAGGCTTCTGGTTAAGGGCCCACGCCACACACACTGCTCTAAACAAACTGCCAGGCAGCAGAAGCAATTTGGTAACCTGCAAACACCCAACAGCAAAACCAAGCCAGCTGTGTTTGAAATTCCGCAGTGTTTTATTGCAATATCAGCCTTGACTGCATATTTGGAAATGGCTTTTATCTTCATAAATATTGCGGGGTTTTTTTCCTAATTGTTTCTTCCCTTTGCCTAACCTCACAGATATGTTTCTTCTTATTGCAGTTGTAACACAGACAGCTAAAGAGCAGCCCAAAGTTAATTAAAGCCAGAAGACAAAAGACTGAAGACCTAAATGAAAGTTAGATGCTTGGACATTTGTGTAAAACATGATGATTGTATTAAAATATCCATATTGTTGCTGCAAATCCACAGGAAATTAATTTATATTTTTGGGTTGTTTGCTAACTACCAATGAACATAAAATCCTCATAATAAAATCCCATAATGAAATCTTGCCAACCAACTAGAAATGCTTTTGTTCTTCTCACATGCATGCCTGCTTTTGATATCAAGACTACTGTATGTATAAATAAAACATCATTTTTTGTGAAGAAATGTTAAACAGTATTTTCCTTCTCAGGAAGGGATTAATAATTTTTATGTTAAATTATTTTTCAGTACTTGCAAATAAAAGCTTCCAATAGACTTAAAAGAGTGCATGGGGCACTCATTTTGCTATAACAAATTAGTATTTAATCTAAAAATAAGAGAGTTTGTTATGAACTTGGCCAGTTGACATAAATTTTAATGATAGACTGATAAAAGAGTGCAGTATCATTTTTAATACAGTAACACAGGCATTCCCTTGTATAACAGCTCTCATTATGTAATTTCCAGTGGCAATGTAATTTATCTACTGTAATTTGCAGACATGTTTAAAACTAAATGTGATTAATATTTATGCAGCTGATTTTTTTTCAAAAGCAGATTTTATTTTCTTTTATTTGACCTTGTTCCTCAAATTATTTTTTTTCCTTTCATCTTTCTGCTTAATAAATCAAGGAGAATACATACATAATGATTAATGTTAATAACTGCCCTGCAATAATATTGTGATGTACTGCATTTTATGTCCTACTGGAATTAAATCTAAATTCTTTTAACTTTTTTTAACTGAAGAGTGGTAGTAAAAATCATAATATATATGCCAACAGGATAGCAGAGAAACATGCAAAATGTGTTCCAGTTTTCTGCACATTCTCCTGTTTTATAAAAGGACTTGCATTTTAATTTTCTTATATTTTGTAAATTCAATATTCAATTTGCATGCAAATTGAAATGTTTAAAACTGCAATATATTTAGATGTGCATCTTCATTTCTGTAATTTCCCCTCTTCATTTCTTCTATGTCAATACAAATTCTCTCTGTTGAGATTGTTTTAGCAACTTGCATGAAGAATTTTATTGCAATTTTCGTGCTTTGTAAAAAACTATGTAATTATTTTTTAACACATAGACATCTTTTCACTGTAAAGAATCCATATGCTCATGTGGCTGCTCAACAAACAATATTGAAATGGCATGGTTTTATTAAATAATATCCTGGGAAAATTTGGTTCTATCTTTTGAAAAGAATAAGCATTAGAAATCATTTCTGAGAAAAACTAAGACACGTTTCTTTGTGCATCAGACAGGAGCCAGCCTCTTCTCAATTGATAATCCTATTTTTTATTCATTAAAAACATTCAGAAACTTATAAACTCACAACACTTTCAAAATCAAAACCAAAATGTTTTAGAAACATAATTGGCTTCATAACTGGCCTACGCTTCAATCACTTTTTATTCCATTAGAACCTGAGAACTCCATTTCCTAGGTGCAGGGTGTTATGAATATGGTTTCCTATTTGGAAAGATACAACTGTAACACTGTCTTTTTGTCCTTATTTTTCTTTTTTTTTTCCCTAAGGTACTTCAAGTAAATATCTTTCTAATGCTTTTCATTAATTTTAAATATGTCTCCTCCTATTTCTAGTGGAACAAAGACTCACAGAGAAAATATTTAGGTTGGAAAGTGATAAAATACTATTTACTGCCCAGTCAACTACATAAGCCCTAGAGAAAATGGAATTTATTAATCATGCCAAGAAGTTAATGTGTGTAAGAAAGCAGTGTAAACTGAAAATTGAGTTATCAAAAATGAAACTGCCATTAGACAGGAACAGCCAGACTCCCCACTACACAGATAAAACTACTGTTCAAAATTATCAGTACAGAATACTGATACAAATAGGCTGATACTGAGATTTGGTGGGTAGTGGTAAAATGAAAAAAAATATAGTTACACTAAGATTATTTAAATCAACATATACTTTAAATTATTAATAAAGAAGAACAGTAATATTCTGTTACCCACCATCTAGAAGAAAATCAAGTGTGAATAACGCTTCAGATTTTCAAAGACTGACTGTAACAGATGATACTGAGTGAAAAATTGTGAACCACTGAGAATTGGAATAATTGTGGTTTTGCAATGAAAAATAGAAAATAACATCCCCAGAGATGGTGCAGAAAGCAGAACTGTAGTCCACTTCCCAATACCTTTGAAAGTCCATTGTCTCAATGCACAATTTATGTATTCTGATCTAACGTGTAACTTTTTAAAATTCAAAACTGTGCATCCTTGCTAGGCAATTGCTCTAAAAGACAAATTACAGAGCCAAGTTTGCTCACTTTCTCTAAGGCTTCAAATGCATCATAGTGTAGTTAAGGTTGGGAAAGACCTCCAAGACCATCATCAACTGTTGACATAATTCCACTGTGACACTAAAAACATTTAGCTTGTTTCTTGAACACATCCAGGGATAGTGACACCACCTCCCTGGGCAGCCTTTTCCAGTGTTTAACTATGCTTTCAGTGAAGAAATTTTTCCTAATATCTATCCTGAACTTCCTCTAGAGCAACTTGAAGTTGTTTCCCCTTGTGCTATTGCCAGTTGTCAGGGAGAAGCGACCCAGAACATTTGAGACAAAAATGTACATCTGAACTGCTCAGGACCTTGGTGTAACCCAGTTGCCTGCTGCTAGAAACCAGCACACTGGAGAGATAGCTTCTAGTCACCAGAGCTGGTGACAAACCTCCAGGATTAAGTTCATCTGAGCCAATTTGGAGAAGCATATTTTATGTGCAAGCACCAACACTGGCTATTGGGCAGCACTTGTACTTTCATGCCCTATTTGAGATTTAGTACAAGATTCTGCAGCTCAGTTCTGAAACTGTACCAGGGTGGTTTTTCTTCAAATAATGTGCCTGTACAAATTGTAACCCAAATATCTGAACTGCACTGTGCAGGGATCATTTTAAATTTTCATTTTAAAAGTACTGATTTTTTTAAGAAATGCATGACACCACCTACAGTAAGAATAATCTAAAATCACATACTGCTATTTAAGGCAATGCTAAGAATATTGCTTTCATCAGAAAGACTAGGAGAAAATGAGTCTCAGGCAAATAAAAGGTTCAGAAAAATGAGCACAAGGTTTGCTGGAAAGTATCAATAATAACTGCTACAGTAGCAAGACAGTGAGACAATTTAAACATATGACATAGTTTATTCACATGAGTAAAGCATATTTTTATCAGTCTGTCTAGGCTGAGATTATTTCTCCCTAAAATTTTTATTTTCCAAAGATTTTCAAAGTTTGCCCAGTGTGGGACGTAAGGAGGTAGAATATTGTTTCAAGAGTCGTGCTAAGGAAATCCATAATTTGAAGTACTTCCCAGTGCAGGAATAGCATCCGTATTTTTATTTTCCTCTCCACTAGGCAAGAATGATAACAGCAGCATTTAGAGTGGATAGGAAAAGCCTGTGGAGACTGAGTTTACTAATGAGGTAAACAGAAAAATAAGGGGTGGATGTTGGAAGTAGGGAAGAGCCCCTAGATTAGATAATTACTGAATGAGGTAGGTATTTTCTTTCAAGCACCATAAGAGCAAGAGAGACTCTGAGGAATGAAAGAAGCAGAAAGGGATATTGGGCTAGCAGATGAAGGAAAAGTAGAAATGTTTCCTCTCTAAGTAAAAAGGAATTTTTCAGAGAGAGAAGTATAGAACATGGTGTGCTATCCTTTCAATGCTCCCAGAGGAATAAAGTGTAAGTAGATTAGGGAAGTGAGGGTCATGATAAGATCATCTCTTGCTGATCCATAAGGTCATGTTTTAGAAGTATTTTAACCACAGAGACCTGTGGAAAAGAGGCAGCCGAGATTTGAACATTCAGTTGTTACTTTGGCATTCCAGAAACACCACCACTGTTCTTCCAGCTCCCTTCTCTTGTCTCTCCCAGGCTGTTCTCCTCCCTTCTGGTTAGAGGGTAGGATCATACCAGCACTTTTCTCAGCCTGAAAACAGAGCTCTCTGCACAGTGCACATGATAAAACTGTCATTTTCTTGGCTCACCACAGTTGGAAAGTCACAGAATATTTGAAGTTAGAGAGCACCTCTGGAGACTGTCCACTGCAACCCTCAAAGCAGTGGCAGCACCCACAGCTGCAGGATTCCCAGTCAGATTTTTAATGTCTTCAAGGATGAAGATTTTGCCACTTCTCTGAGCAATTTATTTTACTGTTTGATCAGTCTTTGAGACTGTGATTCTGTCTTCCTTAATACTACTTCTCCAGTGTCCTGCAGCAGGAAAAGATTGTTTAGGAAAGACCCTGTGCTGAGTTCTTTAAAAGACCACAAATATATTATTTCTAGACTTCATTCTATCACTGACATAAACAGATGCATAAATAAATTGTTAAAAAAGGAAAATCATCTTTCCACCAGTGAACAGATATTCATAAAGAACACTTAAAGGCAGATATTAAAATGAAAGACTAACAGAGAAAACAAATAAAACATATATGGAAGAACAATAAAATAGAGAATTTAAATTATCTTTATATCCATTAGTACATAGTGCTTAGAATATGGATTTAGAAAAACTAAATTATGGTACTCTACCAATATACTTGTACAAGGGACTGCAAGTAACCAGAATTCCAGTTAGTGTATTTCTCCAACCTGATAAAGTACAAATATAAATTTTGCACTTCCTTTGACTAAGGAAGAAATATGCAATTGTCTTCTCAAACACATTTTCACTTTAAAATCTTAGGATGAGTTCATTTGAAAAATTTGATCCACCTTTATAGGAAAAATTCTTCCTCCTATAACTTAATGGTCAGGGGAAGATAAAAGATATTAAAGTACACAGAAAGTATATTAACTTACTTTTTTCTACTATATTTAATAATATTAATTTAAAAGAAATCTCAAAAGAGGTTTTCCACATAACTGTTTCAGTCCTTTTTATCTAAGTAGTCAGACATGACTTTGTCACTGTACTCACAGTTTCTGAAACTAAGTAAAAATCAGAGTTATGAATTTTATTGCACACTTCTGTACTACAGCTAAGTACCAATTTATACATTCCACTTTGTATAGCACATTTTTCCACTGCAGCCCTCTGAACTCTGACATTTTTAGCTCTTAACAGCCAGGCAGTGCCTTTGTCTTACTGGGCAGATGTACAACAACAATGAGATTTAACAAGAGCACACAAATGCCAGATTTGACCTGAGACTTGACAGCCGTAGGGAAAGGGAAGGTCTACATCTACATCGCATCATTTTATGTATGCAAGATGCAGTATCTTCTTCTAAAAATCAGGGATTGCATTCCAGAAGGTTTGAAGCAATACAAAAGAGTAGGATAAGAGGCATTTTTTTTAAGGCAAACTTAGGTATAAGAAAATATCAGAAGATCAAAAGATAATTACAATACTTCTAAAGCACATATTTAGATACAAGTGTGAGAGGAAAATAGAAAATTATCAAACATTCCAGGGACAGACAAGGACTTTGAAATAACCTGAATGCTGAATATTGGCATGCCAAAGGAGATTTGCAGAAGTTAAAAATTTGTTTTTATCTCACATTAGGAACTAATAAGAGGCTAAAAATATGTAGAGTTTAAATGAGGTCTTATCTGATTCATTTTTACAATGAAATAAGTGCAGTTAAGACACAGGGGAGCAGGTGTGCTTTCAGGTGGATACTGCCTTCCCAGAAAATGTATGTCTAAAAACAGATTAAGACATGATTTACTTTCCTGAGGCAAGACAGCAGACAAGACAAAAAAAACCCCACACTTTTTATTGTATATACACACACTTATATGTTTATGTACGTATATCTCCATGTACATGTGTCTATATATATATACATACTTGTCTATGTGCACACACAGGTAGACTGCAAGCTTGAAATGTTCTATTATTGAAAAATCTATAATTAGTATTTTGAACAGCATTTTCATTTTCTTTTGAAAAAACACTGAAGAGTTAAAACAGTTGTCAAAGTTTATTAAAACATCTAATACACATCAAAGTAAAATAGCCTATGCAGTCAAGACACAAATACTTGATAAAAGACATGTAGAAGGACACTAATTGTTTGAAAAATGAAAAAAGAGTTTTTCACCAGCATACCCAAGAAATGCACCTACCAGTAAAGAAATCCCCATCTAGGTCAAGCCACTGTCAGCAAAAGGACTCCACTGACAGGGGAGTTCCTAGTAATTATCCAGTGAAAAGAACATGTATCAGCAAAAGCTTTTTACTTCTTAAATTACATAAACTAAGAGCTTTTTCTTTTTGTATAACATAAATTTTCAGTGAGTAGTGGAATTAATGTTGATAGTTTCCTAAGAATGTGTGCATTTTATTCCCTAAACTCAGTTTCTGTGTCATAAAATCCTTTCTTTCCCTTTCTCCCACCACATTAATGGCAGGAAACTGTGTGTGGCTATGGCTAGTCCATGTTTATAAATAATCTAATTTTGATATCTGGTTCCTGCTCAAGCCACCCCCCCATGCCCCCAACATTAAATGGCTCAGTTGTTACATTTTCGTCAAGGAGTGGCGTTAACTGAAACTTCTCTGCTATGCTGACAATACTCACCAAATTTTCAGGACCCTAAAACTTTTTGCCTTCCTGTCAAAATGGGTTGAAATTTACTGGATTACTGTGTTTTATAGGTTATAGAAGGAGAACACAACTGGATAAGTTTTTTCACAAGAGCGAGTTTGGAATGTGAGCTAAAGTCTCCATGTCAAAAGGTGCTCCTAAAGTTAAATGGTAATTTCATCTGTCCTTACACATCAAACACAGAAAATCCCAACTCTAAAGTCTAGCCCTCTAGACTATCTTTACAGTAAATGGGAAGAATTAGAGCTTTTAGGGGAGCTGTGGCTTATCTCACAGTAATGCAGAAATCTAAATTGATCATCTGAGTCATGTTCCTGAACTTCTCTTGAAGCATCTATGTAGATAATTAAATTTAGAAGAGAAAGAAGCCCTAGCTGAGATTCTTTCAAGTAGACACTATATTAGGAATAGGAAGAGAGTAGTAACAGGCAGCAAATGTCTTAAAAGGTAATCAGGAAAAAAAAAAAAGTAGGCCAAACCCATGAGTCTTATACTATGTTTGAATTAATGAATCTTCATTCCAAGAAACTTTGGAAAACACATTTGGGAGTATTTCACAGCTAGCAATATGGTCGATCCAGTCTGCAAAACTCATGTATTAATAGGGAAATCCTTGAAATTTTGAATTTGTCTCAATCAGCATAAAAAGTATCTAAAGAATAAGTTATCATAAGAGTTAAAAGAAAAAAAAAATCCTTCAGCTGCTCTATTTAAAATACAATACAATTTCTTTTATTCCAGAATTTGAACATAAATTTCATTTTGAAAGTGAATGTAACACTTCTGCTTAAGAAGGATCTCAGCCTAGAAGAAGGAAGCACAGAAGTCCACTCATTCTCAATGACTGCCATTAATTTTAAAACAAAAAAAACCTCTCCAAAATCTCAACAAATTCATTAAGTAGACTTTAAGTTGCCTTAGATTAATATTTTAAAATTCAGGAAAAAATTGTAACATACTAGACATCTAAGCCAAAAAAAAATTCCAAAATACCAACTTGTCATATGAGAAAGCAGATAATTTTTCCATATTTTCCTCTAGCAAAGGTACAGCAGCTAAAACCAGAAATTTCTAGTGTGTTAACGCTGACTAATAGCACCCTCATGAAATTGAATTGTAGAGTTCTCCACCTGAATTGTAAGAGACATAACCGTTTTTCACAGCCCTCACTAAATCTCTTTGTGTGGCAAATACAAAACATTTAAATCAGCCTCTGAATGTCAAAAACTTTATGATGATCTTGTTTTGACTTTATCTCATAGGAGCTGTCAACCAGCCCTTCTGGAAAAATGTGTGGCTATTGGGGCCTTGTTCATCTTGTTTATCCCATACCACATGTTTGATTATTAATCACACCTATACACCACATGCTAATCACTATTCTAACCTTCTGTACTTAAACTGCAATCTTGTTCCTATTTTTTGTCTTCTCTTTGCCTTGAAGTTTGATCCTGCTACTCATGCTTGCATCATGAGAGATGAGATATGGACCCTTTGCTTTTTAAATCCCTATTCATATATTTCGACCACATCAAAATGCACAAAACAAAGTGTGCTACTTGCAGTATTCCTCATTTTCTTCCACAAAAAATTCTATACATGAAGTCTGGTATACCAAACTCAAAAGAGGAGATCCAGATGATTCCTGATAAATTAAATATAGAAGTGACATAGAGTCCATTGAAAACATATTTTTTAACAGAATGTAACAATTTTTTTTAAAACAAATGCTTTGTCATAATTAACATAGCTACTTTTCTCTTGAATATAGGTCATGAACCAACCCATTAGCATAACCATAATACTTTCTTACAGGAACTCTACATCATAGAATCACAGAATCACTAGGTTGGAAGAGACCTTCAAGATCACTGAGTCCAACCCATGCCCTAACACCTCAACTAAACCATGGCACCGAGTGCCACATCCAGTCTTTTTTTAAACACATCCATGGATGGTGACTCCACCACCTCCCCACGCAAACAATTCCAATACTTTATCACACTGCCTTTCTTTTCCATCTCTCCAGAAATCTTGATAAAAACACCATGCTCAACAAATAATACAATATAGAATATTTGAGGTTGATTAACCTAAAGTAGTCATCAGTAATGATGAAGAGAGTTATAATGGAAGGTGTTATAATGAATATTAAATGGGATAACTCCTAATGCTGTTAAATTTAACTAACTGGTTAGCTCTTCTAAATCAAGTTATAAAGACATAAATTGTTTTTTAATGGTATTAATGAAACTGGCAATGCTTAATCAATTAAAAGAATTGGGAAGTGCTGAAATAGATTTATTTTCACTAAGACCTAGTGAAGGAACTATTTTAGAAGGATCATAAGTGGATAAAATGAGAACAATAATCTGTTCTTCCAAGAGTGAAAATGAAAATTGAAATTCAGCTGCATGAAAAACATTTAAGCAGGTGAAATGCAGTAAGATCAGAATCATTTTGATTATTTAGTAAACACTGTGAGCAGTTCCACCTTTCTTTCAGAGTGATTCCACAGGTACAGTAGTGTGCCCACCTCCTGCCTTAATTACACAGTGGCAGCAACTATGACTAAGGAAGCTGTTATTTCCATCACAGTTCTGTTAACCTTCAATAAATAAACTGGATTAAAATTACCTCCCATAATAGTAAATAATAGTATATAATTGTAAAATAATTATGTAATAAGTATGTAAATGTAATATCAATAGTAAATAATTGAAGATCCAGTTTACCAGAGAGATTACACCTTCAAAAGCATACAAAGAGACCCTTGATGTAGACAAGAAGAGAAGGCATAGATCTTTCCCTTGGTCACAGCATTTATTAAATTGTTCAAATATCTATAGCTTAAGAATAAGAAATTAGGTTGAAAAAGCAAAATTTTAAATTTTTTGTAAATCGCAATTCTACTAGGTTTTAATTTTTGAAAATACCAGGGTGTTTGTTCTGCCTGATTAGCCCGTTTCCTTCTACACTGGTTTTCCTTCTTATACAATAGAGAATAGAACTGTAAGAAAACACATTTTTCTTTATACAGTTTACAGCCTCAATTGCAAAAGATTTGGACTGGTTGTAATGTTATGAACTGAATGTTTTGTCTTTTCTTTGATTCCTGTCGTATTAAACAAAATATTATCCAGCAGAAAGAAACAGATAGAATTGAACTACACAAGTATCTGTATTTTAAAAATTTTGGCTTGAGGTAGTTCTCCCTTCACATATTGTAAAAAACAGTAGGCTACCTAACCTGAACCTGCACACTTATTGGTTAAAAGTGGACTGCTGCTTTCAGTCAATACAGCATAAAGCATTTTTTCATCTGAATATTAGGGGGAATTATCATCTCCTTGGCTTACACTTTCACACCACAATTCTGATCATCAGAGATACCAAAGTCAGAGATCAATCAGCCCAAGTGCAACATTGCTGCTGGCAGTTTTGGAATGCTTTGATGATTTTAGATCTCTCTTTCCACAATAATCCATTAGAGTCCAAGTTCCTTGTGACTCCAAGGTGTATCTTGAAGCTCATATTTCTTATCTAGGGGCACCAAATAAAATGAAGCTTCTGTTTTCTAACCTAGGCTCTTAGCCAAAATTTAAAGGCAAGCCGATTATTTCTGTCATCACAGAGAAGCCAGTGATGGTGTCAGACATCTGTGAAGCTCTATTTCTGTTAAAGTAGTGCACAGCAATTTTTTTCCCTGAAAAAAAAACAAAAACCCCAATAAATTGTTTACTTGCTTATAATGCTTGCTTACAGTACATTTCCAAATGGGTATAAAATGTATTAAAAGACAGCAAAATTATTTGATATATATGTTCCTTTCCTCTGGCTTATAGCGATTTGCATTTTAGAAACAAAAAGGGAGAAGTATTGGCATCATTTCCCTGTAACAAGCACCATAGATTTCACACACAATACAGCACTGCTACTACAATATGCCACATGCATGACGTAGTATACCTCATGCATAAAGTATGCTCATTGAACTCACCGATAAGAACACCTACAATGTAATAAGTTTTATGTAATTAATTTACATATTTTCCTTCTGCTAACTTTTCTCCTATTTAGATAATTGGTATGGCTTCTTCAAACTCTTTAGAGAATACAGAATCTATTTAAATTTATATTTTTTTTGTATATTTAATGCAAAATTTTATCCAAGGACATTGAATTTGAAGATATATGACAATTTCTAAATACATGCTTTCAAGCAATGTGTCTTTTCCATCACTCCTGGACTGAAATAAAAAGTAATTATAACGCTATGCAATTAGTCGACATTTTACTAATATTCAGCTCTTTGCAGCAATATGCTCTTTCTCTAGCTGATCACATATTTCAACCATTTAAATTGTACTTATTCTCCACAATAAATGGCAGATAATAGCAGTTTGATAATCTCAGTCAAAATGTCAAACTTGCAGCTGCTCATGATAGGGATAGACTGGTTAGTTGTACTCTTGGAAACTTTATTTGAGTCATCACATCAAAGCAAGGAAAATAAAATTTGTTATATAACCTGCATTATTCCACTTACAGCCAAAGTATCCTAAGAAATATACTGAAGAAATAATGACTTTATTATTTGATTTGGTATTACTTAACATGCTGTGGAGATAAAGCAAGTGTGACTTTCAATGAATCATCATCTGCCAGAAAAGAAGAGCATCTTTGGTCCTAGGCTTGCCAAGTTGTGAAGAGGGTTTAAACTAAAGCTGCCAAAGAAGAGGAACTCAGTCCATCCCACTCCTGGCAGTTTGATGCCAGTGCCAGCAGGAGATGGACAGAGCTAGGAGAGGGATCACAGAATCAGCAGGAGGGCACCTGCTGCAGAAGAGCAGCACAAAGGAGTCCCAGCACTCCAGAGAGTTAGATGGCTTCATCGGAAACCCAGTTTAAATTTCTACGTGAAAAGGCACATAACATGAAGAAGAAACAAGAAAAGCTTCTATAGGTATGGTGGTGGTAAAAGGAAGACTAGGGAAAATGTGAGCCCTTTTCAGTAAGAAATAGGAGAACTGGTTACTCAGGATATGAAGAAGCTTGAGGTACTCAATTACATTTTCTGTTGGTCTTCACCAGCAAGAACTTCAACTGTACCACTCAAGTCACAGGAGAAGATTAGGTCTGAGAGCACTGAAAGGTGCAGAAGTCCATGGAACCTAAGAGAACCTGCTGATGAAGTGGCTAAGCCACTCTCCATCATCTTTGAGAAGTCACAGCAGTCTGGTAAGGTTCCCACTGATTGGAAAAGGGGAAACATAACCTACATTTTTAGAAGGGGAAAAAAAGGAAGACATGGAATTGCAGACCGCTCAATCTTACCTCTGTGCCTGGAGCAGACCCTTCTGTAAACCAAGCCAACCATATTCTGCATTATATCAGAAGAGTGACCATCAGGTCAGGGGAGGTGATTCTTCCCTACTACTCTGCCTCTGCGAGACCCTACCTGGAATACTGCATCCAGCTCTGGGTCCCTGAACATAAGGACATGGATCTGCTGGACTGAGTCCAGGGAAGGGCCACAAGATTAGCCTGGAATAGGATGTCATCAGATGGGCAAAGCATAAGAACAAGTCAAGTGATTAAAGTTGACACACAGGAAATTTCAATTAGATATAAGAAAAAAGAAAAAAAATTACCATAAAGTTGGTCAAACACAGGAGCAGTTGCTCAGAGGAATCAAAGAATTCATATTCCTTGTACCAGAAAGTTTTTTTTATTTCTTTGGAGCAGGAGATTGCACTGGATAACCTCTAGAGGTCTCTTCCAACCTAGATAATTCTGTAACCATTATGGACATCATAAATAGCAGCTTGAAAAGTAGCTGCTACAGAAAGATTCTATCTGTGATTTCATAGGGCTTGACATCCACTTTACACATGGATGCATCTACTGCTACTCCATACTGTTCTGGGCAGTCAAAAGTGTGACTATTTGGGGATCTCTCCTTGCCACAACCAGCTGTACACAGCTCAAAAATTGCCCTATGACAGAATGAACCCAGAAAACGAGGCTAAAGAAAGTTCTGTGAAAAATGAATACTGTTCATTTACACTCTAAATCATTTTAAAGACCACTCTATCGAAGCTTCATCAATAGTCTTTTTGCTGATAACTAACTCCAAAGTTTCTAAAATAAACTTTTCAACCAGCCCACCTGAGTTTGTGTCCAAGTGAACCTTCAGATCATTTCACGGTCTAAGTGCAGATACAGGCAACAGTTTGCCTTCCTGTAAGCAGTGAGATTGAGAAACTTAAAGAGTATGAATTTCTTTGCATTAAAGCAACCAGTCATAAGCATTATTTGCCTAATACGACTTTAAAAGTGCATCCACATGCTAAACACAAGAGTTTTCTTTCGATCCTGTAAACACTGCACTGTCAGCTGCAATATGGACTATATTAAATGACTTGACTGTAAAAGAGAGTTCAAATGCTCCAGAATGTATGTCCTTGTGGTAACATCCCTAAGGAATCTTGATCTTCAGATAATCCTCTCCATTCCTATAGATGTTAAAATTTGCAGCAAAGAGAAATGAGCATGATGTGATAAGTGCCATGAGCAGGCTAGTTTTGATTTATTCCTCCTCTCCGTTCATCTTCCTATCTGACTTCTCTCTGGATAACAGCTGTACTCCCAGATGATGTACTATTGGTGGTGTTGTTAACAGAGCTTTCTCAAATGCTCTGCAAAGACAGGAAAGCCATCTCCAGGAATTATGAACAGATGATCCATGTCAGAATGTTCACTCTTGAGGTTGACATTGCAAAGTAGAAAAATGAAACGTGTCCATTATGTACTTACTTTTGCTTTTGCTTATACTTTACTTTCCTGATGCTTATATGGTGTTCTGATGCTGCCACATGCAGGTATAAGAGTGCTGTGGTATTCAGGGACTCCCCTTTTGACTCCCAGTTACCACACTTGCAATTTCTGGTTTGATTCTTCCTGTCATGAGCTCTCCACATTTCCTTATTAACAAATTATCAAATACCTATATGTGTATATACATATATACTTATTAAGTCAGTGCAAGCTGCAGCTGGGCTGTGAAATGAATAAAACCTATTAAAGTTCCCAGAAAATATTATTTCATTAATGTTTTTCTATGAGGGGGCTACAATAATAGTAGTTGTTCATTTTCCCTCCAAGCAGTGTGAACAAAATGGCTCTAAGCATTTTGACTGGACAAGGTATTTTCTAGCACAGTCTACCAGCTACCCTCAAGCTACCAGAATAAAGGGAAAAGACAGAATACTCACCCACTACCCTGCAGCCTGACCTTTCATTCAGAGAAAGCCAGAATGGGGTCCTGCGTTTTAAGCCAATTTCAGTTCTATATCTGTCCTGGTTTAAAAGCATACAACTGAACAAAACAGATTAACGCCCTCTGGTTTAACATTTCAATTTTGTTAAAAGGACCTTTAGTCATATAGCAAATCAAGATAGAGAAAAGTGCTAGGTATTCTCCTGTTCAAAGTCTGTGCTTTCTGTGTTGCCATAGCTTTGGAATCCTTCCCAATTAATAAGCAGTGTCACATCACCATTTTTAGTTAAACTCAATTTTTGTGGTTTTCCCACTTGAGTTCAGAGAGCCCAAGGGCCTCAAAGTTTATTGCCTAGATAATCTTTAAGACAAAAACATAATTCATGGCAAAGAGCCTTTAAAGTGGAAATATTTATATTGAAACATAAAAAAGAGCCTTGAATCCTGAAATCTGGCTAAATAGCTCAGTGTTTTCAGTCCTCTTGATTTCTTAGAGTAGATAGATTCCATGTAACTTGATGATTCAAAGAGTGAGGGACCAATTTTAAAAAAAACTAAAAGGTTACTTGGTTTTTTAAAATTTAAATATTCATATACTTCCCTTTATTAAAGAGCTTGGAGATATAAATTAAAAGTTGTACTAAAATCATATCTGAAACTATCTGAAGGATGTGCCTCAAGCAACTGAAAATTACTCTAAAAATCTGAATTTATAAATAAATTTAATTTTATTACCTATTTTTTATATTGGAGGTTGTTGACTATTTTTCACATTTAAAAACTTGGCTATGTCAAATGTAGATAAAGCGTTTGAGATATAGTGTACTGAGTAAACAATTAACAGCAACAATTTGACCACAAAATTTGTTCAAAATAACTAACCATTCTTTCAAGGAATAAAAACATAATAATACAAAGAACGCAGCTATAGTACTGGTGAAGGAAATGGATGTTACTCCTTCAAGCTCTGGATTTTTTTATTTACAAAAAAAATCTGTAAAAATTATACGGTATGTCATATTCATCTCATCTGATATATACATGGAGTACTTCTGGCTCATTCTTACTGGTTTCCTATCAATCTACTTTATTTACTTATCACTAGCTTCCTAGCAATCTCTCTATTTCCTTATCACATCTGCTTAATAATATTTACTGTTTTTTCAGATGTTTAAGAACGAAACCTATGTTTCCAATAGAAAAGTATGCTAGCAGTTTTTGCTGCACTATGGATTTAATGAATCACATTTTTTTTTTAATCTTCTGGCTAATCTTCAATGATATCCATGAAAGAACTTCTTTACATTTTCATTCATTTTTAAGGGATGGAACTGAGAGGATATTATGGAACTAGTTTTAGTTCAACTGAAAGGTCAGCAAAGAGCAGGCTGTCAAATTTGACCTAACAATAAGCACCTGGCCTGTAGTAGACTGGAGGCTTTCCAGACATTAATTTATGTGAAATTATTTAAACCAGGTCCAGTGACAGATATAATATCCTATTACTTAAGACTTTTATTTTTCCTTGCTGACATATTTTTATTTTTCATAACACAGTATTTATTTGGATATAGTAAGAGATGCTGTCACTCACCGACTATAGCAGTCACATAAAATAATATTAAGACATCTGCTTATTTCAGCAATTATTGAAGATAACCTGCTCATTACAAAAAAAAACAAAAACAAACAAAAAAAAAAACTGTTGCAAGATGAGAATGAGAAATCTTTGCCAAAATGCTCTGCAGCCTTGCAGCTAAGGTGATGATCTTAACAAATAAGGGTTTGATTGTCTTAGGAACGAATTCAAGCCCAAATTTTTCCCTTTACATCCCAGAGGTCAGAGGAATTATCTGTAATTAATGTCAGGAGCTTTCTCCTGTTGCACTTGAGAAGGGCAATTAACTTGACTTACACACAGACTCAAAAACAAAATTTAGTCCTGAATCCCAAATGGAAGCAGGTGGATGTGTTGATTTAGGTAGGCAACATACTGAGTTAGTTCTCTTAGAAAAATCTCATGCTCTGAGAGGCTTCTCTAATTTATTTTCATCCCTATTACTGATTCTAGTTTCCTTTGGTTTGAGTGGTATGAAAAGGAGGGAAAAAGGTTTATTTGTCTAGGTTGTGTTCACTGTTCACTGAAGAAATGTGATACTACACAACATACCTTGTTCACATATCTCTATTTATCACTATTTTCTGCTCCCTAGACAAGCACATCTAAATTATTGAAAACTATGAAAAACTTTTAAATTATAAATTATAGTTTGACTTCTTGTTCCATGTGGAATATCCATTTATGAATCTCCCTGGTGATTTTTGGCATGTAAAGCAGAGGCTTAACATAGACTTCTTTGAAACTCTCACCTACAAATCCTTTCACAAATAATGTTATTTACACCAGTAGGCTTAGCCCAAGAAAGGGGAAAAAAAAGAAGATATTTTACCTAGAATGCTAAAGCAGGTATAGAGTTACTCCAGGTAATTATAGCAGGTATTAGAATATACTAAAAAAAAGTTATGCAAGGCACCATTTAAAATTTATGAAACGCCAATGGAAGAGGGTTGGATTTTTTTTCTTTTCTTTTGCTAAATTAATGCTAAGTTACACTGTCTTTCCAAAAATACTAGTAACCCAAAGCACAGAAACACATGAGGATGTCTATATGCCATATTTCTACATCTACCAGCCTTGGCATCTGGTTTCTAGATTGAATTTGCATAATACAGGGATACATTAAGACCAAATCAGAAGTTACAGAATAATTCACTTGACTTGTTTTAGGGTAAATTTCTAAATCTAGAAAGACAAGAAAATATATTTAACCATAAACAAAACTCCCAGTAGGTTTCTAAGACACCATTAACAGTTATAAGAAAATCCTGAAACCAGCTGCATAATCACATTTAGCCTCCTCAGAAAAGATTTCATTTCAGTTTTGAAAGGAATATTTTCTGCTTTTAACACATCATTATTTAGATTTTCTTAGAGGGGCATGTTGTTGCAGGTCAGATAGAGATCATGTTACTCATTAAATATGTTTGATGGTGACATGAGCACATTCAATCACAAAATTTTAAGTACTTGCATTTCATCAAGCATCATTTTGGGAAGTAACAACCCTTCACTTTAGCACTTCGAAAGGCAGTTTTTCATTCCATGCTGTGTGAACAAATGTTCCTGTTCTTAGCCACTGGCAACTTTTGGGACTGTGGTGCAACACATCATATAGTTAAAAGTCCTCATCTGTTATGCCCAGTGTGACCCTGGGAGAATTACTGATGCAGTGACAGCTGAAAATTTTATTCTCACCTTTCCTGTACAACATCAAACTGATTATCAGTTTTTAAAAGTAACATACTCACAATCTATGTCCAGGGCAGAGTACTTTAAGTTGAAATTATCAAATCAACTTACATTACCTAAGGACAGAGGTTTGATATTCCTGGAATGAAAAATTGTCTTGCTTTACTTGGGTCCTGAGACATCACTGTAACTCAAATTTTTACTTCCCTTTCAATGAACCATCACTGACTCAGAAATCTTTGTCTACTTAAGAAGGACATGGATCCCTTAGAACAAGTCCAGAGGAGGGCCACAAAAATGATCAGAGAGTTGGAGCACCTCTTCTATGAAGACAGGAAGAGAGAGTTGGGGTTGTTCACGAACTTAGAGAACTTTCCAGTGCCTAAATGAGGCTACAAGAGAGCTGGAGAGGAACTTTGTACAAGGATATGTAGAGATAGAACAAGGGGCAATTGCTTCAAACTGAAAGAGAGTAGGTTTAGATTAAACATTAGGAGGAAGTACTTTTCTTTGTTATGGTGAGCACTGAAAGAGCTTTCCCAGGGAGGTTGTGGATTCCTCATCTCTGGAAGTGTTCAAGACCAGGCTGGCTGGGACTCTGAGCACTCTGGTCTAGTGGAGGGTGCCCCAGCCCACAGCAGCAGGGTTGGAACTAGGTGACCTTCAAGATCCTTTCCAAACCAGACCCTTCTATTTAATTTCATGACAACAAACACTAAAGAGCTATAGAGTTTGCTCATTCCAGGTCATTTTATGGCCAATAACTAATTGAGCAATACTTCGACAGAATATATTGTCCTTACCCAGTAGGTGTTGAAGAATAAATTATCCTACTTTTGACATTCAGGATACACATGATCCAACAAGGATTTAATTTCAGTTTCAGATCTTCCTTTCTTTTTCACCACACCATTACACTCCCAGAAAATGAAGAAATAAAATCACTGAAGAGCACAGTGGTTTTTATATCAATTTACTTGTCGATTAACTTGTTGCAATAAACACTGAATTACATTCTCTCATGTACACTATTCCTTGTTATAAACACTTCTTCTGATTCTTGTTCCAAGCAAAGTTATACCTGCCTTACCTTGCCTCACAAAATAGGTTTCAAACAGCTTGCCCCAGTATTTTGGTATTCTGCTGTACCTCAATAATGACAACTTAAATTTAAAAAAAAAAAAAAAACACAACATAGAGAAAACCAATATAACTATCTGAAGCAGGGGTTTACAGACATATTGGGCAGATATGTTCCTCCTGAGCTTAAAATGCTTCTCTATTCCTCAGACCTGAATTTGGAATCTGAGTTCTCATCTTCAAGTGATCCTAAAATGAGACCAGATAGAGATGAAATATGCGTGATTTTTGCTATGTTGAAGTTATCCCTATCTGTAAAATTAACAAGTATGCCTGGAAGACAGTGAAATTCTCCAAAACTAAAGGCTCCAGTGCTATTCATTACGCCAGTGTATTTTCATTTGAGAAGCATAACATTGTCACAGAAAAGACAAAAAGTTTCTTGATTTGGGTTTCTTTTATTTCTTTGTTTTCTAAAATGCCTTATGTTAGAGGGTGAGCAGCAGGAGCAGGAATTAGAGATACTCTCTTAATTCCAGGTGTTAGAGGGCTTTAACCCAGGAGACCTCAGTTGGAAGGACATTATGGTCCCTGTTCCACCCGTCTTCTTCTAGTACATCAGTATTTATCTCATTTTTGTTCTTAGCTTTTTAGTGCTATCCACAAATAGAAGCCTGAGGGGAAAAGGAAATTTGGTTTAAAAATCATAGGTTTTTTGGATTAAAGATGTGCTGTTAAAGAAGACAAAGAAGAGAAAGGGGGAAAGAGGATTTGCAGAATGGTTTTCACAGTTTTCCACAGCCTTCTGAACATGCCAGAAGGAAAGAGCATAACTTCAAATACAGTAACAGATAAAAATTAGTCACTGACACATTTCCATTCTATAAAGGCAATCTTTGGGATCCATATATCAGAAATTATCACTGTTGTGTATAACAGCTGCAATTTACTCTCTCTATTTTCCTATTAATCTAAGAAAAAACATGGACAGAAGGATGACTACTTCCTTGGCTGTGTCCAAGGGCTGAATCTAGGAAAACTGAGAGAAGCAGTTTTGAATTTCATATTTGCAATTCATAGATGAAGATATCATTAAACCATAGGAAGTAGATTTCTGACTTGTCAAATCAAAAGCTTTAACAGGCAGGTATGCTCCATAAATGAAGTGGAATAGAAGGGAGATATAACAGAATAAAAGGTGATTAGACCTAGTTGGAAATCTAAATAACTGCTTGCAACCTAGAGACCAGGGAATTAGTTAGCAACCTGCTTTTGTTAAAGCCTATGTAGGTAATACCAAGGCAATTTAATAGTCAAAGGATTTCATTTTCATGGTTGTTGGTATGCAGTCTCTGATGCTTTACACACACACGCACAAAAACAATTGCATATTAAAGTGAAGAAGGCTTTTTATTTAGTCCAGTCTGATAGAAAGCCATGGTATTCATTTTGTCAGATGCCAGAACCAATAAACCCTGAAACATTACACTAATCACCCTAGAACACTGAATTTAAGAGTGGTTTATATTTGGTTAGCTACAGAACACGCAATGAGTAAATATAGACAAAAGAGCTAATAGAATCTTTCTTCTAAAGAGTTTCACAGTCCAACATTTCTGAATAGAAACCAAATTAATACAAACACAGTATAGGCAAGATAGCTCAGCTATTTATTTAGCATTTTCAGACAGACTAAATGAAGAACATGACCTTTAAATTTGTTGGTCCAGAACAGACCCTCTAGCCATGTGATGTTTTTAATTATTGTATTCTTCTTATAGTCAAAATCTCTTCTGAAATACTTTTCCACAGTAATTAACTAATTAGCTATAGTTAAGAAAATGTACATACCTGGGGATTTTAAATACTCCCATGCTATTTTCACACATAGAGTCTTCCAACAGCAGATAGCCATATATACACTAGATCTGTTGAGAGTATTTCTGTATAGAGGATGAATTTGGCTTGTTTGCCATTTGCATTTGAATCATAAAGTGCAATTAATTTATTCATCTATAACCTCTGATGCAATCCTGCTGAGATAATATTTTGAGATTCTTTCCCCCCCTCAGGTATAGCTACTATAATAATACTTAGCAACCAACAGGCAGAGGAAGTTAGGGATATTCATCCTGGAGAAAACAAAGTTATGTGTAGACCTCATAGCTACCTTCCACTCCATGAAGGGGGGCTACAGGGAAGCTGGAGAAGGATTGCTCATCAAGAACTGTAGTGACCGGACAAGGACTAATGGGTAGAAACTGAAAGAGGGGAAATTTAGGCTAAACATATGGAAGAAATTATTAACTGTGTCCATCATGAGGCACTGGAACAAATTGCCAGAGAAGATGTGGATGCCTCATGCCTGGAAGTGTTTAAGGCCAGGTTGAATGGGATGTTGAGCAACCTAGTCCAGTGAAGTTCTCCCTGCCTATAGTACAGGGGCTGGAGCCAGATGATTTTTAAGATTCCTTCCAGCTCAAACCATTTTATGGTTATGATTCTATAATAATTAATATTCTATAATTTTCCTTTACATTTGAACCTAAAGTTTAGATTCAGCTTCAGAAAAAATGCCCCTTGGCAAATCATAATAATGTCTTTCAGACTAAAAAAAAAATCCAAACTGATATGAAAACAACTTTCAGCTACAATATTCTAAATGTAAAATTGTGGGTGAGTGCCATTCCCATGGGAATTAAGACATTATAAAGGGAGGACAAGAATAGGTCTGCACAGCAGGAGTAGGTCCCATTCTTGTTAGCCCAGGCACAGCAGGAAAACACCAAGGCCAGCGACAGCTCTTCAGAAAACCACTGGCCCCCTCTTTATGTTCATCTGCTCTCCTGTGCTTCCATTCTCAGTGCAGTAACATTTTCTCGTTACTCCTCAGGTTTTCTGGGGCACTTAGACAGTGCTTCGGGAAATGAGCAGAACTTGAGACAACATAACAAATTGAAGGGGATATTTTTCTCATGGAATACTCCTTTTCTTTCCCTCCCTATTTTTTCACTGCTGAGTTACACACCTGGAGTTGTTTAGAGGAATGCTGCCTACACCCAACTGGCAATAACACCACCTTGTAAACAAGACTAAGATGTATCTTGAAGGATGGGGTTTGCCATAACTTTAGTTTTTCAGATGCATTTTTTTCCCCTCACAGCCTATTACTGTAGCTGGCATGCATTGCATTCTTTTAAAAGAGCTAAAAGCTTTACAAAAACAAAACAAAAAAAAAATAAAGGAGGGAATAAAAGGGGGGGTGGAAGTGTTTTAGGGAAGAAAGAGGCTTTTTGGTAAGTAGAAATTTCCTAAAAAAGGAATAAAATGAAGTCTGGTAAGCAGATGGAAACCAGCTAAGCATCACACATGTTTTTGAGTCTGAAAAGATGTCAAGGAAACCTGCCAGAATCATTGCCAGAAGAATCCACTTTGGTGAACAAAACATGTATATTCTATCAAAAAAGGTCATAAATTTCACCTCAGCATTTAGTTGTTCAATGAACTGATTACAGTAACACATTTTACCAAGAAATCTAGGTCAAGTAAGGAGAAAGGAAACCCCTGAAGTCCTTGGCTATAAATGTGTTCTATATGACCTACCAGGGAAGAATTATTTAAAGATCATTCAAGTTAAATTCTCCAGAGATTTCTGGTTGGACATTTATTATTTTCCTACAAGAAATGTGAGCTACTGCTCTGACTTACTGCTCCAGTTTTAGAATGGAAATCTCAATGGAACTTGCACCGATATAAAAATGGACTGTAAAAATCACAGTAATGAATCCAGCTCAGTGACATGACAAGTACTGAAAGTAATATTTTTTTCAGCTTTAGAATTAATTTTTAAAGTCAATTTTTAATGTGTAAGAATAATAAAAATTCGAACTGATCTTTGAAAACATGGGATGGAAAAATATTGGATTAAACCACCTGATTCATGAAAAAATACCTTGTAAACAATACTGACTACAGCTGTCTGGTGTTTCTACCATTTTGACTACATCCTGATTATTTGAAACTGTTCTTCCTAAGATTCTATATATTCAAAAATGACAGTGAAACTGTACGAGAAAGTTATTAGCTCCTAGTTTGAAAAGTGCATTTAAAAAAACTTTCAAATACCGTGCATAATGGGAAGGAGCTGTTCTCCTGTTCCTTTCTATTTGCCAACCAAAACATAGCTCATTTCAGAAAGGGAGATTATAAAAAAATTACCTAATTTTTAGATTAATATAAAAAATATAATATGCCTTTATAGCAAATAAAATGTTTACGCATTTTTTGCTCCTTTGAAAAGACTTATTTTTTAAAGAAATACGTATTAGCATAATGTGGAAAAACAAAAATACTTTTATAAATTGCCGTAACTCTTACTTAGGTGTTTTCTTAACTCCATATAAATTTGTGTATTTAGTCTAAATAAAAGTGGCAATAAGATGCAGTCATACAGAATATTTTACAGGCATGTAATGCATATTTTGGCAGGACCCCAGCTTCTGTCTTTATACTAATGATCCCCAAATATTCCTGTGTTTGTCACCCTTGAACAGAAGGTTTTATATATATTTACACTTTAGTAGAAATATCAATCACTACTTTATATTTTACCCCAGTTTTGCAATAATCAATTGCATAATCAATAACTGACCTTTTTTTGTGTGTAGTGGCTTCCAAGAAACTGGTAAAAATCCTTGCTATATATTTCCATGAGATTGACATTACAAGATGAACAACCACAGCAGGATGTCAAGTTTCACCTGTATTTCACATGACAGAGTAAATCATGAGCATTGGATGCATTTTTATCTACAGGTAGGAAAGCAGTGTATTACTGTTGAAACCCAAAAGAGCAGCCTAGTGTACTTGCTAGTGCTAACAGCGTGTTACATGTCCCTCCATTTCTCCATGAAAGCAAACGTAGTCTTAGATGCTAAAAATCAGAGTCCAAGATCACACTTAGTTACCAAATATCCTACTTCAATTTATTAATATGAGGAAAGACGACATCATAGATTTCAACAACGTATTTGTATTTTCCCACCCCTTTTTCCTGTGTCTGGTTCTAAAGTTGTGCACAAATTGTTGCCCGTTATAAAGAGACAAACTTCCTCAGCCCACCAACACCTCTGAATCACAGGCAATAAAAGCATAGCTGCTTTTACCAGGCATTGCCTCTCCCACCAGCCTCTGCCTGTGCTCTAGTGTTCTGCTTCTCACTGTATGTAACACCAGGGAGATTGGAATACAATTTTTACCAGCACCCCAGACACTGAGGTCCAGCCTTTTGGCAACCCATAGTCAGAGGGATTGATTTTTTGTATACATTTGATTGCTTCTAACTTCTTGATGATATTAACTCTCTGATGGGTATCCATCCAACCTTTAATCAGGGTGTACTTAATTATCATTTTATAAATCCTTTATTTTCATACTTTCAAACACTACGATAATACTTGTTAAATATGTGAAGTGGTTGTACTTAGGATCTTCTTCCTGTTTTCATGTACACTTTATGTTCAGTAGACATGCAAGCTAAAAGCCCTCTTCTTTGTATACAACTGGTAATTAAACCCACATTATTTTACGAGATCTGGAAATATTTTTTGCTGTCTTGATCAGTCTTTTCAAGTTAATAGTAGCCTAAACAAGAGTTTCTACCAGGAAAACAATAACAAAACCCACTCAGACATATGTGAGAGTCTGGAAAAAATGATTAGTGGTTCAAAACCACTATGTAGTGTGTGGGGAGAAAAGGGCAGATCAAGTTTTGCAAAGGTGAAATGGTCCTCTGGCCCATGCTCTATCTCCTTTGGAGCTCTAGCCTAGTCCCAGAGTGGCTATCAAACCAGAAGCTCCACCTGCGGGGGAGATGTGGCCACAGGAGTCCAGAGCAGACTAAAAACAATTGCACAAAAACACATGTGGCCAAGTCCCTATTGTCCTTAGAGTTTATGGCATCTGTGACCACAGTGGATCCAAGGGTGGCAGCTACATATTTCTTGTCTTTCTCTTTTTTCTCTCTTTCTCTCCTTATCTTCTACTAATTTCCTCTTTTTGAAATCTGGGAATTTTAAGGTTGGATATGTTAGAGTAAGCTAAATTGATTAATTGTGAAATGCTTTATTTTGATTGAAATTTTGCTTTAAATTTTGCCAGTTCCTGATTTTCTAATGTTTGCCAGTGAAGCTTGTTTTTTGACCTTCCCAAAACTTTTGTCATGTTCTCTTTTGTGCCTCCTCGGGGAAAAGCAGTACCTAAAGCCTCTTTTAAATAAACTCGCCATGCAATGACCAGGGATTTACAGCACGTTCCTCTCTAACCTGCACTGGGTGACCCTGTCTTGGCAGGGGGCTTAGACTAGATGATCTACAGAGGCTCTTTCCAGCCCTAACAATTATATGATTCTGTGAAATCCTCACTGAAGAGCAGACCAATTAATCCAAAGGGCAAACAGAGTGCACTCATCCAATTCAAAAACATGGTGTTGTGCAACTAATGATATATAATGGAAAAACTCACAGGTCAGATAAACAAAAAGCTGAGATAACACCAAAAGTCTCTGGCAGATGTTTTTAGTACTTCAGAGCTTCAAACATGGACCAATATATTTGGCTAAAAAAAAAAACAGCTTTGCATTTATTTTCTTGTATTCCCTATAAAATTTGATTTTAAGGATACATTTTGGCTATATCTAATTGAGATGTTATGTAGTTTACCATCAAGTCTACATAACATTGGCATATCTCCAAATTATGTTGAAAACAAGATAGTAAAACTGTTTGTTTGTTTTTTTTGTAAAAAAGAGGCAAGCATTTTAGAAAAAAACATAAAATACTTTCCATGCTATCCCTTGTTAATACTGATACTTAGGATTTATCTTTTTTGGTTTCATTTCACACTTCCAAACACTTTAAGTGCACTCAGCTTGCAGTTCCCAAGTAAAATAAGCCTTGGGTTATTATTCTGTTTTAATAGTTACTTGTGAAGAAATTTACTAACAAAAACATAGAAAAAAACACATAACACGAGCTTCAGGCCCAGAAATACCATGTTTTACTCCCACTAACCCAGTCCCATAGGCAGCGAGGTTATTTTCAAACCTAAATTTTTGTAGTGTTAGTGATTGCCTTTTTTTCTTTTACAGCTCTCTTCAGGACTCTTTTGACACTAGACTATAACAACAGATTTTTTAAAAAGAAGAGAAAGACTGGAAGTCACCACTGGCAGTCAACTAGTAAATGTGATTTTTATTTCCTCTCAGGAGGCAGAGAACCAATTGTACTCCATGTATACAAACTATGCACATTTTAGTCAGGGCCTAGTGACATAAATATGATTGTAGAACCCTGTAAGACTTCATAAAATAAACACTGGGGCAAAGAATGTGTACATAGATAATTATGGAGCTGTTAGAAAGGGAAGTAGAACAAAATTTTATTTTGTAGCACTTGAAACTTAATTGAGAAGTGAAAAAGGACTTGGAAACTATTCCCTGGTATTTGAAAAAATGCTGGGAGTTTTTGCATTTTTATAACCTTGCTCATTTAAATTTATGGGATTTGCTGGACAGCACTGCTAATTATTTACCTCTCAGAGGCTTCTGCACTCTAACTGGCAGAATTATATTGAGTTCACACATGGAAATAGTACTTGGGTGTAACAAGGGGAGAGCTAAAAAATATAACACAAATGTCCAAAGACCCAGTTCATATAATGAAAAAGCCTTAAACTGATTCCATCAACACAGAAAATGCAAAGCCCATAAAAACCCTGCCTGGATGAAGGACTTGAATTGTCTCACTTTGCAATGCTCATTCTAGGAATGTATCCAAAACAAGGAATACAGTTTCACACACTACTCCTACTTGAATCCCCACTTAGGGATTCAAGTGCAGATCTCCACAAGCTTCATAACCAATACTCACTTCACTTTTAACGACACTCTTCCATGATAGAATTTCCTCTTTATGTGTTGTACAACTACTCTGACTTAGAGGATTTTCAGAACTGAAAAATCAAGAAGCCTGAGTTTTTCTGCAAGTGGCTGGAGGAAGGAAAGGTAGACAACTTCAAAAGAAATGCTGTTTTTCAGAACCAGAAGAAAATAATGCATGTAATCATCTCAACTGATTGACCTCCCGCTAACATTGTACATTTCATTGCCTGACTTGGTCAAGGCCTGCTTTGCTTGAAATCAGAATAGAAGATAGCCAGTACTCCTGAATTCACATAAATCCATTTGCACTTTAGTCAGTCTAGCAAGAGAGAATAGACTAAGAATTAAGTACCTGATCCTGGAAGATGAGCTGACTTTTTGTCCTCCAAATGGCATAAATTTAGGGAACACATCTAAGCCTGAAAAATGGGCACTTTACTGAATATCATACGCATATTTTTATAGTGCATAATACTCAGAAAAAAGCCATGATGACAGGTCAGATGGCTTTACAGTAAGAGGACTCATACCTTGTTATGGAGAAAGGCACCAGATACCTTTCAGGCGTGATTCTTCTCATGGTTTGTCTGGTATGGTCTTTAATTGTCTCTTAACCATGATAAGGATCTGGTTTAAAAAGCTTTTCTCAGAAATCAGTTCCTTTTTATACCCCAGTGTACTGTTTTTGGCTGTGATAGAGTTGATTTTCTTCATAGTCACTTGTAGGAGGCTATGTTCTGCATTTGTGCTGAAAATAGTGTTAATAACAAAATTTTAATTACTGCGGAACAGTACTTACACAGTGCAAGGACTGTACATCTTAAAACAGGATGTTATTTACTCCAAGCAGAACAGCAATGAGCTTATCACAACAGATAAAAACCTTGTTCAAGAGTTGGTTGTATATGTCAATCTATCATAAAAAACTAAGATTCAAGACAGCAAAAATATTTGCTGCTCAAAAGATGCAAAGACAAAATATGTTTGTCTTCTGCAGATGAAGATAATCCCATAATCCTTCTCCACTATCCTGTAAATTAAATCTTTCCCATGAAACATGAGAAGTCTTGTGTGTCCTATTCCTCTCCCTTCTTTCAACTACAAATTTCTGATTGAACCTCTGCAAAGATATGCCTGAGTGGTTTCTCCAACAGCCCATCCATCAATCAGTACTCTAAGACTTCTGGTTTTTCCTATTGTCTCCATTATCAACTTTTGTTCAGGGTTGCTGTGTCTTTGACTATAATGTATTAATTTTCCTGTCTCTTAACCTCTCTTATTTCCATGCTGACTAGCCATAAATCAGGTATTCTGACAATAATCCTTACATTCTTCTGATCTTGGCACTAATTTAAAAATTTACACCATTACATGAGGATTAATGTTGTTTTTTTTTCATTTGGTTGGAACACTATCAGTATTTGATGGCAAAACAGTAACAGTCAAAAAAGTGTAATTGATATTTTTGATCTTTAACCTCCAATTCATATGACTGATGTCTGTAAGATAACAAGGTTGTTATTTTTTTTTTTTGCACCCAATGTGTCCATTTACATTGACCTTTTCATTTAATACAACAGAAAGCAGTCCTATTTCCTCTTCCTACAAAATAGCGTGACTAAGTGAAGGTGGTAAATTAGAGTAGATTTTGAGTAGCTCCTAGCACATCATTGTCAGATTGGATGTGAGAGGCAATGCTTCAGCTTCCAATGTGACAGACATCTACAGCTGGAGCCACATTGATTTTAGCAGATCAGTTTTAGCTTATTGTTGTGGTTTAGGCATGGTATTCCCCAATTCAGTGCTCCCACTGCCATTCCCTTTCCCTTCCCTTCCAGCTAAAAGAGCAAAGGCAGAGATTACACGTTGAGATAAAAACAATTTACTGAAAACAACAATGAGATAAGAAAATAACAGCATTAATACTAATATCAAAACTATACAAAGAGAGTGTGTTTTTCATTCAAAGTACTCACCAGGCCTGGAACAATGAAACAATGGCAGACAGACCCTCCACCCACCACACTTTTCCAGCTCTGGAAAAGATCACACTTTCTTCCAGGAAGCAAGAGAGAGATTCCCCCACCCCTGGCAATAACCTAAAATGAATGGTATGGAATAACATCAGGTTCCTGGCCATGCCCATAGGGTTCCAGGCTCTGCACTCTCACTGCAGCTGTGAAAAATTAACACGGTCCATGGCTGAAAACAAGACACTTCTATGCAAGTACACTCTTTTATTCCTTCTTATTTATACCGCCTACCTGCTGGTTCACTCAAGCTGGATTATAGAGACAGCAACCAGTTCATGTAGTCAGGATTTACCAATTTACCAAATTCCTACAAGGTACTCCATGTCGTGTCAATACTTTTTAAGGGTTTTGTTGAATGCCTAAACATTACTTGGATTTTTCCTGAAAATCTTTTGGGACAGTGGAGTGAACACACAGGAAAACCTGATACTTTTTTATTTCAGTTTTATTTAATGGTTATTCAGCTAGGAAAGGCCACAGATTGAAAACAACGAATTTTCATTATTGCAGGCATTATCAAGTCTGAACATGAACCTCAGTGCTCCTGGAGGATTAAGCATACTTGCCTTATTGAAACTGCCACATACCTTCTCCTGAGTTAAACTTTCCTCATATTAACTCAGGAAAGGATACCCAGAAACACATCTACAGCAGGACTGAAACAAAAGAGTGCAAAACTATACAGAAAAGCTGAGAGCAGTCATCGGCTTCTTTGTAAAAGGAAAAAATCATCAGAAGAAACAGTAGATTTCTATAAAACAAGTCAAATTTTGGTATTCTTAAAATCACATAGCTGAAGTGTTACCTTGTAGATGCAAACAGGAAGAACAAGTGTATTTTATAAGGACACTTGAGGAATCACAGTTTCTTCAGTTACACAGGTACAAGGCAAAATACATTGAATATTGTGTTCAGGTTTTGGACTCTTACCAAAAGGCATTGAGGTGCTGGAGTGTGCCCAGAGAAAGGCAACAAATGTCATAAAGGGTCTGGAGGACAAGTCTGATGAGAAGCTGGAGCTGGTGCCTTATCATTCTCTACAACTACTTGAAAGGATGTAGTAAAAAGAGCTGAAGGTAAGTCTCCTCTCTCAGGTAACAAATTACTGGTTGAGAGGATATGGCCTCAAGCTATGCCAGAGGAGGTTTAAGTTGATCATTAGGAAAAATTTCTTCCCCAAAAAGGTTGTCAAGCACTGGAACAGGCTGTCCAGGGAAGCAAAGGAGTCATCATCCCTGAAGGTATGTAAAAAACATGTGGATGTGGCACTTAGAGAAACAATTTTTCTATTGGACTTGTCAATGTTGAATTTATAGTTGGATTTGATGATCTTAAAGGTCTTCTCCAGCTCAAAGGATTCTGTGGGATAAGCCACTTGTGTAATGCTCAGTTCACAGCTGTCCATGCACTGATGAAATTACAGAACCACTGTGAAGCTAGGAAAAAAATCAATGTTTTGCTTATTCAGTCACTTAATCTCAAGTAGCAAGGCATTTTTTGTCAGATATATCTTAAGTGAAGAGCAGATGGATAAATGCACTAGAATTATAATTTGGAGCTGAAATGCACTTTCAGAGCACAGCTCCACAGCCATTTAGCCATTAACATGTCAAGATTCCACTGCCCTTTGACGTGCACTGTGGTACATGTGCAGTGGAACATTTGAAAAAAAGGAACATTCTTGGTACTTGTTTTGTGCTGCAAATCTGTTCAACTAATGGTGCTGCACTGTTAACTAACACAGACTCTTGAGCAGCCAGCCCTGAGCAGACATATAGCAGCAGAACATAATCAACACTGCTTACACAGTCAGGTGGCTTCTAGGGGTCAGTAAAGATTCCTGTCTGCAGATGTGAACAGAAAGCTGGCTTAACCTAGGTAAAAATCCCTCAAACTCACAAAGATACAGAAGTCTTACAGGCAGCTGAAAGATATTAAATTACAGCAGCAGAATGGCTGTCCTTTTTCTAAGTGTTTCATAGAGTCGACACTTCAAGAATGCAACAGATGGTATTCATGTTCCAGTATACAGCCCCTACACATTTGGAAGGAAAATGCTGAATTAATCTCCCAGTAACACCTGCAGTGCTTGCCATTTTAAGACAGAATGCTCCTGATGGCACTGCATACCTGTATTATGACAGCTGACAACTTCACTCAAACAGCTTGCCTCCAAGCACAAAAGTTTTGGGTAGAGGATGAAGAAGATAAACTTGCAGAAGCGATTTACTGGATGAAGAGACAGTGAAGGCTGCACACTGATACTGCAGCTCTGGCACTGAGCATCAACCCTTTCATGGAATTCTTTTCTCCCAAGTTCCTTGTATGGAACAGCTTGTTCCTAGTCCTAGTCTTTGGTTTTCTGCTCTTCAGCATAAACCAGTTTACTTTGCAAATTATTTGAGAAGATGTGTATGCCTAAATTTAGTCCTGTGTGAATGCAGTATGGTTACAGCTGTCTTGAAGAATTTGTCTCAAGACAAAATTCATCTTATCAATTTAATTCAAATAATCAAAGAACAACATAATTTCCCCCTTAGCTGTCCTTAGGTATCTAATCAGGGTACCAAAGTTCCATGTATTATAGAAAACTTAGAAGCCTTCAGGCAGTTCAGAAACTGATCTAAAGTAATCTTTAGGAAACACCAGAAGGGGAAGGGCGCTTTGTTGACACTTGTGTACACAAGGGGGTCTCCTAACTGTGTGAGCATTTGATTGCACAGATAGAAGCTAGTTTGTTGAAACTAGCTCCACGAGTAATTCGAAAATTAAGTGATCTATGCTTTAAGGACAGAGAAAAGCACATATATATCTGCCCTAAAGATGCTTAGTTGTACAGAAACTTGTAGGCTGCATTTTGCTCGCAGATGCTACTATAAATACTACATCAAGCAGCCCCTCTAGGTACATTAGGATGCTAAACCACCAAAGAAACTCAGCAGAATGTACAGGAGTGGGAAAAACCTGCAGGGCGTGGTATAAAAAAGAAAACTTTGCTGCAAAATTAATGAAAATACTTTCATTAAAATGTACAATGTACCAGTATGCAGTTAAAGCTCTCATATACTGAAAATTATCTCTAAAACAAGGGTGAAATAAATATGCTTTATCCCAAAAGGAAGAACAACATAGAGAAAACAGCCTGCTATTCCTTCTTTCTCCTCCCATCTTGGTCAGTTTTAGGTAACTGAGAAGAAAAACTTGCAAACAAATTCCAACCCAGCACACTTTCTTTAAAGCCACATACATATTCTGGTATTTGAAATATTTTCCTGGTATCCTGTGCTGAAGGTACAGGTAAAGGGGAAAAAAATATCTAATCATACAAGAAAAGTAACAAAACAAACAAACAAACAAACAACAACAAAAAACTGGCAAATAGAGAAAAAAAAATTGAAAAGCTGTTTTGTTAATAGGATGATTCTTTTGAAAGACATATCATAGTGACTTCTTTTCTAAGGGTCTTTTACGTGCATGAATCCTCAGCAGTGACTCCACAGCATCAAAGGCAATTGAGTGCAGTCTAGGCTGAAGATACCCACTCCTCAGCATTCCCACAGGGCTGGCAGCTTCCTGCTCAGCATTTTCACCTCAGGTAGGTTAGCTCCTGAGATTTCAAGAGCTCTTACAGTCCTCTCCAGTTTCCCTACATATGAAAATCAGGTACTAGTCTTTCCTTCTAGAGCCTGTTCCAGTCAGCTATGAAGCACCTGCTGTTAAGCCTGTTCCACACTTCCACTGCCTTAGCAAAGTCTAAAATATAGAGAGGAAGTCTCCTTTGCTTGTCATCTGACAGCAATTACATTGCAGAGCAACTTGAGAGTGTTACATGTTCCCTGACAGCAACCAGTACCATTGAATAGTCTCATTCAGCAAACCTCTGCAAGTTCTTTCCTTAGAGCCTAAAAAAACCCAAAGCCATCCACTTGATCCAGCAAGCCAGCAGTTTCTCCCTGCTCCAGTTTTTGAGCAGGTTTTAACCCTCCAGCCTTCTGGCTGGGTTTCAGCCAGCTCTTCAAAGTGAAGGACACCAAAATCCTCAGCAAAACATGAGTGGCAACTACCTGAAACAAGGTGAGAGGAAAAAGCATCAAGACTGCCATCCCAGAACTGGGATGGCAGAAAGATAAGGCTAGAGAATAGGGGGAAGTGTCTTAGGTTGACAGGTGAATGACTGAAAGGATTTACAGGAACAAGCTGATTGCTTTCTCCCCTAATTCCATGATCAAAGAAGGCTGACTGGCTCATGTTAGGTTTCTAAATGGAGACAGAATACTCCTGTACTCTGTTAAAAAAGTCTCAACTTTACCGTTCATCCCCTTTTTATATTTGCCCTTAGATTTCAGCTTACTGCTCAGGATTTATAAATAAGATATTTTTTAATTTTATTTTCTTTGAAGGTTTCCTCTAGCAGAGAGAAAAATGTTGCATACTTCACATAATATAGCAGTACATTTCCTCCTATCTTATGTGCTTCTTTTGTCATGTATTTTTTTTCTGTCCAGTTGTTTTATGGGGTTTCTAATTATATTCACTTCTTCTGTATGGAATCTCAGTGATTGATGAAATAATCAAATTAGTAACTGTAAATCACAACAGGTTTTAATTGTATAGTTTTCAGGGGAAGAATTTTCTAGATTATTGCCCCCCAATGCAGAAAATAGTTTTGCCTATAGTTGTGTTGGATGAGGATTGGTTATAGAATGTAAATTCTATTTGCCTCTGATGTATGAATGTTTGAAATGCCTTTGGTATTTTGGTTTGTGATCCTAAATAGTGTGTGTTTTGGTATTTTTTTTTCTCAATAGCTATATAATATATATGGAGATTATCTCTTGTCCTTCAATTTAATGTCATTCAAATTTTAGACAGAAATTTCTCATTTTGGAGAAAATTAGGAAATACATTCAGGTCAGGAATCTTTGTTACAGAGACCGGGCCTCTGAATACCATTTTTACTCCTTAATAATTTCTAAAATAGACTGGAGAAAACCACAGTAACTTTAATGACTTATTGTATTATTATAATACAAATTATAATAGGACTCCACAACTTATTGCATTATTTTTAACAGTAGAAAATATGTGTTCTTTGAGGAAAAAAGAAGTATTTTCTCTGGAAACAGCTGAGATGAAGAATCCTTTCTTTGAAAGAATGCCAAAGTAGCTCTGCTGTAGCAGCAAGAGCATTTACTGACAGTAACTAGAGGCTTAGATCTGCAACATGTCTTCCGAACACTACCCTCTTTTTCCCTTAGGAGAAGAATTAGAAGTAGTTCTGGGAACAGCATGGGGAAAAAACAATCAAGATTTTTTACAAAGTTCTGTGCTAGTATCCTACAACACAGTTTTTAGAGCTTTGTAATAGACAGCAATTAAAATCCATTACTACTGTTAACTCTTAAGGATCGAAAGACTCAGAAAAAAATATATGGTATCAAAAGTAAATATTTTGCTTTTAGTTCTCATTACATAGAGCAGACTGCAGTCTTTAATTTTAAGTCTAATGTCTAATTTTAAGACTAATTAAATGTCTAATTTTAGGTGCATTTCAGGCCAATGAGATTTGCCTCATCAGTATTAGGTGCTGAAGTTCTGTACAGAGTCACAAAGATGGTAAAGTAGCAACAACAAGGCTGTGATAATTCCTTCTGATGCTGAAGAAATTGCAGCAAAATGAACTTTTCAGTTCAATCGATCCTTATCTCACATGCTTAGATGCTGTTAAGAGGACAAGAACTGACTGCCAATAATTTGACTGAGACTATCCACAGTAGTTAGAAGCAAATGGCAAACTCCCCAGCTATCCAAGATACTGCAGCATTTGTAAGAAAAAAGCTAAAAAGATCCATTTCCCTGTAACTAACATGACCACCATAAACACATAGGGGTCACTGCAACACCAACACAGAAGTGGAAAAACTGTAAGATTCGTTTTGAAAATGTGGGAACATGGCACCCTGACTCAAGTGTGTGTATATCGGTGTAGTTCAAATTTGTGTCCTTTTTTAAAAGTACTGATGAGCAGTTTGATGAAGTTAAATTTTTTAACACATTAGAGGTAAGTATCAACCCATGCTTTTCATAAGACTTATCTTGGCTATTCACCTATTCACTAATCTTGCAGAAAATTGCACATATTGATCACAGTTCCTAGGTTTATCTTCACCTAAAACAACCCCAAGAAAATAATGTTTAATAATTTGAAGTTTTACCTCCCTTTAAGTCAGCTGGTACACAAATTTAAACTAATGTTTGCTAACAGTCATGAATTTTGACCCAACTTTTTGATCATTATTTGGATGAAAAAAAATAGGAACACTAGGAGAGTTGACAGTTATGATGCGTTACAAGCCACCTGAACCTGACATTTGGAGGTCATGAATTACAATGAACTGGTTCAGCAGAGGAAAGTATTTCCTATCAAGAACTTCCTGCATTCAATGAGTTTAGTCAGGGTCTGCCTGTAGTCCAGTCCCTTGGATTAGAATCACAAAATCACACAATGAGCTGAGTTGGAAGACACCCATCAGGATCATTGAGTCCAACTCTCAGCCTTGCACAGGACCTTCCCCAGGAGTCACACCATAGGCCTGAGAGTATTGTCCAAATGCTTCTTTAACTCTGTCAGGCTGTGACCACTACCCTGGGGAGTCTGTTCCAGTGTCCAGCCACTCCCTGTGTTAAGAACCTTTTTCTAATATCCAACCTAAACTCCCCCTGACACAACTTCAGGTCATTCCCTCAGGTTCTGTCACTGATCACCAGAAAGGAGAGATCTGTGTCTGCCCCTCTTCTTCCCCTTACAAGTAAGCTGCAGTCTATGATGAGGTCTCCCCTTGGTCTCCTCCAGGCTGAACAGACCCAGTGACCTCAGCCACTCCTCGTGTGGCTTCCTCTCAAAGCTCTTCAACATCTTCCTAGCCTTCTTTAAGATTCTCTCTAATAGTTTAATATCTTATTATACTGTGGTGCCAAAAACACAATATTCAAGGTTAGGTCACACCAGTTCAGAATAGAAGAAGGTGAATTCATGAAGATTATCTTCAGATTTGCTTTTAGAACCTGCTAAAAATTCTAGCAAACATGAGCCCTTCAAGTACCTGTTCTCATTACAAGCAGCATACTGCTGAGGAGCACAGCTTGAATTTGCACCATAATGACCCTAACTTTCCTAAGCCACCATATTTGCATGTGGCAATCCATGGGCAGTCATCTTTGGTTCTGTCTCTCAAGCTGTACTTTAATCACCCTATCATTATCCTCAAAAGACACAGATATAATAAGTAATTCCTTTTTTTTTTTTCATAGCAACTCTTTGCCAAGGTGAGCAATAGTGTCTTCCACAAAGCATAGCCTCTATGTCTTATATTAACATCATTATATCTTCTGAATTATCCCATCACGTGCCACTGAGGGTTTGATTTCTAATCCATATTTATTATGATCCAGTTATTAAAATGTTAAGAGAGATGCCTCTGCCCAAATTAAGGTACCAAAAAGACCATATGCTGAATATACATAGCAACCTTTTGTGTAAAGCAAAGCAATATCTCCTTCACACCCTGCAGCAAATGGATTTATTTATAGCATAGAGCTTCTTTGGATCAATAGAACTTTGAGCAATAATACAACATGTACATAGATAAAAGATACCAGTTAGACAAAAATGGAGTATTAACAGAAACGAATGGTAATGTTGGATTAACTTCAGACGTTTTACTTATATGAGAATTCTTTAGAAGAGTTCTATTAGCACTAATGTCTTCACAATCACCTAAGAAAATGTTTTCTATCAAATAATAATAAAAAAATGCAGTGGAATTGAATTTCATTTATTTAATCTTACTTTATTGAAAAGAACAAGAAGTCTCACCTTTTAAACTCACAGAACAAAAGTAGATTCACATAATCTCCTTGATAAATGTCATGTAAATTGCAGTATTTTCAACTGGGACATTGTAATTTAATGACCTTTCAGTCATGAATAACCAGAATACTTAGTACCTTACAATAGCTGCAGAGAAATTGGAAACATTCGAACACTAAAAAGAAAAAAAAAGTTCAATTGTAGACTCTCAGTAGGGAATTCAGAAGTTCTTGTGTCATCTTATTTGAAGTTCTATAGAAAGCTCTTACGTTGTAATAAGAAAAATGAGTGAGACATGCACAGTGGTTTAGTAACATATTTAGGGGTGTGTTTAGACAGCAATAAATAAGAGCTTCTACTATTTATGTCTTTTGCTATGAAATTCCTCCTTGTCTATTTACAGGTTATTCATTTATGTAACAGTAACAGTTTATATTTTCATTAGCATGTAATTACATGTATTACCATATATTACTGTGCATCATTTCTTTTGATATGGAATATGGAATACAATGTGATGTAGTACACCACAGTAAACAAGTAAAAGTTACAAGTAGTGTGATAATATTTTTGAACTCTTTTGAGAGAAATGCAAACATGAAAGAATGCAGTTATAGCAACTGGGGACAAGGAAATTATTTTCATATTCAAAGACATTTTTATTCAAGGCACCCTATATCTTTCATTTTGGTTTCCATAAGAACTGAGTTACTGAACAATTTGCAGGTGCTACTTAAAAGACTTAATCTTATTATTCATTAACCCTGATGACAGCAATATATAGGACCAAATGTAAGAGAAAATATTAGGTATTGCTTTGGATAAGGCAGTGTCTATCTGGGTATTTTCTTCAGAAGTGTATATACTTGAATATAATATTTAAACAACAATCTTAAGCATTCAAACAAGGCATGCAGTGAAATCACATTACGTATTTTTCATGCCCAGTTGCCATTTGGAATAAATAAGTATAGATTTTAAAAATCTGAAAAATTCATAAGGCACATAATTTCTGCCCTTCAGCTCTTTTCTCTTTTTGTAACTGTGTCACAAATAAGATTCCTTTTAAATGGTGTGTAAGCTTTTGTGTAGAGGCACATAGGAGTAATGATCATTGTGGGTCCCCTACAAACTAATAATCCTTGTCTCATCTAGTCTAGTCTACTTCTATCCTATTTATAATCTAATGGATAAGTTTTGAAAGTATTGTCAGTAAAATATTTTTCCTTAATAATCATACATATGTTAAGTCAGAGATAATAAATTTCATAGAGTTACAACTGACAAATTCCTAAAATACCAAGTACCTACCTTGTTATGATCAACTGCAAAATTTCCTGCAGATTAATTAAAGTGAGCCAATAAAAAAAGGTATGTTTGAAAGATGAGTTTATACAAAAGGAATAAACACTGCAATTATTTACAGTTTGGTAATATATGTTAGAGTTCTGCCTCATATTTGCATTTTGTGAAGTAAAATGCATCTTCAGTTTCTACAGCTGAATAGTGAAAACTGCTTTCTTGAAAAGTTCAATGACTCGTCTTGTTGCTCTTTCATTTACCCTTTCCATCAGTCTGTGACTGCTTATTTCTGTATCACAAAGGGGAAAACACTGTTGACCTCACTAAACAAACATAGTATCTTTACACACTTGATTCAGATATACTTCTACCATCATTGTTAGAAGAACAAAGAAACAAACAAAAAACCAAGCCAAACTGCAAAGCTATTTCTTACTTTATTAAAATATTCAGGTAAAAGGCCTTAGGCAAAATCAATTCAGATATGAATACATTCATCAGTCTTCAAGAATTTCAACTAGACAAAGTCTTTTTGTTTGTTTGTTTGTTTTTTTCCTAGTAAAAGCTGTAAAATCAACGTTACAATCAGAATGTAAGCATAAAATTCATGTCCATCTAATAATTCCAGCTGTGGCCTAGCTGGATATCAATGCTTTGACTACATGGACACCCAGCACTCGCTGTCAATGAATTCCAGGGTGGTGCAAGAAATTCCAACTGCTCTCAGCATTGAGGAGACAGCACATGAGATAAAGTCAATGACTAAGCCTTTAATTAGCTTCACAACAAAAATTCTGCTACAGGACCTCTCCAGGTGTGAATTACAGACAGCCTTGGAATTTTCCTAAGCAGGCCGTGCTGTGCCTAGACTCTTTGATAGCTGTCGTCTCTATGCTTCAATACATATGCAATCCATGCATAATTTATTAATACGCCTTTATTAAAAATGCAGCTACCTTGGATAAAGAATCTGGCAGGCTCATTGACTCCTTCAGGCAGTTCTTGATACAAGACTGACCAAAATACACACTTACAAAGAGCCGGCAGAAAGAGTTCTTTTGCATTTGACAGAAATAGTCATATATGACAGTTCTTTTATACATAATTAATATAGGAGATGTTGTGTATCATGTGTATAATTTAAAACACTCAATATAAACACATCTTTGAGATGCTGAAGTGGTCATGGAGGACTGAAGGCCAACTCTATTATAGGAAATAAGTGAAATAGCATCACAAGTAGTCTTAATCTGATCCAGGTGAAGATGCTGCTGCTGGGATACTTGCAATGGAGGCTCCTGCAACTAAACAGAAAACAACAACCTCATTCAAGAGACTGTTTTCCTGTCAGAGGCATTATGCTTTGCCAAGGTGCCATTTCTTTTTAGATAAAAAATGTTCCTCTGAAAATTTCTAAAATTTCTAAATTGCTAACAAGGAATAGTAAATTTCCTTTTCAAAGTGTGAGAGAGCACAGTTCTACTACTATACAGAAGGATTAGTACTATTTTTGAAATCATGCTGAAACAAAAAATTAACAAGAGAAAATTAGGTTACTAAATTTCAGCTCTTGTATATAGAAATAGATATATATATATGATTAGATATAGATATAGATAGATTAGATATAGATATAGATATAGATTAGATAGATATAGATGTAGATGTAGATGTAGATGTAGATATAGATAGATATAGATTAGATAGATATAGATATAATTATAGATATAGATAGATATAGATATAGATATAGATATAGATATAGATATAGATAGATATATATTTAGATATAGATATAGATATAGATGATATAGATTATATATATAGATATAGATATGCTATTAAAAAAAAAAAAGCTGTATGCCTGGCTTTTCTGGAAATGTTACTCATGTACATGACTAATTTTTGACTAGTTTCTATGACACAATTAGAAAACAAGAAAGGAAAACCCTGCATGGCTAGCACAGATTAACACAGTACCTTCTACCTCATATGATGAATCAGGAATGCCATATCAAAGGAAGAGAATTGTAATTAGATCTGAGTAACTAGGCTCTGCCTAAAGGCCAAACCATTTCTATAGAACTTGTTCACTCCTTTTGGTAAGAAGACTGAATATAGACAACAACAGTACAGAGAGACAAGCCCTATTAATATATCTAATTTTGAATCTGCCTCTGGAGTGCTAAAACTGTTGCATGACCCTAGATAAATCATTCCTTCTCTAAAATTCAGGAAAAACAAAATCTATGAGGTCACTGATGCTTGAATGAGACAGTGCCACATGGTGACTATCTAATTTCCAATAACAAAGTTGAATTATCCTCTGCATTTTTGAGCAACTAAAAGTCTAAAAGTACTGAATACATGGCCACATTAGTATTTTATATAACTCTTATACTCCATAGAGTCCAATACAACAGAAAAAAACCCTATTACATTAATAACTTCAGCTATACAGAACGACATTAAATTCAAAAGGATGAATCACACTTACAAAATTACAATGCTGTGTTTAAAAATTGTATGTCCGTATCTTATGCTTGCTTTAAAAGACATGCAAAACAAATCGGTTTAAAATAACTGGCTATGCTGTGGCTCAAACATACTGAACAAAAAATCTTCTCAGATACTGACTTACTGAAATTTCTACCCTACTTCATGTGACCCTGATCTTGCAAAGACTTTTAATTAATTTACCTTAATATGCATGAACAACTCAATCTGAGAAAAGTAACTGTACAAGACCACTGAGCACATTGTGCATCATTTGCAGAATTACACTTTAAACCAAATGCATACTGAAAACATACAAAGCAGTTAAAACATTGCAACCATCTGGTATTAATTCAGACATAGACACCTACCTGTGCTGTGGTACAAATCAGAAAACTATCCATACTTCCATTTGACATTCTCCTTCCTTTCCACTGGAGAATTTTGTTCATATAAGAGCTTCTAGTTGAATCTATGAAATACTTACTCAAGAACAAGTCCCTGAATATTCACCAATCCAGCATTTGCAGTAACAATAACTTCCTGTGATTAGGAAAAAATATACAAAATATTCAACATGCTTTTACATCTAAGTCTGTAGAAAAAATAACCCCTTTCTAAACTCAGAAATAAAAGGCTAAATAATTATTTTAAAAATTGTTTTTCTTACTTGAACTGCACCACAGTAATGAGAAAAGACAATAATAACTTACTGTGGATTATACTTCTTGGAAAAAGCTTAACTAAATGGTAAATGGGTTCAATTTAATTGTGGCCTAGGGTAGTGATAGAGAGTACTGTTTTAAGAATGGAAACTATAAATTACAGAATCAGAGAATGGCTTGGGTTGTAAGGATCCTAATAGACAAAAACTTCTAAGATTTGCTGATTTATAAACTCTGGGGAGACAAATTATATATTCCATTTTAGGACATTCTGCTTACAGTACTATGTAATATCTTTCAGTATGGGTTATATGGCATATAATTTCAACACCAAAGTTCCATTCTTGTGTGTATTTTAATTGGTACCTCAGGACCTCAAAATCTGGTGAAATGTTTTGTTTAAATACTGCACTAAGTTTAAATACGTCCAAATGGGCATAATTTTGCTTTGGTAGTTATCAGCTAGGTAGAAAATCAGCTCTTACATGAACAGAACTACTGCTCCTCACCCAAAATAAAGATGCACCTCATTTTACCACAAGGATCAGAAGTTTGTGTAAGGGAATTCAAGCAGAAAATTCTGAAGCTGCTATATATTTTCCAATTTATTTAGTTGTTGTTCTATGTTTGATGTTCTGATTCTGTTTTTCATATTATATCAAAAAGAATTAAATGTGTAGTGTCCATCTGGATAAGAAGCAGAAGCATTAAGTATGCTGAAAAAAAAAAGCCTTGAAACACTTAAGCACTTTTTCTTGTTAATATAAAAAGGATATGCACAAATACATATTATTAATCTTACTTTTCAGTAATACAGGGCGAAAACAGCACTATGTGTTAAGGCCTATATTACTTGTTTTGAAATGGCTGACAGAAGTTTCCTGTTTCTTTTTAATCTGACCTATTCTGTGTATTCTTGCAGAATACTTTTTCTCTTAAATGATTTATCCTAGCCATGTTTCACTACACTGACCCTGGTTGTCTTTTGGTATTTGTTTATGCCTTCTAGTTGACTAGTGTAAATAGCACAAAGAACTATAGCACTTACAGCTCCTCAGTCAGTTTTGCAGGTTCACAGTTCTTAAAACAACATTTGTTTAAGCATTTATCTGTTCTCACATTTTTGTGCAGAAATAAAAAGTCAGAAATCAAGATAAAATCTAAATAAAGCATCTAAGATGGAATTGCCTATATCAGAGAAGACTGTTATGTTCTAAAGTCTTCTGTTTACCATAAAGTGCTTTTTGTTCTTATTAGAAGATATAACTCATAAGACTAAATGAGTTCAAACAATTATCAATGCTCTAGATTATATATTTGATTAACTATCAGAAACACAGGACTTTATTCAACAGGTAACATAGTGAAAAATATTTTTTTTTATATAGTCAAGCTAAATGACTGGGTAACCAAGTTATTAAAAATTCAGTTTCTGGAATGACTGAAAAAGTTTAGAGATAATAAGCCTCTTAAATATTCTGAACTCATTTAAACATCCAGCTTGCAGTATATCTCTGAATTGTATCATACCTCTAGTAAAGCACCTGATGGCATTGTTTCTTTAAGAGCCATCGTCATTAAAACCTTTCTGAGTTATTCTTGGATATTCCTTATTGTTTTATCGAAACCAATAAATAATTTTCCTCTTATATGTTATAACCAATGCTGTTTCTCTATTTCATTTAGCTTTGTAGATAAAAGAAACAACCAATTCCAGGCTTGTCAAGTAATGCAAGACCTGCTGTCTATATGTGTGTTTAAGAGAGGGGGACAGAGGGCAAGACGGACCAACATGAGTAAGATGATGAAAAAGTATTTCTGCAAACAGACGGCAAGAAAAGTTTGAAAGTGTACTTTTGGCTAGGAAAAGTACATCTTGTGCTGCATTCATTTTCTTGTATGTCACTTCTTGGATCTGAATTCAATATCGTGAACTCCAAAAATTTGTAAGAAAACACAGTAAAAACAAAAAAGCTTCTTACTGCATCAAATCATAAAATATTAGTTTCCTGAAATCCTATTTTTCTATGCACACAGGTTTATATTCTGATTTAAAACTTCCATTCACAAAAGCTTGACCTTCAAGGGCACTCTTATTATTTTCTTCATCAGTCTTCAATTTTATGCCTCAGTACTTGAAGTCTGCTCCTTTCTCTATATAGGGGGCCTTATTCACTCAGTTCTTCTGGTTGGATAGTCTGTAGCAGACCCCCACTGTAATGTCACCTGTCCCTGCCCTGCCTTTTATCCCGATCCATAAATTCTCAGTTGGTTTCTCACCCATCTCAAAGTAGAGCTTGTTATTGGCACAGAGGGAAACACCTCATCTCCCCTGCCTGCCTTTCCTAAAGAGTCTGTGTCATTCCATTCCAACACTTCAGTCATAGGAGCAATTTCATCGTCTCCCCATTATGCCAATAACATTCTAGCCCTACAGGCATTTGTACATCTCTGACTAACTCATCTTGTTTATTCCCCACAGAACATATCTTGTATAGACACATTTAAGCTGGGTCCCCGCTGAAGTCAGCTTACTGTCTGGAGTGGTTGAAATTCCTTTATGCCACTTTAGGCACTCCCTTGTTGACAAAAACAAACCCAAATCAATCAATCAATCAATCAATCAATGAAACAAACAAACAAACAAACAAACAAAAATAAAAAGGTTTTGCTAACAGATCATTATTTCAGTATTTAAAAAACACAGAATATTATGTTTTCAGACATCCACGATATGTGTGTTTAAAAAGCTCTGTTTTTGCAGCTGCTGAGTAAAGCTAATTTAAAATTTGTATACAATATTGTTTTCTTGATTAAGTCTTCCTTTGCTGTGCAAGTTGGGAATATTTTTAATTGGGCCCACCTCTTACTCATTAGAAGCAGGCCACTAGAACCAATATTAAAGGCCAGAAAGAAGTCAAAAAGTACTGGTAATAAAGGGAGATGTTTTCTGTTTACAGATAATTGAAAAAATAGTGTGATAGCCTCTGGTGATGGGGCTGGATGTATAACAGAAGGCAAGGGAGCCCTGTGGTTCCCATTTACTTGATGTACGAGACAGAACACTCACTTCTTTTCCTGAAAAACAGCTCTTCGGGGTAAACAGAAACAGTCATTAAAAAGCACTGGTTGCTTCTTTTTTGGATGGGGAAGGGAGATGATGAGTTTTGGTTTGGGGTTTTTTTGAGTGTGCGATCATAGAGTCAGCACATAACACTTTGAATATCCAAATGATTTCATTGTCTTGAACAGGGTGGTAGTTTTAAATATAAGTATTATTCAGAACAGAAGTATATTGCAAGCACCTTGCAGAAATAATCCTGCAGATCATGCAGGAATGCTAGGACAGAACAGATGATAAATCAGATTTCCCAGTTCTGTGCTTCGATCGAAGAATGTCTTTCCTCTCTTCAAATGCACCCCAAAAGTATACCTTGAAAACAGTGTGGGGACCAATCAAAGAGATTCACAATTACAGCCTGTGTTTGAAAGAATACCTTGAGGGTGTTTGCTCAACTACAAATTTAACCCAGAAGCTAAGGAGCTCTTGTTTTGTCCAAATCAGTGCGCATGCATTTGAAATTTAGTTCATGAAATTGTTCTAAATCACAGAACTGGTGAGTATTCTAGAAATCAATTGGTGAGGGGGAAGTTCAAGCCCTGTGGAAAATCCTGTGAAGCTCCAGGCATCACAAAGGGCTGTAGTTTCAGCCACAGACCACTGCCTCTGCTGATGTGATTTATCTCACTAACACAGACTTCTAGAAATCAAACATGCAAGCCTGAGCTATTGTTCACAGCATGCACAATTATGGAAGGACAGTCTATTTAATTTACCTTGTGCAAACCTAGTGATGTAACCAGAAAATAATTTAATATGCAAGTAATCTGTACCAGATAGGATGAGGATGGCTTCTTTGTTTGTCCCTACACAGGGGGTATACATAAAGCCCAGTTATTAAGCACTTATTTCCTAGATTCCATGTGCATGAAATAATATGGCAGCTCCTCTTCATCACTTCCACATTATGTACCTCTAAAGAAACATTTCCTTCTACTCCAGGCACTTCTGTAGAGGCATACAAAGTTCAAGTCCATGAAGTCACTGTTACTCATTTTCAAACTTGCTGTCAGTACAGCCAATTTTACTTTTTAGTTGTTTTTTTTTTTTCACATGCTGAAGATCTTTCTACCTTGGGAGGAGGAGAAATGGTAGCAGTGTGGGTAGTTACCATTTATTTTTATCTGGGTTTTCTTTTCTCATGGGCTCACAAAGCATTTACAAGCAGCAAGAGCAATTATTCAAGTGGAAGGCAGGTGGATAGCACATCATTACAGTATTTCCCAAGTTCCATTAAACAAGCACAGACCAAACTGACTCTAGAATTGCTTGTAAGCAAAAGCAAGTAATACCCTGCAAGTAAAAGCAGGAAGGAAGGCTAGTGTTTTAAGCACTATTGTGATGTCATGCTTGTCTACATTTTGTCAGGTAGAATAAGATCCTTCAGCAAAACCAATTCTTTTTTGTGTCCTGAAGCAAATATTAAAAGGTGTTCAGAAGTCCCAAAGTGTTGGCTACTGCTTGGGTTAGTTTTTACTGAATAGAAATTAATAACGTTGGTATTATATTAGGCTCTATTTTGTTTCGAGGCAAAATATATATCCAAGACTATTTTAAGGAACAGTGCTTCAAGAAGCCCTGCCAACCCACTGTGACTGTGTTGACATGCATTTCTAGCCTTTGTTCCCTCTTCTTTGGAAAAGCAAAAGCACTGTTGGTTTTTCATTGATCAATCTCCTTTGCTCTTTAGATTCTCCATTCTCTGGAGATCAAATCCAGCTGAAAATATCTCTTTTCTGTGCCCTATTAAGCTTAAATATTATAGATTTCAAAAAGAAGCATGTTTTTTCATGAAATATTTTTTAAAAATTATTCATTTATTAGGTTGTGCCTCTGTGGACAGAATTTATAAGAGAATCATAAAAGAATATAGGCTGTTGAGCAAACCAAAATTGTTATTGCACACTAAATAAAAGGAAAATTCAATACCTAAAACTATCCCTTGAAGACTCTACTCTATACACCTAAGAATCAGTCATCAAAGCTTGAGTTACTCACCCCAGTCTTTTAAAGTCATCATTTTCCTTTTTTGGTTTAGACTCTTGACCAAGGATAAACCTGTCTTAAAGTGATTCATGTACTTTCTCATCTCTATTGACTATGAGGAACACCTTGGAGAGCTAGTGCAATCTTACAGGTGTCACAGTTAAACCTCTGGCAATGCACTTCAAAATGTGGGGAGCTGCTTCAATAAAATTATAGATAACTTTGGAGAGAGGTGCAAAGCCCTTGGGCATCTACAGAAAGTTCACTGCACTCCAGTTGCACATGAAAGTCTTGAGCTTCAGATGGCCTCAGCAGCTTGCTTCCACCAACACTGACATGGCTATACTTGCAGCCTGTACCCATTCCCTATGCCTCCCTGAGTTCACTCTGAGTTCTCTTTCTACCAATGCCTTCTTGTTATAAAGAAAAGAGAAGTGTTATCTTTCCAATAAAGTTTTATGAAATTATTGTTGCACTGGAAAAAAAGGCAGGACTAATCCACGTCAATTGGTGTACATACCAAGCTGTCTGTGGTATGGATAAAAACCTTACCACAGGCAGAAAGAATGCAAGAAGATAATCAAGATACACGACTATACATCCCAGAGAAACCTGATTGTCCATTCTATGGGGGTAGAACAAGCACTCACGCCGTATTTTAGAAATAGACAACATTACAAAATCATATTTTTACTCAGAATTTTTTATAAGCAAATAATCATGTCTTCTGAAAAAAATGTTTGGATAACCAGTAATTTTGCTCTTAATAAGCACAAGAAGTGAATTAGAAAACCTGAAGATTTAAATAATCAGATTTCAATACAGATGAATCATTTGCATAAATTTTATTTTGCCTCAAAAATACAGTTTGTCCCTAGAGGACAAAGAGCTACAGATAAATTGCTTTCAGCATGAGAAATTAAGTAGGATAATCAACTTGCAGTGGCTAAAGAAACCTTGCAAACAGGCTGATGATACATTCAGGGTTGAGAAGTTTATGAGCATAACTAACTTTTTATTCCTTATCATCCTTCATTAGCAAGATAGTAAAATCAATAGCAATTTAAATCAAGGGTACACTTTACACAAATTCTTCTTTTAGGATGAGTAGAAATAGAACACTGTGCAGGTAAAAATTCAGTTACCTGCTTTTTCCATCTAAATCAAAATCCAGTACATCTCATTCAAGGATCCAACAGTTCATTCAAAGCGTAAAGGAAAAATGTGCTTGTCATAACTGACTCATTGCTAGGGGAGATGTCTAGAAGACTTCTTTTATAACAGGACTGAATATTATTTTCAGTCCTATTAGTTTGTTCATGAAAGTAAATATAGGAATACTTCCCTAAGAGTCACTCTGAAACAGTCCAAGTCCTAAGTGAAGCTAAATCCCAGCTTCAGGCATAACCAAGTAGTAAGATTGATATCCAGATCAGTGGAGGGTGGAGAGCTCATGGGAATGCAGCCTTTTCCTCAGCTGCAGCAACAGATCAACAAGATCAGTCTGCTATCACACTGATGGGAGTGATCCTCCCAACTACACTGTGAAAACACCTGAATTCCACATTTATCTACTGTGTGCTAGGGCACATTCCAGCACACTGTAACTAATGGAGACGTCTCTTCACAAAGTTGTCACTTCATAGATTTAAACAGTAGTTAAGTATACCCCAATATTCATATCATACACATCTCCAGCATTTTTTTTCTTGAAGGCTTCTAAGACAGTTTGGGAAATTGAACATCCACTAATAATTCCAGCTGCACTAGGTGCAGTTCTGGAGCACATCTGACAACCATCTGAAAATAAATCTAATTTGTGGGCTCTGAGACTGCCCCAGTCTCATGTAAAAAGTAAAGAGGAAAAAATAGTAAAAATGACTAAAAGATTCCTTGCATCTGTGAACACCTTGTCTCAGCTAATGCTCTGATATAGGGGCACCATAAGAAGAAGTCACTCAAGCATAATTCTGAAGATAGAGATCATTACTGCATTCTAAAAAAATCCATTCATTATATTTGAAGGCACATAGAAACAATATTTTTTAACACCTGGTAAATTTTTCTTAGCTAAAGAATATTCTTTGTAATTCATTCATCTGGCAGAGAAATAGAATCAGGGTAATTTTGTGCCCTTTCAATCAGGGATTGTCTTCCCAAATTTCTGAAAGCCTGGAACATGTCTGGAATTTATTTCCTCTACATACTCATTGACAACTCTGCTAAACACAAATTCTGCTTTTGTCAGTACTGACTTGTAGCTTTCTTGATAATGAGAGGCTGTTTGCTGCAGCAATAATCCACCCTGGATAGGCAATGGTGCTCTTGAAATATGAAAGTCTCTGGCTGAGCAGACACAGACAAGACTAGTACGTTGTTAGTCAATGAACAACCTCATTTATATGAGGTAATAGTGGCCCCTCATACCAAACTGGCAGCTCATACCTTTATACTGAGATAAGTAGATAGATAGATAGATAGATAGATAGATAGATAGATAGACAGACAGATAGATAGATAGATAGATAGATAGATAGATAGATAGATAGATAGATAGATATAGATAGATAGATAGTTAGATAGAAAATTATTTTAAAAAACAAACATCAATGTGGTTCATTAGGCTGCAGACTAAATCCAGTTTATTTAAGGATAGGTTTTAGAGGACATCCATCACAAGAATAAATGATAGTAATAACAGAAAGCCTCTGGAGATACCATTTTAGCAGTCACTTCAGGTAACCTCACTGTCCTTACAACTCCCTGATCTGCTTCAACACATTTTATTTGATTATTTTCAACAATCCCCATTCTCAATGCACTCTGGTTTGTAGCTACCCTCTTTCCAATACTTTTTCTTGTTAAGTGCCACTTAAATTCTCTGACATTGAAGAGAAGCAAGATTATCAAGGCAACCAACAGAAAGAGCCTAAATAGAAGGCTACCTAAAAGGCCAAATTTGCTACACTTCTAATCAATGGGTTTAATTTAATCTCTCCTCTGTGTTCAGTTTATCAACAGAAAAGTAATTAAAAAGCCAACTTGTTTCTATAAGTAGTGAGAACACTATTCTCTAATTATTTGTCAAGAGTTAGTATGGCCAACACAAAATTACAAGGGAGGAAAATATCCATTGTTTGAATGAGATTCAAAGCTGCATTTTGCTTTGGTTCTATTACAGTGAAAATTGTGGTTTTTTCCAAGTATAGGACATTTTGACTAGTCTTGTAATCCCCCCCCCCCCCCAAAAAAAGAGGTTTGATACACATACTTTTAGAAAACCACTTTTAGACACTTTCAAAAACCCATTAATAGAGAAAATATATAAATACAAATTACTTTCCACCTATTAATATTACATGTGGTCCTCAGCAGCATGTATATCCAGCCCGGTAAACTTTCAAACTATTTTTTAAAGTTACTTAAACATATACATACATATGACTGTTGCTTACTTGAAAGTAAATAAAGACTAAATCACTGGATGAACATAAAAGCTACATCTATGAGCTTTCTCTCTCTAGAAATAGCTTTTCAACCTCATAACACAATCCACATGAAAACTGAGTTCATTGTCTTTCTACAGAAATTGACTCTGGCTCTACCACAAGTCAATATCATGGGAATTTTGGAATTTCCACGCCAAGGGACATTACTTTCAGACATTGACAACACATATAATACACAATAATTAATCTGGAAAACCCTTCAAAACTCTAATTTCATGTTTCCAGTAAAGTAAAACTAAATCACAGAAAAACAGTTGAAAAACTTTTCAGTTTTGCAAACAGGGTTCTTTTTCCCACCTCTCTTTTTTCTTTTTTTTTTCATCCATTTTTTTTCTTCTTTTTATGGCCCCATCCAAGCAGCTCTTCAGTATTCCGTAAGCATTTGTAAGGTGCATCATATATCAGTCCCTTTCTCTGAATATTTTTATTACTTAATTTTATTTGTTAAACATCTTAATTCCAGTTTTCACTACTTGTTATTACACTGAGATTTCTACTATTACCCTTTGCCTATATTTTCCTCACCTGCCATAACTCAACCAAGAGAGGGCTTCTTCCTCTACCTACATTTAACAGCCTATCTGCTTCCACAATATTTTCACCTTCACCCACCTTTTCCACCCTTCCCCTAGCTCATGTCTATGAGACTTCTAGTTGGGCCACTGTTTCAGACATATAGGTCCAATAATATATTTTTTAATTTTCTGCCTCTTTTCTCATGTCATATACATTGAAATAATTTATGGAAAACACTTAAACTGTAAGATTATATCTTTACTATAGATCATGAAATGTAATACTTCAGTGTCTGATGACAAAAACATCCTCAAAAAAGTTTCTGTTGATGTTACTGTAATTATAATTTTTCTTACTTTCATATTTCACTTTTTCTCTTTCACCTGTCACTCTCTTATAGCCCTTCTGCCTATCCTGACTTTAAAAATATTTTTTATGCATTTTTTTCTTGCTGTATTTCATAGTGTTTTTCACATGGTACCACTGCTTAGGCAGATTGCAGCCCAGGGAAACATAAGATCTAAAACTAGTTTTTCACTTCACAATTTACATGCTACACAAAATCCATCAGGTCCTCACTCAAGCTTTATTTTACCTCAATATTTCTCTAAAGAATGATACCAGTGTTACTCATATACCACTAGAAAATGCTGATTGAATCATTTATTTGACATTTCCATAGTCCACTTATTTTACATCACTTCTGCTCCCTTAGTTTAATTGTTTTCCTACCTCATTTCTCTCCTTGGTTTTCCTTTTCTCTTAATCCTTCTTATTTTTCCTTACCTCAAAGAGATCACCCATTCATCTTTTCATTCATTTTTCCTCTGGTATAATAAGATACAAAACATTTATTTCATAATTTCCAAATTTTGTGCAGATTCCATAGCTGAAGGTCAATTTCAGTGTACAAATAATAACCTAACCAAAATTTTGGATTATTTTTTGCAGTACTATCGCCTAAGTGTCTGGTTCTTAGCTTACGTACTATTTGACTAAACAAAACTCTTAATTCCCTCCCTCTCACCTCAATCCAGCCCTCATATTTATCCATGGAACAGTGTAAGACTATAGATCCTATTAACTGTTGTATTTCCTGTCAGGAATGTAATTCCAGGCATCTTTTTTTGATCCCTATAAATCCTCAGATGCAGGATATGACTAAATCTTGCTGAGGTCTTTTTTGCGCAAGGCTATTAAGTACAAAATTTTCTCTATTCCTATTCAGCCAGAACAGGTGTCTAAAGCTTCATTGTATTTTATTCTGTTCCTTGAATCATTACTTCCTTTCAGCAAATAATCATGTCCTACCACAGCTTTTTCAAATCCTTCTAAGGACTAACCTCTTCTTCGAGCTTTGACTTGACTATGTTGCCCTGGTTCCCTTCACAGGTAGCTCACAGTGTAGCAGTTCCATAGTGCTCAATGTCACTTTTACATCATATATTTGTCATGAAATTTTAATGTTTTCTTCCAACAATTCCTGTGTATTGAAATTCCTTGTTCACCTGTCAGATTACCCAATAAGTGTCTTTATTCTTCCTTCCTGGTTTCTCTTCAGGTGTGGACATACAAATTTACATACATTCACTTAAACATGCATGTGTGTGCAGAAGTGTGTGTGTGTGTGTGTGGATATGCAGGTAGGTAATCAAATATGTGCATGAACACATAAATATGCATTTGGGCATGTGTGTAAAATACCATGTACACGTGCAAACATAAATACATGCGGAGGGGTGGGGGGGGTGGGGGGGTGGTAAATACATGTAGTTCATTCCCAAGTAGTGGCTTTTCCAATCTTCATTACTCATCTGTGTGCATTTCCCAAAGCAATACTTCAGGCTGCACTTCAGTAACTACAACTTTCAAAGTGTGGCTGCAAATGGCAGGTAAGTGAGCTCACTTGAAGTCAATACAGACACCCTTCACAGGCCACAAAAAATGGAAAATAAAACTCAGCATAAAATGTTGGATGAATTTTTTAGATGATCAACTTAAACTCTGAAAAGAATTATTTCTTTTTATTATTTAAGACCGAGTGACTTCCAGAATACCATTTTGAACCATATACTAAATACATAAAGTTGAATGGAGCTTTCCAAGGTACTGTACTGGATAATGCAGTTACTGAATTGTTTCCTGAATTTGAAAATGACTGATTAAACTTTATGGGGAAATAATATGGCAACAAAATTTACTTTTCCAGACATTTATATTCTTTCTTACACTAATATACCTAAGTTTTAATGTTTCATTCAACCTTCCTGAATTAACAAGGGCTTGTTCCAAATCATAAACTGCTGTTCACAGGAAAATTGCAGTCTTTTGTTGTTTCTTTGCTTCCTCTGCATCATACTGGAAAATAGATTTGATTTGAAAACATCTTTAAAATTAAAGTTTGGTGTGTTTGTTGGGGTTTTTTTTAAGACAATACCAAATTTATTTTTAAAATGGGCATCACATTAGAAAGGGAAAGACAAGAAAAGCAGCCAGAAATAGGCAATTCCAACCCCAAAATTCTTTAAAGACTTTTCATGTGTGAAACAGAGCTTTTTAAATATGTAATATTTCTCCATTATCAGCAGGAATGGGTTTGAATATACTGACAGACAACTTCTGAAAACACCCCAAGTTTTCTTTAACAGAAACAAGCAGAGAAAATATGTTGTTTACAAGTGAGGTGTGTTGTTTTCATCTGTGAGAACAGTAAAAACAGTTAAAATTAAAAAGAGCAATCCAAGTTAGTAGGTTTTGGGGTTCATCATGTCAAATCAGTCTTCCTCCTGGAAAGATATTTGCAACTGAATTCATCAGTGTCTCTGTTAGGTTCCCAGAAATGTTTCCCAGCTCTCACTCACAGCACACAGGTTCTCAAATCAAATTCTTTTTTAAGGCTTTTCCCAAGATTTGGAGTTTGGATTCAAGCCAGATATGTACAAAGGGCTAATTTTCCAGGCTATTAAGACTTCATATAATGGTTTATAAGAAAATACTAGAAATTTCAGAAAGTTTTAATGCTATATCCAGCTATTTTTTTCTCACTTGAACTCCCTAAACTTTTCACATCACAAGGCTAAAATCCTAAGTACAGATTTTCATAAATTTTGCAACATTTTCTGACTCAAAGTAACAAGAGGAGATATTTTTATATGAGTTTTTCAACACTTCTTCAATGTTTTAACATTTTACTTTTAATTTGAGAAGACTCACCACAGTACTAAATTGTATCCACAGTCTGCAAGGGCATGATTCTTACCACACACTTAAATAACCATTTTTAATCACAACTTTTTAAAACAACCACATAGATAAGCAGAGAAATTGGTTCAATTTGACTTATTTTTCATCTTTAGTACAGAAATTCAAATATAATTCATGCCACCCCCCTGAATAGAAAACTCTAGTGCCTACTAGTAGCTAGTAGTGAATTCACAGCAGTTCTTTGTCCACCTTTTAATAATCTTTGCAAATCTCTCAATTTTTAAGCAGAATGATATCTGCAGTCTAGTTTAAAACATTCTCAGAGCAGAAATTGATAAAGAAATACACATATATATGTTAGCATCAGAGTCTCTGGGGTTTTTTCTCCACCTAAAGGGCACTTTGTTGTAATATATATTTCAGCACAAGGCATACTTCAAAATTGCCCTTTCTTCTACATGAAAAACATCAGCACTGAGCAAAGACATACACTATCCAAGAGAGAGGAACAAGCCCTGGAGATTCAGCAAAAATTATGTCTTCAGAAGCACTACTTTTATCTTTTACTGATTCTACAGTCTTCAAAAAAGTGTAAAGACTTCATAAATGTCAGATCTCTACCTTAAACCATTCTAGAGGCTGTGAAGTTGAAGCTAAACAGCAACAGACCTTATTCTTGGCTCTGAGGCTTAAAATCATAGTAGTGAGAAGGCAGCTTTATTTCCACAGATCTATTTTTCATCAGCTTGGACAAAGTCCAGCACTATTTCCAAAGCCAGCTGGAGAGCAGCAGGAGGGCAGACACCTTAGAACAGCACCTTAATCCCACACAGTCATTGTGGTCAATCAGGTCAGTACTTTTATGAAAAATGGAGGAGGTGGAGACTGGTTTGTGGTTTGGAGACAGCTTCTCCTGAAGATGGTGTATGTAACAAGAGCCATGCTTCTGGTTCAGCTCTTAGATAGTCACTTATATTAAACATAAAAGTGATCCTGCCCATATGGTTCAAAATATCTTTTTTGCTTCAAGTTTTAAAGTCAGCACCCTGCAGTTCCAATACAGGGAAGAAAGTAAAGTACAATGTCATCTTTATTATATGCATTTCATGGTGCTGTGCTAGTCTACTAATCATGGTGGAGGCAACTTCACAAATAAAAAGAGGCATTAAATTTATAACAGTGGATTTGCTATAGAAATAAAAAGTAGTGTGCTTTTGATAAAAACTTGAGAATTCCTATACTATTTTGAAACTCAACAAGCCTGGCATATATACAAAAGCTGTAGAAGATTCAATCTCAGTTAAGTATTTATGCAGTTACAAGCATTATTCTTTCCAATATGTGACCTACGTACATGTTATGCATCATACTTTAATTAAACAACATTTAAATAAGGCACTGGTCATGGGGTTTTTTTACTAATTACACATAATAACTGATTTTACAAAAATAAAAGACACAATGCTATTACAATTTAATATGTGTCAATATAATATGTAATAAATAGTTTAGAATGTGTTAATTTAAAATAAATTAACACACCTCAGCTTTTAAGAAAGACTAAAAAAATCAGTGAGGCTAACAGCAAGTTAAAATTGTATCAAATATTTACATCACAGAATTTACAAGAACTGTTCATAGGTCTTGTCTTCAAAGAGCTGTTTTAAGCAGCTGTCACTATCCAGTCCTTTCTCTGTTAAGAGCCATGTACTATAGCATGTGGAATTCATGAGGAACACTTATTTGTCCCTTTTGTGAAGATGAGTACCTTCACAATGTCTAAGACAAGACAATTGCACTCATAAGGAATTTTATCACTTCCTGCATGGAAAAGGGAAATTGTAGTCCTTTGTGAGTTGACAAGTACACTGACATTGTAGCAAAAGGTCTGGATTCACACAGAGAAGAGCATTATACTGAAGATGGTCTTTAGAATGCCAAAGTCCTTCAGGCTGTCTTGTAAGAAACTTCTCCCTTCTGCTGCTATTCCCCTTCTAAAAGTGAAAAATTTGCCTCAGGTTAACATTAGAAAATCTGGATAAATTGTCGTTGTGTTTATATACGCATTATCTGTTTACCTTCTAGCTTTCAAAAAAGAAGTTATGTATATTATATTTAAACCAAGGTAGCTACATTATCTGTAGTGAAACAGCAATTATTATCATACATACTTTCTAGTTTCAGGGAACATGTGTTTAGGATGCTGAACCCTCCTCCATTTTTCTGTTCAATTTTAGAGAGAATGGTTGAGTTCTTGGAATTTTGTAAACCAATTAAGTGACTGGCAATACTAAGATTGCCAAGGACAATTTTTAAAAGTCTAAATGCAAACTGTAATTCATTCTTTACAAGATTTGGTGAAACAGTTTACACTGTTCAGAGGAACACATACTGGTTTATATGAAGAGAGTACATGTAAAAAAATAAAGGAACTTTGTGAAAATTGAAAAAAGGGTATAAGTGGATTAAAAGAAAATACAGGCCTAGGAAGAATTCGCATCTGGATTAGTTAATCCTGGGTAGAGAAGAGAAGCTACTACTTCTGGCCACCTCCACTTAAGATTCTATCACCAGCATTGAGAGGCAAAGCTGGTGTGACAGGCAGTGGCGTCTCTGTTGCCCCCTTGGAAAGATTTAAAAGAAGTACTTTCTGTTTGCAAATAAATAGGCTTCTAGTCTATTCAACCTGAACTTGTTTTCAGGGTCTAATTAGCTCTGTACTTCTTATTAAGCCAAAGAAAGAAACCCCAAATTTTTAGTAGAATTCTTATGTAGATGACAGCTTAGCTGTTTCTAAATGGGAAAAGGAAGGAGGAACAATAGAAGTACAAGGTAATTAAAAATCCACTTTACAATGGACATCATAAAGAGCAGCAAAATTGATTTCTTTGTAAAGTTGAATTATTTCAACTTCTCAATTCATCCAACAGCAACCAGCAAAAGAATTATTTATAAAATATTTTGGCAATTGGACAAGAATAACATATGCTTTCTAAATTATTAAAGACTTATTCATGTGCTCTTTGCCAAAGTTTCAGTTTTCCACACAAGAGCAGTCCAACGTAGGAGCAGAATTAAGGTGAATACTCCCACCCACACGTTAATAAATTACACCTCTGGATTCTGAAGAGTCACTTTGAAGTCTGACTCAAAGGAGGGCTTTAGTTTTACCTGATAAAACTGTAATTATTGTAAATGGCTTCAAACTAAAGAAAGGTAGATTTAGATTGGACATTAGGAATACATTATTTACTGTAAGGGTGGTGAGACCTTGGAATAGGTTGCCCAGGGAAGCTGTGAATGCCCTGTCCCTGGGAGTGTTCAAGGCCAGGCTGGGTGGGTTTTAAGCAGCCTGGTCTAGTGGAAGGTGTCCTTGCTCATGGCAGGAAATTGGAAGCAGATTACCTTTAAGGTCTGTCCCAACCCAAACCATTCTGCGATTTCTCCCTGAGAACAACCCGAATTAATCAATTCATAGAAATATTTCAAACAGCGTCTGCTTTTCTGATTCCCCCCACTGCCAGAAAGAATGTAAATTTTCAGGATTAACAACAGAGATTATTATGTGTTTCCCATAATAGTGACAACGAAACAAAGCAAGCTGTTTCAGCTAAGAAGAGACAGAAGAGGAGGAAATATTGTAGAGTAACTTCTGTGCTACAGAGAAATGCAGTGATGAATAGTTGTTTTCCATCCTTCATAACACGGGCATTAAAAACAACAAAAATAGTATTGACACGGTTTAAAACAAAGGAAGGACTTTTCCTTACTCTATACAGTTAATCTGCATAGAGACTTAATTTCATCAGCACTTGTCTGCAATACAGTTAAGACAATCAAATTTATTCTCTATCAGATCTCAGACAATACATGTGGTCATGTATGATGTGAATGAAGAGCAGAATCACCTTAACTGTGAAGTATTAAACTTCTGTGTCTACCAGAGCAGTTGAAATGCTACAGAAATTAAGAAAGATTTTAATTCAAGGAAATAAGTCTGACAATAAAAATTACATTCTTGAAATGCATATTTAGATAATCTTGTTTCATTGCCAAATCACTTATTTGTTTTGTCAAACTATTAACTCAACGCAAATTTAGGATTAATTTTTCCACTACTTTGTTATGCTTGAGAAATATCATTTGCCAAACTATAGACATGCACTTTGATACATGAGCTTTCATTTGAAATATATTTTAAAAGATTAATTGCTTGCTATTTTGAGAAACAAAACCAAAGAAAATATTGAAAAGCTTCACTGGATTTTTTTTGCTGTTTTTTCTTACTTTGTCCAGGAGGTAACAATGTCTTGATAAGCAAGAGATTCCTGAGTATTTTGTCCTTTTACCCAGCCAGTAGAAGATCTTTTTTCCTGGTTTAAGCTCAAACCTACATCCAAGGAAATGTACAATCCATTCACACACAAGCTTCTGCCTGTGTAGTCACGTGTAACTGAGCAGGACATAGGTGTTGGCATCATTAGCTGCCATAGCTAGCACAAAGTTTGCCAGGCAGGCATGTGAAGCACTGGTTTCAGAATTATTGATAACCATCTAATGCAGACAGAAGCTTGTTTCATGACCTTTGCTGCTCTGTGAGAGGAACAATATATACCTAAACATTGAAAGGGATACTCATAAAAACTGTCTTTATCTTGTGAAGGGATGTGTGGGCTGCAGTCTTCAGACAGGGTTCAGCATCTTCCTAGACACCCCTAAGGGTCTGAGCTCCAGATGCTTTTGCATAGACTTTAAAAAGCAGCTTTTCCACTGTGACTAGAAATCCAGGAAGATCTGCTTTCTTTAATCAAAATTAGCAATTTTAACCACAGCACTCTGTTTTGTCCATGACTAACAGGCACAAATAAAACGAATTTCTCCTGCAAAGTACTAAGATTCACTTATGCAAAGAAACTACATACCTGTGCCTCTTTCCAGACCGGTCTCCTATACAGCATATCCATGAATGTTTCCCAAACCTAATTCCCAACATTCACTAGGAAAACAAGTAAGAAAAGCTAAGATATGCCTCAGTTCTTCTGAACATATACTTTTGATATGATAGAATTTGTCCTGTCATATAAAAAAGTTCCCAGCTCCAGTACCTTTGCTGAGCATCTCCCATAGGGATGCTGCAAGGATTGGTTTAGAAGAAAACATCACCTTTCCACAGAGACACGGAAAATTGTGAGTTGGTGTCTACAGAGCTAGCCTTAACACTAATTATTAAAAAAAAAAAACAAAACAAAAAAAACAAAGAAAGAAAGAAGCAAACCACCAAATAAAAACAACAAAACAACCACAAAAAGGGTTTCAGAGAACAGTCACAGATATTGCCAGTGAATATAGAAATATGTGGACCACTACTGCCAGGTAAATATCTGCATTGCTATGACACTTGCATTAAGACACTAAAATTAATTCTAAAATAAGAATCAAAGCTCAGTAAGATTAAACATATTACATAGGAATATTTTTGTAAGAATAAAATAGCAGAAATATGCTACAGTTATGCTACAGCATTGCAGAAATATGTGACTGCAGTGGTAGAAAGAGACAGCTCTTTAGGTCTTTGGATCCCAGGTTTATTATGCGTAAATAATGGATTTTAAAATACTGAAAATGCTCTCTCATGGGGTAAAAAATATTAATGGGGTAAAAAATATTCTCTCAAAATTTCATAATGGATCTATGAATATGACTGAGAAAGATACATACTGAAGTATTTAACAAAGGCCTAGTAATCAGCAAATACCTCTAGGCTGAGAATTAGCAATTTGCAAGATGAAGGTGTTTCACATTCACATTAAATATGTTTTCTACTTGAAAAGAAATTTTATGTTATACAACTGCAGCAGGAAAACTTTTTACATTCCAAGTATTTCCTTCCATTTTTTTAAGACTAAGCAATCTGAAGCTTGTGCAAAGAATAACAGCTCTTTAAATACATTCACCACTTTTTGTGAGAGAGTGCAAATAGTGACACCAGAGGAAGTTTTATGTTGAGCTGATTGCCCATATTTTCTGTCTGCAAGTTTACATGGGCAGGGGGAGGAGGAAGAGACTACCAAGTATGGCAGGTTCTGTTTTCTTCTTTATATATAATTGTGCTTTGCCATTTTACAGAGGATAAAAAGTCTAGTGTCTGTTAGTGTAGAAATATTAACTGTATAACACTTTTGTGGATTATTTTATCGGCAGAGCTAAGACAGCAAGGGTCAGTATTTCAATATTATATTTAAACCCAGAAAGGAGAAGCAGTATTCTTTACCAACAAAAGAGAAGAGATGCAAATAAGTACTTGAAAACAAAACTTTGTTGTTTGTTTTGGGGTTACTAAAGTGGCAATACTGGCTACATCTTCACCCATACATCTTCATACACTTGAGGAGTGATGTAGTATGAGAAAAAACCGTATCCAGATGTTACACTGCATTTTGTCCCAGACATCTCCTGATATTTCTGTGTTAAGAACAGATTTGCCATCTCTCTTCTCTTCTATTTCAGTATAAGCTACTGGTAAATCTAATAGATGCTTTTTGCAAGTATATGAGATTGAACCCACTAAAATATTTAACAAAATAAACAGAAAGTGAAAGAAATATCTGCAGGAAGTTTCACAGACTTTCACAGACTCCAACATAACTCAGAAGATATGCAGCAGGGGAATTCTGGTATTTTGGAGCACATGAGTAGACTAAGCTGCCTGTATAGAAGTCTTGGGAGTGAACTAAACAGAGGCCTTGGTGAACAGCAGCTGAAACCTTGCCCCTATTTTTGTGCTATTTGATTTCTAATAGGTAATTTTCAAAAGTAGCTTCCTTGTTTTCATTCAAGAAAAAAGGAAATGTGGTTGCACAGCAATGTTTATTTCCATCCAAATCATATTATGTGGTTCTTAAAGAATTTTGCCTCCATTTTTTATTTCATGACGGGGAATTTGTCCACTTGCATACTCATAAGAAGAAAGTTTCCACTGAGCATTAAAAAAACCCCTAATCCCACCACAGACAACACAGGATGCACAGAAAATAGAAGTTTAGCTTTCAGGGGGAAAAAATAACTACAATTTAGAATTTTTCTGGGGTTTTTAAACCAATTTTTAAATTTATCTACTAATGCAGAAATTACTAGAATAATAAGTAAAGCTATATGGCTCAATTCTATTAAAAATGACAGAGATTCAAATAGATAAAAATAACAGGGAAACTGTCAGAAGCATAAAGAAGCCTGGGTTTCCCTGAGAAACTGCATAAATTTTCCACAGTAAATTCTACTAAGTCATGAGATGGGAAGGATGAAAAGAAGCAGTGTTAGGAAAGATATTTTTGGCTGCTTCAGGTGTCCTTCAGTGCTTACAGCAAGTTTAGAAGAGTAAATTTTATCAAGAACAACTGTAGTGATCTCTGCATTGCAAAAAACTGTAGGACAAAATGACAGTATCAGTATCCCATCAGTATCCCATTACTGAAATAGTATAAAATTATTTGAATCTGCATGGAATAAGATTAAAAATCTTAAGGTATCAATCTAAACGAATTGTCTAAGCATAAAAATTGTCATAGTCTTGAAATTAAATTTAATACAGAAATATTATAGGAATGTCTTAAAACAGAGATTTCAGTTCTCCTTGGCATTCCTGCTGACATGATAACAGAGGCCTGGACAGCAAAAGGATTCTGCTGGAAAAGGAATGTTCTTACTTGCTATATCACTACTATCCCTATTCCTGTGAACACAAAAGCATGCTGATAGAAAGCTTTAAATTGCCTACTAAAAAGATTTAATTCTACTCTTCAAAGCGGTAAGTGATTAATATTAGAGTTGAATGAAACCTGTACAGCATATGAAACCTGGAATGCCAAACAACTTGGAAAATCACAGCTATCAGCACTTGCCTTACAAGTTACACTTCCTGTGGGATGGGAAAACTCAACAAGTTTCTGCTGTCTCTTTCACTGAAGGCATAAGAAGTTTTGCACAAGATTCATTTTGCTGAGGTCCAGAGTTCTAACCTGTTTTCAAACTAATTACAGAGCTCTTTCACTGGAGACCTCAGTTTTTGGAGCAGGACCCTGAAAACCCTGCAGTTTAGGAGAGGCTGTAGCTAGAATCATTTCTCTTTGTGATGTCTCCAAAAAGGTTCTTAAACTGTAAATTAAAAAAAAAAAAAAAACTAAACAAAACAAAAAACCTAATAGCGTTGAACAAAGAACAAAGCCTGGAAATTCTCAAAGAAAACTGACTCAAAAAACCAAGACTTGCACACAGCTGTTGTCTCTGTGTGTTCAAAGGTGAGTTGCTGCTTACAGGCATCTCAGCAATTTTTTGGGTCACAGAGAACTGCAGCATCCTCTGGCCCCTGGGAAGATGTGAGTCACTGCTGAAAGCTGTCTCTCTGCTCCAGATTGCACTATTTGTTTAAGCATGAGCTGCACACTCCCTGTTCACTACAGTGATTCTTGCTTCTCTTACGTTTCCATCTCAGACTTCTCCTCACAGGTCTTGATGCCTAAAAAACCACAGAACACAAATTTAGAAAAGCAAGCAAAAGACATGCAAATTCTATCACAAATCTTTACAAAAACACCCAGTAGGGTCTTCTATGTATACAGGTGTAAAGAGCAATATTGAGCTGTAATGCAAATTCCTGTTCAGAATAAAGATAGATCTCTTCTTGCAAAACCATGATCTTGCCCAAATATCTTTCTAGAGCCCTTGTCTCAGGTCATGTTCAGACCTACAAACTGCTCCAAACTGTCCAGCAGAAGGAAACAAGGCAGCCTCAGGGGGTGCCCAACTCTGTTGACCACTACTCTCCTGAAAGGACTGGCAATGTCTCAGGCTTCTGGTAAGCAGTTGGACTGAAATAAGAGGAGCAGATTGCTAGCTGCAGGCCACTTAGAAAAGCTATAGGAAAAGAAAAAGTGAATTTTTTTAGAAAGCGATTTGTAGACCAGCTGTTCACTGCTGTTCTTTGCCTGGATGGGAAATCCTGTTTTGGAATATATTAGAAAAAAAGACCAGTACAAGTGTAAAACTTCATGTCAGAGCTATTGTAGCAAATTATAACCTCCCCATTTCTTTCCTCACTTTTCATTTGAGGCTTTATGGATCTTTTCTTCTGTTTCTGTTGTTTCAAAACCTTCAGCAACTATTGGTATCTCCTTAGCCAGTCTTCAGTCTCAAAGTACCTGAGTTATTTTTTGAGATACTTAACTCTTTTTCAGATATGGCATAAATAGTTTTCTAGGGCCTAAATTCATAACCTGAGTAACTTTAATAAAGTCAGAGCGTTATTCAAACGAAGTCTTGTCATATGCATTTTTCTTCTATTTCCATTTAAAGGGAAGTACAGTATTCATCTGTTAGTGCCATCTGTCCTTGGGACTCAATGAATCTAATTTTTCTAATGTCATACTCTATGATGCAACTATTTAATGTATATGACGGTTCTTTGATCATCTTGATTTCAGCATTTTCTGTTCTACAATCTGCCCCATACCAATCCAAATGTTTAATTTGCCAAATAAACTGTTTGTCTAAGACTCTTTTTTTCATCTCCCCCCTCTAGTCTTCCTTTTTGTCCTTTGTTGTCCTCATTCTCATTTCTTCCCTTCAAAAGGAGGCAACTAAAAATAATTTTAACTAGGTACTTTTTCTTAAACAAAATAAACATTTGTAGTTAAGAGACAGTTACATTTGTCTTTTAATTTGAATTAAATTTATTAATGAAGACTTTGTGTCTTATCAACCTACTCTACAATTACTACACCTAAAATATCAGTGATTCCCTCTTTATAAAAAAAGTTTTAATATTGGAGCATCAGACTGCAGCATCACTGAGGCAGAGGGTGATTTATGACTAGTTTCTAAGAAAAACTACCCCAAGACACAAAGTGAGTTCATTTCTCAGGCATTAGGGAATAATTTAAACAAGTCACACTTACATAAAAAAAGAGGCAGGGAAAAGTCTTTAGGTAATGGTCAGTGATTACAAGTGTACATTCACTTTATTGTTTATTTTTAACCTGATCTTTTCTGAAAAGGTAATGTTCTGCTATATGCGCTGGATTGGACAAGAGGGAACGGTTTTTAATGGAAAAAATGTGGATTAACATTAGGTACTAGGAAAAGATTCTTTATTGACAAAGTGGTGAGGCACTGGAATAGGTTGCCCTGTGGAATTGTGGATGCCATGCACCTGGAAGTGTTCAAGGCCAAGTTGGATGGGGCTTTGAGCAACCTGGTCTAGTGGAAGGTGCCCCTGCCCATGGCAGGATCTAGAACTAGATGATCCTTAAGGTCCTTCCCAATCCAAACCATTCCATTATTCTATAATACACTTAATTTTGGTTTTTCCTTGTAGTACCAACCATTAGAATGTAACTGCAAAACCCAAGTAAATATCCATTAAAAAACTGTACTAACCTTGCTCAAGAATGTTTTACTGCTGTGCACTAAGGAGCCATAATGTCAAAGTCTGCCTTTGGCTTCACAAACTAGCTAGTTTTATGGTCTTAATCTACAAATGGATTTCAGTGCAAGTATATGAAGATATATACAGGTATATAATGAATTATTTCTCTGTACTGTACACCATCTGAGAGACAGGCTATCCTCAGTAAGAAACTCCATTTGTAGTAATGACTGATCTAATGACATTTAAATCTTTTAAGTATTTTGACAAAGAAGTGAATTCTTCTTTTCAGGCTGCTATTGTGAAGGAACACAAAGGAAGCCTGTAGGAAACTGAGCTTGAGCAGTCTTTAGCCACAAGTCAGGAGGTAGTTGACCTATAAAGCTATTTAGTCTTTCTTGGCACCCTACATATTGGGTTGTTGGAATCATAACTTCTGTATGGTGTTTAAAACTGCTTGGCAGGAAGAAATTAGTCTTCTGAAATGACAGTGTGTTACGATTTAAGCAACGTGCTTCCACAGAAGAACCAACAAGGATACAGACAAAAAATGAATGGTACAAACAACACTTTACTAAAAAGTTGGTAATTTATCCACTGATTAGTAATCCTCCATTGTAACTCTGAAACCTTAAGAAAGCAAAAGAACTGTTTGGAAAGATTTTTCCAGCTCTTTTTTTCCTATGGTAACTTCTGGCAGATTTTAGCTACTGCCTTTGTAACTTCCCTGGATATACTGTTTGAAAAATAGGAAGCTAAAAATGCTGCACTTGGGAAATTAAAAATTAACAAGTCTTTATGCTTCCCAAACCATCAGAATTCTGAACATCTACTACTTAAATAGTAAAATGACTCAAGAGTTTATAGTGGCATTTTGCATCAAGAGAGCATCATGAGGTATAAACCCATAACAATTGGCAAAGGAAAATGCAAAAATTATATCATCTCAAATTTTTTTCCAAGTTCCTTGTATTTTATCTCAGATAGTGATGTTTATGTTGATGGATATATCAAACTCATGACAATCAAAAAGGTAAATATGAACACATATCTGCCTTGTGTAGCTTGATGTCATTATTACCATTCCTTAGTATTTTCATGGAACTCTGTACTTCTAAAGTTGCATTAATGGTATTATTTACATACAGGATATTGCACTAAACAGATGACCTTGCAAAAGCAAGATAATCCCCTACAACTCATAGAATTGTTATTTTCAATAGTGATGCCTTTCTTTTAAATTTAGATGTTTAAATTCAATGAAATTTATCAGAATAATCATCAATGTCATATTCAATTATTTCTTGTTGCCATCTAAAGTTTAAAACCAAACCCAATTATTATAAACATTATAAGATTATTCCCTTAATATGCAAGGCATTTGGAATTTCAATGACCATTTATGCCTGTTCCTTTTCCTTGCCATCCATGCAGTCTCCATTTTTATTCACGTATAGGGACATTGTGTAAACACCCTCCACTTTAATTTCATGCAGAAGTGTTAGTGTGTTAATTTGGCAAACACTAATAATCCTGCTAAACTTATGAGAACTTCCTTCTGTGCATTAGTTTGGAACATATTGTTGCAGAAACAGTGTATTTTGCTGACACATGGAACTAATTTCTTCAGGTCTATGGAACTGGATTTATTTTGTCTTTTTAGAAGATTAATTATATGTAGTAATAATTCATTAAGGGTATGTTAGGGCTTGGTTCTTTCCCTTTTTCCCTCTGTGGAATTTTCCCCATTGTCATGCTAAAATACCTGTTGACTGGGCCCTGGTGACAAGCGGGAGGGGAGGGGAAGGAAGAAGGTAACCCCACGAGATGCAAACAGCCAGAAGAGGAAGTGGAAAGCAGCCGTATGGAGCCCCACACAACAGGTTGCACAGGCTACTAAAGGAGAAGTTGGATCAAGTCAACTTGCTGAACTCAAAGCTGTTCAGCTGGCCCTGGACATTGCTGAAAGAGAGAAGTGGCCAAAGCTTTACCTTTACACTGATTCATGGATGGTAGCCAATGTTCTGTGGGGCTGGCTGGAAAGATGGAAAAAAGCTAACTGGCAACGTAGGGGAAAACCAATCTGGGCTGCTGATGAGTGGAAAGACATTGCCAGTCGGGTAGAGAAGCTACCCGTAAAGGTCCGTCATGTAGATGCCCATGTCCCCAAGAGTCGGGCTAATGAGGAGCACCGACACAATGAGCAAGTAGATCAGGCTGCAAGGATAGATGTGTCACAGATAGACTTAGACTGGCAACACAAGGGAGAATTGTTCCTGGCTCGATGGGCCCAAGATGCTTCAGGTCATCAAGGCAGAGATGCTACCTATAAGTGGGCACGAGACCGAGGGGTGGATTTCACCATGGACAGTATTTCCCAGGTTATCCATGACTGTGAGACGTGTGCTGCCATCAAGCAAGCCAAGCGAGTGAAGCCCCTCTGGTATGGGGGGCAGTGGTCCAAATACAAGTATGGGGAGGCCTGGCAGATTGACTACATCACACTGCCTCAGACACGCCAAGGCAAGCGCTACGTGCTGACCATGGTGGAAGCCACCACTGGATGGTTGGAGACCTACCCTGTGCCTCATGCCACTGCCCGCAACACCATCCTGGGCCTGGAAAAACAAGTCCTTTGGAGACATGGTACCCCTGAGAGAATTGAGCCAGACAATGGGACTCATTTCAAGAACAGCCTCATAAACACCTGGGCCAGAGAACACGGCATCGAGTGGGTGTACCACATTCCTTATCACGCACCAGCGGCTGGGAAAGTGGAACGGTGCAATGGGCTGCTTAAAACCACCTTGAAGGCACTGGGTGGGGGGACTTTCAAGAACTGGGAGATTAATCTACCAAAGGCCACATGGTTAGTGAACACCCGAGGTTCCACTAATCGAGCAGGCCCTGCCCAGTCTGAACCCCTGGGAACACCAGACGGGGACAAGGTTCCAGTGGTGCATATGAGAGGTATGCTAGGAAAAACTGTTTGGGTGAACTCTGCCTCCAGCAAAGACAATCCAATTCATGGGGTGGTCTTTGCTCAAGGGCCAGGTTGTACCTGGTGGGTGATGCAAAGGGATGGAAAGACCCGATGCATACCCCAAGGAGATCTTGTTTTAGGGTGAACTACCTACAATACTGTGCCTGTATCTGTAACTGTATGGATGTGTATAATTTGAAGATTTTAATTTGATGTAGCATGATGGTAGGGGAAAATTCAGGGTGGATAATGTTGGGGGTTGGTTCTCTCCCTTTTTCCCTCTGTGGAATTTTCCCCATTGTCATGCTAAGATACCTGTTGACTGGGGCCTGGTGACAAGGGGAGGGGAGGGAAGGGAAGAGGGAAGCCCCGCGAGATTCAAACATCCAGAAGAGGAAGCGGAAGGCTGGGCCTCGGCCCATTTCCCCCGCGGAGTTCGGACGAGAAGGACGATCGCTGCCTCTGTCCCATCTCTGCCATCCCAGAGCCAGGAGCCATCCTCACTGCTGTGGGACCCTGCCCTGCTGCCTTCTCACTGTAACCTGCCACCATCCAGAACTCTGCTGAGCACTGGAACCCACACCGTGAGCGGAGAGCTCTCTCTCCATCTCTCTCTCCCCCTGGGACAGCGCTGCCATCACCCCCAGCCCTCCTGCGGCTCTGCGGGACCCGCCCGCCCCCAGCACCGGGAACTGCAGCTCAGGGAAAAGGTGCCTGCAGCCAAAAAACACTGGGACTGAGTTACTGTTCTGTTTGTGGGTAATTTCATAGCTGTTGTTGTTCTTGTTTGTCTTGTTAGATATACTAGTAAAGAACTGTTATTCCTACCCCCATATCTTTGCCTGAGAGCTCCCTTAATTTCAGAATCATAATAATCTGTAGGAGTGATCATTTCCTTAGCAAACATCTCTCTTTCAGACCAGGACAGGGTCCTCTATAACTGAACAGTTCTTTAAATTCTAGAATATTGTTGATAAGGAAAGGAGGATTCAGCGTTCAGAGCACAAGAAAGACTAGAATGAAAGTCTCGCTGCCAAGGAATTTTTGCTTCCTGTGTATTTGGTAAAAAGTCCCTGTAGAGATGAGACTGCTTAGAACATGACTGCTTAAAACAACTGCCTTTGATATTTTCCTTTGATTTATCAACTGTTTCTGCTCCAGAAAACCAAGGACAGATGATGGTACTGGGCACCTCCAGTGCATCTCAGGCACACATTTTTATAGTAGTGCCTTTATAAAGAGGAGGAAATATCTGGAAGCTTATAAAGGACAGAAAAAACTTTGATGCAACAGGTAACCATTTAATTTGAAAGAAACCCCAGCCTCCAGTCTTGGAAATAAGCTCCAGATGAATCCTGATTAAATTTTGGGGTGAGACCCAGGAGGGTGTTATACCTCCTCAGAGGTCCATACGTCTTTCTCCTGCTATTTTCATTACCCTGCTTTCTTTTGGATGAAAACACAAGCATCCAGCAGCAGGTGTCCTCTGACAGCTCTCCTATACTGAAACCAGAAGTCCAGGGAACAAGCCACAACTGTCCTGTCCAACAGTTTGTATACAGCACTTCTGTCAGCTATCATTTTAGGAGCCAGGACCAATGATATGAAGTTTATCCAGAGCCCTCCTGCAACACAGATACAGTTGTGAAATTTTACAAGTGGTGATTAATAGAAGATTATTGAATAACTCTGGTTCAAATCAGGAAAAAACATTATGTAGAGTACTTTCAGACATCTGCTTATCACCTGTATATCACTGATCAATTCCTCGATTGTGGCTGAAGGTTTGACTGATGTTTTGTAAATGTGAGAAAATTGATGAGAGCAGAAAGAGTCCATTTGAGGTTTGGGGTGATTTTTGCACACCCACGCAATGCTGATTCCTTCTGTACTATCAGACTTACATAGGAATTATATGATTTTTTTGTTGTTGTTGCCTCCTTGCAGTTTCTGTTTGCTTCTGCAAATACTTCTTTCTACAAACAGTTGCTTTAGCAAGGACTTTCTAATAAGTGAAGCCAATATTCAGAGCAACTGCAGAAGTTTCCTCAAAAAAAAAAAATTAAAAACATCTCTAGAAAACATACAGCACAACATTTGAGATACTCAGGCAGAATTACAACAGTGGAAATGAAATGTTTTTTGTTTCCAACATAGTCATGCAGCTGTTCTACAGGTCCAAAACCAATCCAATGTGTCCCCTTAGAGTACAATGGAGTCATCTGGGAATTACTCAGACAGTGAAGCAGAGTATTGAGGAACAAAGTGTTCCTGTGTTTGCTTTGCACTTCAAAAGTGTCTGTTACTGACAACAGCAGTACCCAGGGAGTAGGAAAGATAGTGAAATATAGCTCTCTGTAGGCATTAGGAAAGTAAAGTATAATTTTTCTTATGTTGACAAGCTATAAATTTTATGCCATTTCAATTGAAAATATGGAATAATGTGCCCTTAATGGTTCATAGCAAGACTGTAATTCCATCAAACTCCTATGTATAAACTGAAATATTTTTAAACTTGTTTAATATTACTCCAATTCCAAAAGTAACAACTTCAATGCACATTTTCATTACACACCACTTTTTTTGGTCAGATAGATCCAGCAAATGCAGAAATGTTAAACACTCTCCTGAAATTAATATCACCTCATGTAAATGCTTCTTTATTGAAGCTAATTCTGCAAATACATACTTTTCTGCCAAAAACATTACTCATCTCATAGGAGGTATTTTCCTCCTGTCATGAACACTTCTGCTGCTGCTTCTCATTGAGTCTTCAAAAATGGGATTTATTTCTATTATATCCTTGGGAAAACTTAACTGAGAGAAAGCCAGACTTCTTACTTGACCTTGCTAGGCTTTCTTTTTCATTATTTTTGATGAATTTATTTACAGACATTGACTAAGAGTAGCATTTTGTAGCCTGGACAATACAAATAAAAATGCTTACCTTCATTTCCTCTTGCACAAACAAAGGTGAGCCACTGGTGAGTTTGACACATCACTCATTTTAAAAGAAATTACAGCTATTCACACTAGTTAGGTCAGACGCTCTCAAAAGAGTTCTTCCTCAATTATTACACTTATAAAAGATGCAAGAGGTTCAAAAAGTACAATTTTTAAACTAATATAATTTTAGTTGAATATTCAGTTTTATCTTGGAATCATGTAAATACTAATTGGCTTTTAAGAAAATGTAGCTACATTAAATATGAATCAAATGCATGTTATGAAAATTTTGAAATAAGAATTTTATTTGTTCTCAGATTGAATTGGTATTTCTATAACTAATGTCTAGATAAAAGCAGAACAGGTTTAAACTGAAATGATAATCAATCTGGAGGGACCTTTTTGTAGTGACCATTCTCAGAAATGTCTGAAAATGTCTACAGTTCTGTCACAGTTACAAAAAACAGTGTTATTTTTTCCTTTCAGAGGGAATGATGGGATTTTTACAGCTATGGAGCGCAGCCTTGTGCAGTTTTCAATGCATGAACTTTCTGTAGCACTTTCTGTAAAGCCATCCTGATTTTTTGCAGTGTATCTTAGTCCAGCTGTGGTGGACTGTCTCTGGCTAAACACTAGGTACCCACCAAAGCTGCTCTATCACCCACCCTTCTCAAGTGGACAGGGAAAGGAAAATATAATTAAAGGCTTGTGGGTCAAAATAAAGGGAAGGAGAGATCACTCACCAACTACCATCATGGATAAAGCAGACGGGACTCATAGAAATTTGTTTGATTTATTGCCAATCAAATTAGAGTAGGGTAATGAGAAATAAAACCAAATCTTAAAACACATTCTCTCACCCTTACCTTCCTCCCAGGCTTAACTTCACAACTGATCTTCTCTACCTCCTCTCTTCTGGGGGTGCAGGGGGATGGGAAATGGAGGCTGAGGCCTATTACTCACACGGTTAATTTCTGATGCTTCTTATTTCCTTTTTTTTTTAATTTTCTTATTTTTTTATTTATTTTTTTATTTTCTTATTTCCTGCTCACACTCTTCCCTTGCTCCAGCACAGGATCCCTCCAACAGAAGACAATTCTCCATGAACTTCTCTTCTCTAATGTGAGTCCTTCCTATGAGCTGCACTCACTAACTAATCCAAGGTGGGTCCTCTTCCATGAGGTGGAGTCCTTCAGGAAGAAACTGCTCCAATGTGGGTCCCCCATAGGATCACAAGTCCTGCATCAAACCTGCTCTAATATGGGCTCTGTCCATGGGTCCACAGGTACTGCCAGAACTGTGTTCTAGCCTAGGCTTCTCATGGAGTCACATTTTCCTTCAGGTATTCACCTTCTCCAGTGTGGGGTCCTCCATGGGCTGCCAATGGATCTCTGCTATCCCATGGACTTTCATGAACTGCTAGGGGACAGCTGTCCTCATAGCGTTCTTCACCAGGGGCTGCAGGGGAAGCTCAGTTCCAGGACCTCCTCCCTCTTCTTGGTGTCTGTAGGGCTGTTTCCCTCATGTTCTCACTTATCTCCTGCTGTGGGTTTGGAGGCTTCTCCCACCCCCCCACCCCCCTTAAATCTGCTATCCCTGTGGTACTACAACTGTTGCTGCTGGGTTTGTCTTTGGCCAGTGGCAAGTTCATCTTGAAGCCAGCTGATATTGGCTCTGTCAGACATGAGGGAAGCCTCTGGCATTCCCCCACTACCAAAACCTGCCCAGGGAAACCCAACACATAGCACAATGCTGTAGTCAACTCTGAATCCATCAAAACCATCTCAGTCTCAGAATAAAAACAGGCTACTGACTTCATGGCCATTAGTCTTACCCAACGACAAAACTTGACTCTAAATATTTACCATTAATGTCTCCTCTCCAAATATTTCCTGGGTACACTAATACAAAATATAATTAGCTTCATTGCTTTCTTTTCCCATGTATTTCCCATTCTCTATTAGAACCTCAGGCTGATATACTATGCTAATCAACTTACTTGTAATTGTTTTCTTAGCCTGGAATCACCAAAGGACACAACATGAAGAGAATACTAAAATAATACTTGGTAGATAGAATTCCACCCTATCTTATGCATGAATAAAATGCTAAGTATCTGCTGAGCATCCAGGACAATCACTGAACTGAAGCATATCTCAAAGAGGCAGGTTTCTTACTTGCATTATTTTTACCTTTTGTGTTGTACTGCCTTTTATTTCTCTAACACAAGTTTTTGCTCATTTTGGTATTTCACTTGTTTTTGCAAACTCATGAGCAAGTTTATATTTTGCTGTTAGAGTATTCTGCTTCTCAAGGTAATTTTCTTTTGTCACCTGACATTGTTACACACATACTCAGACTTTTTAAATTCTTGTTATATTATAAACATAAGGTCTCCAATGCCAGCTTCTTTTCCAATTTCTATTTTATTTCACTAGTGTCTGAATAAACTACTCTCATATTGAAACATTATTCTCCTGGTTCATCCTCAGTACTTCTGAGAAATATGAGAAATTCTGTACATATGAAAATTCAATTTGTTTTTGTTTTCCTTTCTTTCAGCCTGTTCTAGTGCCAACTCATAGTGTAAATTCTCATGAGGTGTTTTGTTTTCTGTGACTTAGAATTTACTTGCCAGATTGTAATGAAGCATGGTTTAACAAGTTTTTCAGTATCATCTTAGTATGTCATCTATACAGAGCTATTACTTAAAAGAAATCAAAATATTTTTTCTAACATTTGAATTTTCTATTACCCTGTATAGAAACTTTGAAAATTATGGTAACCGTGAAATCATTTAGAACTTCATCATAACCTTTTTTTTTTTCTTTCAGTCTAACAAGAATTTGTCTTTTCTGACTCTAGTAATGGGCAGTGTAGTCATCCTTATCTGAGCTAGCCATCTGAACGTCTATAGTTCATTGGGAAAATTGCCACTCCTAAGTTCATCTCTGCATGTCATCTGCAATGTTATGACATGAACTTGAGGTTTGAAGTATCACTGTTGTGACTGTGCAGGGGATCTCCTAGTCGACATTGTGGATGTCTACATTATTCCTCAGAATTTCTTCTTCTTTCTCATGTCTGAGATATTCCACTGCTGCTCTTTTCACCTAGTTGGACCATGCAGCAGACTGTAGAAACTCACTGTTTTGCTTCCTCTCACAGTGTTGAAATTACTATTTGTGACGCATGGCACCATTTCAGTGGCATCTGCCCCTCTGAAAGTGAGTTAGTTCTAGTCTTCTCCAAACTGCTCCCTCCTGCAGAGACCACACTGACCCTCAGTCACTCTTGGGGAAGAATGCATGGAAGCAACACGGGTAAGGTTTTTTATATTTATATCTCCACTCTACTCTATCCTCTCACTGCCTCTGCCCATTCTGGGAAGTAATCAAGTCCACAATAACAGTGGTAGCCTACTGAGGGATATGTAAAGCAAGCCATTATACTTTTCTCATTTAAAACTAAGCGGACTTGCTAAACTAATTTCCATCTTGGCTTCATTTCAGACAGAAAAGCAAGGATGGGTGAAATGTTTTAATTCTCAGGTCCACTATGGTTGCTGCAGTACCAGGTAACAGATGTACTTTCAGTTGATCAATATGCAGCTTTGTAGTTTTCTTACACGAGCATCCCAGCCTCCAACTCCAGTATAGACTGTCATCTTGAAAGAACAGTTCAAATGATTCCCCAGGGACTCTTTTCAGAGGCACAATAGAATAGACAACAGCACAAAATACTTGTCTTTTCAGATATTATACCTCCTCTTTACATAACCCAATGAGGTCCAATCGCTATCTGCCAGGGCCATCTATCTAGGAATATAGCATTGATCTTTGGAGGATATATAGCTAGTGGGTAAATTGCACAGTTAGATCATGTACTAATTAAAGTAACTCTGAAGCATTGACCTACTACTGGAAAACAAACAAAAAAAGCAAACAAAAAATAGAAGGCAGAGATTTAATATCAGACCTGCTAGAAGATTCAGACATAATGAAGATCATAAAGAATGACTTCATTTGATATCTTATGATATACTATGGTGGGAAAAGTAGTCAAATGGTCTAGGAAGCCTCTCAGGCTGCAATTAGGGGAAAACTTATTAGCATTTTCATACTTAAGTAGAGGGGAAAACTGAAATCAATTGATAGATGTTTAAGCTTTGAAAGCTAAGCCTAATGAAATACATTTTGAAGAGGAACTGGTACATACAAGTACAGAACTAAGACACAGAGAAATGCCTACAGTGGGCAGGAAGATTGAGAATTCTTTGAAGCTTACAATGGATATTTTATGAAGGAGGAATAAGCAAACAACAGATTTCTGTTTTATAAAATTAGCCCAAATAGAATAGAGATCAAAAATGTAAAGGAATATATCAGATTCTTCTCCTACAGCGTTTACATTTTCAGTAAATTATTCTAGAGCAGGATCAGACTCATCTGTAGGGATGTGTGACTGCTTGCATTTCCTTTTTATGATGCAGAAATTCTGGGTAGTATTTATAGCAAAACACCATTTTATTGGTATTTGAACCAGTCATAGATGTTTACAGCTTGTGTTGACAGTTATTGTCATGTACAAGTAGACACAAAATAATCTGTAATTAGTAATTAACCTTTTCTTTCAAATTATTGTACTGCTCTGAAAAAACATATCTAGAGGGTACAAATAACATTTCAGCCATCAACTTTATGTACCACATGCTGGACAGCTTTCTACAGCAACATTAACTTCCAGATGCAAAACATAAACATTGGGTGGAGAAGAATTATGAACATGAACAGTGTGGCACCTTCTGAAAAAATGGCAGCAGGGAGTACAGCTTGACAGGTCACATTTAAGAACCAATTTAATAGCCAGGAACCACAAGATTTTTAATACTATCTAAACCAGGCAAAACTGCCTCCAGCATAGTCCTGGAATAAACATGAGCTTAATTTTTGATAGGTTGCAATCCTTTTTTTCCTTCCAGACATTCCTATTGCAAACTGGTAAACCTGCCCTGCAAAGAAACAGTGTTTCTGATCCTGAAGGTGGGCAGAGTGCATGCAGAATTTTTTCCAAATTACCCACAAAAGCAACAATTCTTTTAAAGTTAAGCATTAGGTCTCCCATTTTGTGTGGACTGCTTTGCACTTCATGCTATATTAGTTTTTGTGACATCATTAAGGTTTTCATTAGTTAGAGAATGGTTAATATAAGGCAGTAATTATATTAATGGTAAAATAAGAGGAAAAATCTTTTAGCAAAACAGCAGTTGCAAGCTCCAGCATGTTTCAGCTTTTGGTGAGAACGTGCTTTAAAGTGAGGACTTTAAGGAACTACTATCTTCTATATTTCTTTCTACCACAAGTAACTAGCTACTCAAAGCAAAACAAAATTTTTAATTCCTTCAAGTTTTAGAGCGCCCATTTTCTCATCTGGGAATATAGGACTAATATAAGGATTAATTTGAGACCTACTGCCTCATAAAATATTTTTTGGATAACAATAGAAGATAAAGACAGAATCCTTTTAGAAGTACATGGGAATAGGACAATTGACACAAGTTAAGAGTGTTGGAAATTCTATTCAAATATTAGGAGGTTTGCTTGCTTTCTACTGTAAGTGTGGGATGACCTTGATTTAATGAGACCTGTTTTGAGCAGGGAACTTAACTGGATGAACTATGGAGTACTAACCTAAATTATGTTTCTGTAGTTCTAGCTCCAATTCAGGAAAAATTTAACCCTATACTTCTATCTGTCTCATAAAATAAAGATCTTTATCTTGAGATAAATATTAGCTGTTAGGGTGGACTGAAATCAGTGGGAGGATGGACATATTTTTAAGTAGTATTCTGAACAGGGATATCTTCCTCCACCAAGGTTCAGACACACAGGAAATTAAACTACACTGTGAACAATTTTGTTTATAAATAACAAGGAGTCAGCACAAGTTCTGTGTCTCTTGGTCTCTTTTTTCATACTTGTACAAAAAAAAGCAGAAATAAAATTTCTTCCTGTGGATCCTCATGAAGTCTTACAGTTGGAACAGTCCTAGGAAAGGACACTTAAGCATATTCTCATATGGCTGCATTTCTCTCTTTGTTTTATTTATCTTTACTCTTAACTTGTTACTACTATTCAGATGTAATGCCAAAATGCCTAATTAACCTTTTGCATCATTAATAATTTTCAATTATGTGACAACGTCCTTGATGTCTTTCAAGTTTGGTTTTATTTTTTCCCTTTAAATTATTAAAACTGTTGTTCAGTTTCCTTATTCCTCTGCATTCCATCTCTCTTCTGATGGAACCAACAAAACAGAAAAATATTTAATTGCATAAATACGAAAATTTCTACATTCTAACAGAATAATAGGAATTTTTAGAGAAAAAGCATACAAACATATTAGCTTCACTGACATATTGAGACTTTTTCTAGTATTCCAGTTCCTCTGTGTTTGTGTAGAGTGAGATAAGCAGTGGTGAAGAGAAAGATAGAGAATCTGGTATATGATACATAAAAATTATATTTTTGCATCTTCTTTTTTTTTAAAAACTACCATGTTTTCTCTATAATATTTCTGTTACAGATGACAAATGGACCCAAATATGGAGCTGCATTTATGACAGTAAATATCTGCTTGTGGATCTATTCTAATTTCCACGTGTTCAAATTATTTCAAAATATATAAGGAAAAATGAGCACAAACTTATACTCACAGGGAATCAGTATCAATTTTTCTGTTTAATCTTGCCCCGTAATGGGGAATGTGAATGACCAGAGAGGGGATGGAAACATATCCCACAAGGGGAGGGTCTTCACCCCCTAGGACCAGAAAACCTGGGGCAGAACCAGATATGAAGGAGTCTAACATCATCCAGGAGACAGCAGGATAGCAAAAAAAATTATGAAATCATATCATCTGCTTCCTAGATCTGACAAGACTCAGCATCAAAGTCACAGCAGCACCAAGGCAAAGGGGTCATGTACAGATTTGTCAGATTTCCCAGATAAAGTGAGTAGCTAAAGCAGCCATGCAGGTGGGCTGGGGGGGCAGGGGATGGCAGTGGGGGGACTCCTCATAGCTAATATTAGTGCTAAACAACGCTGAGGATAGTAAAATTATGTAGTTCTATTTGAAAGGAGTTTGCTCCTGCACTGATTTCCTATATGTTTCTTACCGAGTCATCAGTAAATTTTCAAATATTTTTAAATGTGAAAGTTGCTCAGAAAGTTTGCTAATGACTTCAAACTGAGACATGCTCTTGACACAACAGAAGAAAGGGATGCCACTAGGCATTTTCTGGTGGAACTATAAGTGGAATTGTTGTTCAATGTTGTTCAATGTTTTACACAATTTTATGTTTTTGCAGTTATTCAACAGAACAGACTAACAGCAAATTATATTTCTTAATGGCACAATGGAAACACTCAAACTGTGCTATGTTGTGCCAAAAGAGTGTTGCCTTTTAGTGCATATTTACCTCTGCAGAAATACTACCAACTCTTACTCCAATTATTAAAACCACCAATTATTAAAAGCAGTGGCTGATATTTTTGTGTATTTTCTATACCTTTGCACACAGGTTTCAGTTTTAAACTTTTAATCCAAAACACATAGCCACCACCTATTTTTTTCACTGTAATTATATTGCATGAATGTTTAGACTGCAATGTCTGGCTATTTAGATACCAGAGATTAGATCCTGGCCTGGAGATTCCAGAATTCACGTACACATAAATAAAATGTCTTATTATTTCTGGAGCTAGGGAGCAGAGTACTAAATGACTAAAGGGAGATTAGTCTAATTACTACCAAGGATGGTAGGAAAGGATCATGGAACAAGGTGACAGCACGAAGCTCAACTTTTAAGCCGGTCCAAGCAAGGGATCATCTGTGTCAGGGAAAACACTCACATGTGTGCACACACTCATGGACTACCAGCCAAAGACTTCCCCATCCAGCTGTCAGTTCCACACATCAGTGAGAGCAGCCTCTAGAGATGTGGAGGTGTATCTTTCCAGCAGTTTCTGTTATCACTCTCCTGCCCACTGCCAGTCAATGTCCTGGTTCACCAGTGTCAGGCAGTAGGTCAGAGTGCTGTACTCAGCACCCAGCCAAAGTGAGACCATGTACTGCTGTATTTCAGGTTCCTTACGTTACAAAGATCTGAGGAACATTTCATTTCTGCCCTTGGTGTTTTTCCTCTAACCCAGCCACACAAAGTTTCAAAGATTTATTAGATATGAGGCTAAGACTGCTCTCTCGATCCACTGCTTTTCCAGTCCTTTGCAGGGACCAAAGCCCCACAACACTGTGTTGAATGAAGGCCTAATTTCCAGTCCATTTTAGAAATCATCAATGCTATTTACAGTGTTTCTTCTTCCCTGAAATTACAACATACTCTGTTTTATTTGTTTATAACCTGTCTTCAGTCTACATATTATGATTTCCATCTTTTATAATATTTCTATTGTCTTTTTGCAAACACAAGCCTTCCATTCATAAATAATAATTTAAAAACTTTTGCCTGTAGCTTTTCTCCCTATAGCTTTTCTACTTTCCTTAATAGAAACTGGTTATTGTGATTGTCTGAGTTCTGATGAGCACACAGTACCATTGAAACCAGTCTCCCAGTAATCTGTAGGGGGTTTTGTAAGATCAATGAATAATTTCTAGAGATAAGTTAAATAAATTGTACTTGCCTAGCAAGATAAAATATCAGAGTATGTGAGTAGGTGTTTTTATGTTTTATTTAAAGCAGTTTGTATCTGTTCCTGAATTTCAGCTTTTATCTTCAATTTGATGCTGTAGAACTCTTAACTAGTGTATTTATGTATTTGAATCCTGTGTTACAATCCAAATTCATCAAAATGTCAATCTTTCATTGTAACATTCTGCTCCTTTTTCTTATCAGTTTTCTGTATTATTACGTTGTAGATGCAATCACACTTAGTGCTGTTGGAGGTGTGTATGTGATCTGCCTTCCTCCCCCACAGATATGACAGTTTCATGGGCACTGATAAAAAGCAGATGTAAAATTTGGCTTGATCTGTTGGCAAATCTGCACTGGCAAGCACTGACAGTCCAGGCAGTGTCTGAAATTCTTGTGCAGGATAAAATAACAGCTGCTTATCCATGATGTATTAAAGAAGGGCACAACCCAACTGGCATACACATTCACATGAGAAAGGAGAAAACATTCATTGGCAAAGGGATCACTTACCTCCTACTACATATCTGGCCTACACCTCTGCCTTCTGTGGTAAGTGCTTCTTTTCAGACTCAAAGTCATAGAGATGAGTGCCCAGAGTCACCTACAATCATATTATCAGTAGGGACTTGAATATGAGCTGGTTTTCCTAACCTGGAGAGTCAGCTGGCTCCCTCAAAGCTGGAACTGAGCTGTCAGCCAGCAGGTTGGTGGTGTGAGGGATCAGCTGGGCTCAGCCAAAGCAGCGGTATCATCCGTGTGGTTTTGTTATCTCTGTCCTCTTTGGTATATGGCTATCTTACTGATTTCTAGCTTTTGTAAACATAACAGCGGGATTTCATACCAGATGTCATTCCTGTTTATAGCATGGCAACTTGGAAGATGAGAAATAAAGTATCCTGCATGGAGCTAAAGATTCCATAAACAAATACTGCCAAACACAGACCAAAATGGTGTCATAGCAAGGGGGTGTGAAATTCAAGGCTGTCTGCTAAGTGCTTCCTAACTCAATAGTGGGTTAAAAACCTCTTGAATATTAAAACTCTGGCCAGATGTATGAAAATAATAAATTTCTTAGTTCCTGCTTGTCAGATTTGAAGAAATGTTAATTTATTTGGGGTAAATATAATCGAAGTATCTCCATTTCTCTTAAAGAATAGGTGACAAGGTAACATCACTGTGTCATCCTTCCGTTATCAACACCAAGATATGGAAAACCAGACTATTGGTTACTGTGGTTAGAGTAATGTACACAAACAGATGTCAAGAAAAATAAAAGAAAGATGTACCATGCTTTGAAGGGACGTCTGCACAGAGGAGCATCAGACAACCTGGCAGGGATAAGGCTTTGGGGAATGCATATCACACAGGGTGGCCCAGCCTGCCTCCAGTGATGCAGGGAGGGTGAGCTCAAAGACCAGGTCTTCCCTTGGTTTTCCAGCTAGATCACAGAGATCCATCTGAACATCAGTCCTATCTCAAAAGACCTGAAATATTTTGCTACTCTTGTTCTAAACTGAATATTTAGTGTAATTTTCCATGTATAAAGTATAAAAAGAGTGAGACACTCCATATAATAAGTAGTGGAATACTTCAAGTAAAGTAGTACGTAAGTTACATGTCTTTTTATATCAGTGATACACTCATCATTGGCCCTCAATCTTACACTGCAAACTTGAAGAGAATAAATTATTTTATGCAATAATGTAGATTACAGTGTAGCACAATTATTTCTCTGACCATCTTCCTCAGATGAAACCAAAGAATGTCTAGCACGCTAGACATTTTCTAAGCAGAAATCCGTACTTGAGGGACATTTTAGTCATAATATATTGTTTTAAAATCTTTCTGTTACAAACAAATTTGCAGTTACCCAGACTGTTAGCTTCTCTTTGTCTCTTGAGTGTTCATATTTGATCAATATTTGAGCCACTCCCATAAAACACAAGTGAAATGCTCAGTGCCACTGTCACTGTAGAGGTGTGCATCCTTTCAAAATGGGTAGATCAGAGGACATCATCTTGAAGAACTCTCCTGAAAGTGAAAGAGTCCAAACTTAACAGAGACACAGAGGTGGCAAAAGTGCTGAGAGCTCTCTAGGAGACAAAGATTTCCAGTATTTACCTGTGAATTCCAAGTTAGAAAATAGCTTTCAAGTTTGTAGAAACTTGTTAATGACTTTGTGCATGTGTTTGTGTTTGGGGGTGTTGTGAGAGAGAGTTTGAGAAGGTGTGTGAGTGAGCCCACAAGCATTAAAGCAGCAAAAGAAACCATTTGTGATTAGGAAAAAAGATGACTGGTGAGAAATGCTACGCTCTGCTGCACATTTCAGATATGCCAGAGACTCGAAAAAGGTCATTGCCAAGAACGTTTCCTCTGTTGCAGATACACAGTAAATGTGTGGAGGGGCCCTGAGGGCAAGGCTGATAAGACTTAGTACAAACATATTCGATCTGCAGTTTTCTTTCTTTTTTTTCTTCCCCTCTTTTGTTCACTCCTGTAATAAAGCTGTTAGCCACAGCCATTTGCAGGCAAAACTGTGTTTTTGAAGCAGAAGATATGAGATCTTAAAAAGGGGGATAAGACCGAAGGGGGAAAGCAGCTTAAGGAAATGGATCTGTCAGCTGACACAGAGAAAAATCATGTAGTAAGAGCTGAAGCTGAACATTTCTGCTTTCTCAGGGAAGGGCAAGGGCCAAATTTTGAGCATCTGCAGACAAAGATTTATCTTTAGTCTTTCTGTTAGTGTTAGCAGGATCACAGAAATTATTAGCAGTATTAATAAACAGAACATACAACACAAAAGTGTTACAGTTTGGTCACCATTTTAAACTGCTTGTTCACACAGAGAGTCAAACAATGTTTCTGTGTTTCTGAGCACCAAATCCATATTTCAAACATGAAAAGCTGCACTTGTAAGGAAAAACACAGCAAGACTTTCTAGCTGAAGGAGATAGAGATGTTATGACATGCTATGTCATATCCCTGTACCATCCAAAAGATGAAGTCCTCATTGAAGTTTTGCTCTCAGTATGCACATTTAAATTATTTTATTTAATTTTGGGGGTTTTACTTTGTTTTGTTTTTTTTACATACTTCTGAAATGTCCTGAGATTGCTAGGTGGTTCTTTCATCTTTTCCCAGGGATTTTTTTGCTACTCTTTTCCAGGTAATCCATTTACACAGCTACCTAGGTGAAAAAGATGACCTCACTAAAAGTCACTAAAAGATGCTCCCCTTTCAACCATATTTTCAGCAAAGAAAGTGTGGGTTTTTCCTGGTTTGTGCTCTGAATTATTCCCATTCAAGAAACTTAATGCATTATGCATGCTATGCCTCAAAGTTTATAGAGAAGGTCAAACAATCTGCTAGGTGAGGTGATGAAGGTGATGCTGGTTCATTAAGTGCCCTTTTTCTATTACTGGGTTAATTTCTCTTGACCAGCTGTCTGAGTGATTCTGCCTAGTTTCTGACTAGCTCTTCTATGTCTCCCAAAGCTTACTCCAGAAGCTGTCCAAGTAGTGAGCCACTACATAGTTTCTTTCTTCCTGGGCAGTGCAGTTAATGTAATATTATTCTGGTTGATAACAGCTCTGTCACCTTAGTAGAATTGGCTGAAATTTATTTCAGATGCTGAGTTACACAGCAGACCTTCTTGGTTATCACCTTTTCAAGCATCAGCAGTTTCACTTTATTACAGAAACATCACTTTTTCTGGGATAAATATGCTTGCACAGCTACTCTAATCAGTGAATGCTGGGGATATGGCTAAAGCTCCTGGGAGTCACATATCTAAACCCAAATTTGAGTAAAACACCTCACAGATATGAAGGGAACTTTCATTTTTTATCTTATTAACCTTCTACCCCTCAGGTTCTGAAACTTTCAGCTTCTTGAAATGTGTTCTGCATGGTAGTATGTATGTTAGTTTTCAGAGCATAAACTGTTGTGATTATCTAAATCGGTGTTAAGACCCCAAAGGAAAATTGCATGTAGGAGTACAGTTCTTATCAATGGAATTGTTGTGTACATATCTCTGCATGCAACACTTAGCAAGTTAGACAAGTATTTTAACAAACAATTCTCACACATTAGATTATAGTCAATCATGCATTCGAAGGCAAATGTAATTCTGTCATGATGATTTTGAACAATGAATGATTTTAAGCACTCAAACATGTTAATAGCATTTTTCTTTTATTCATTTTACATCTGCTTATGGGATATATGCTATCATATTTCATAGAAGCTGTTATATTAATGAACATTTAATGAATGTTTACTGCTGCACACAGCAGCTTTGAATTTTAGTTCCCATTATTTCTGGTAAATCTTTGAAATAATTTTATACTATTGTGGAAGTCCTCTATCTGCAGGAATCTGCCCTTAAGAGCAAGCATGGAGAAACCTCAGCTTTCAAGCCTACTAGGGTGAATCAAATCTTAGATTGTTTTCTTCTAGAGGACTTTTAAAAGTCGCTTGCAACAAGGCATTGTCAGGCAGTGTCTAATTTTTAAAGTGTCCAGGAAAGGGTCCTGCATAATCTTCTGGGAAGGGTTACAGATTATATCTAATCTATAGATTAGATTTGGAACTGTCTTCTAGACACAGCACTTAAATTTAAGTTCCTTACAATCTGGAATATACTCCACCTAGAGCAGAGCTTTGTTTTCTTAGACATTTGCACTTGAAAGATAAGACTTTGACTAAAGGTATTAAACAAAAATATCCAATTTTCACTAAAAACTGAATTACAAGTTGTAATAGAGAAGGAACATGTGAATGGACAGGTGTTGAAGGATAAATAACAAAAAATCTTGCTATGAACTGCTACTCACCCACACTTGACAAAAATCAGACTTAATATGGGGGAAAAAACAGAAAGAAACTGATGTGCACTTATAAAAGACTGACTTTTCTATATCCAAATACCACATGGAGCCAGGAGTTATGAATTATGAAGTGTATGCCCAAGCCTGCTATCAGCATAATAAAACAAGATGGAAGAGGGTGTGAGTTGGAGAGAAGAGAAAGGAACAGTAAGTCTTCACTGATGGCACCAGGCAGAAGCAGAGTAAAAATCAGCAATTTCTAGTGAGTTACAGCAGCCTCAACGTGGAGTTCTTGTGTAAAGGAAGTCACAGTACTAACAAAGGTGGTTCCCACAGAACAAATAGTATTACAGAAATAGGGGAGTAGAGATGTGCATGTTAATTGATGATCTGCATTAGTAGCCGCTGGTCTCGCACCTTGATTTTCAGTGTAGATAAGATGTATTATTTTGAAGAAAGTTTAGAAATAAGAAATTATTTATGAGATTTGTTTTAACACATTTTGTTACTCTAATGTGGTTTGATGTTACTACTAAAAAAGCAGCACCCGTAGCCAGTTGGTTTATGATCTCAGTATTTTGAAAGAGTTATTAAGCTCACATAATTATTTTTTCAAGCAAGCTAAGGTAAAAGGTAAGTATGTGCAGCTGAAAGCAGTCACTTTTTATTCCAATCAAACTTTTTACTGTGTGCTTACTTAACTTAAGCATTTGCAATCCTTCCACAGTCCTCTGAGAGCCTGATTGATTGTGACGTGGCTCCTGGATCAATACCTCTGTAGCATACCAAAGAGTTGCCAGAGTGAGCTGTGCAACTGCTTTATGGAAGGCAATCTGTCACTTCTCTCTGTCATGCAGATATGCTAATTCAGCTGTTTGTCTGGATGCAAAGCATTTTCTCTAGGAGTGATATCTGTGTGTATGCACAGTGCTTTCACTGACATGTTTTTTCTGACTACCTGAGTACTTACTGAGCAAAGTGCTTTCAACACCAAAATGGGAACCACAAGTAGTGCATTTTAATATAGACTCCAGCTGAGATAAAAAAGTCAGATTCAGGATAAAATATTGCATTTTTGCTTGCACCTCAGATGCAGAATGTCTATTTCAGCTGCTGCTAATCAAGTTATTAACCATTGCTTGAAGAAGCAGCCTTGTGGAGCCACTCTTTGTTGTTTCTTGCTTCACGTAACAGAGGGTTTTGTCTTCTTACCTCATGATAAAACATGTTTTTAAAGGTTTCCATAAATAATAATATTTTGTTCTCAGGAAAAGGAAAGAGAGAGCTGAAGTTTCCCTTATCACCTGTGGGAATCCATTAGTCCTTTAGAAGCTTTACAAGGCATTGTAAGAAGAACTAGTGAGCAGAGAAAAAGTCTGAAGTCATCTTCACAGAGTAACTTACACGTCATGTTCTATTTCTATTTCTCTTAAGGCCTGATTTTTCATATCCACCTGAACTGTCTCATAATCAAACCCAAGAAGGAGCAAACGTATGCAAATATTAAATGTACCTCCTGCTAATCCTAAAGAAAACAGAATGGTCTATTAAAGGTCAGCACTACATGCAAGTTAAAAAAGTGTTTACTGTGGACTAGCTTAGCAATGGGACTTCACAACAGAAGGTAAAGCTGAGCAGGGCAGATGTTTTGCAGCAGCAGCCATGCCTATCAGTTTTGTCTCAATGTAACACAAGGCTGTTACGTTACTGGCATTTTTAAAGCATTTCTCTTTTGGGCCACTGTGTAAACTGAAATGGAAATCTGAAACACATTTTTAAATAAGAGCATATATGGCTATGGCAAATTTTTTGTACCCATTTTTTTCGCGGTGTTAAAGCAAAAAATTGGACTAAAATGTCTCTTTTACAATGATGCATACATATTATAATTATGTGTATTCAAGACAAAAGTCTTTATTTGGATCATCAGAATTATTACAGACCAAGTTATCTTTTCTTTTTTCTTGCAGGCTACTGTTGAAGAGAAAAGCTTCTAGTTGTCTAATGGCTAACAAGTGTTTAAATTAGATATTAAAAATTCCTACATAAAACTGGAACATAAAATTTCTTTGTGAAAGTAATACTGTTAGCATAAATCAAGTTACACACAGGAATAAAGAAATTTTTAGAGAACCCACACACAATATTTAGGTTAACATATTAAAATGTGTTTGGTTACAGCAACAGTAAATTTAAATCATTCCTGTAGCAGCATCAGAAACAGCAGCAGCAGATGCCTTCAACCAGAGGAGGAGCATATACTCTCAACTGATGCTCAAATAGTGAATACAAGGTCAAGGTAATTCTCAGGAATATACAAACCTATTTGAGCACCTGCATAAACATGTGTATGGTCCAATTCAATTGTAGTCTCTTTTAGAACTGGGGGCAAGGTTTTGTTCTTGTATTGCTAACTGAACTTCATAGTCATGCAAAATAACTTGAAAATTAAATTACTTAGAAAAACTCTATTCCAGTAAAGGCTAAAAAAAAAGTGCCATATAAAATGAATACATGCAAAGCCAGCAATTCATAGGGTTTTAATGTTTTCATATAATGAGACTAATAAGACCACTTGAATCTTATTGTATCTACATCATTAGTTCAACTGTTTGAACAGAAGGCAAAGGTAGAGCTTAAGATTAGAATATAAAGCTTGGTAATAAACAGTATGTTTATTTCTTTAAACACTGACCCATCAAAGAATGCTGCTGTCTTTCACCAGTCCAGATCAACACTGGCAAAGTTTAATTTAGGCACTTGGAGTTTGATCATGATATGATTGTTTAGACCTACCTTGTTAATAAATCCTTCTTCTTTTTTTCCTTAGTAAATATTTCATTCTGAGAACACTTTCTTTTTTTGACAGTATTTATATTTCTAGCTCGCAAAAGGGAAAATAAAATGAAGTCTCTTCCCTGCTTTGGGTGATGATAGATTGGAGGAGATTGCTGCTGCCAAGGATAGTTCTGGAATAAAAAGCAAATAACTAAATAATTAAGATTTGGTCATTTGTAAACAACCACTGCAAGGGAACATGAACATGTGAAAATATTTATAAAGCAGAAACCACTTTAACAAACTGTATCCTACATCCCATCAACCCAACTGAAAATGTGTCAGGTGCCTATGTCTATGCCTGCTCTCAAATATTTAGTTTTGAAGTACTCAGGACTTACTAGCAGGACAAAAAAGTTCTGACTAAACTTAATTTCCTTGACATTATGCAGCCTGAGCACAGTTTTGCCTGTGGGGTGTGCAACTCCTAACTAGGCCAGACAAAAATCTGTAGTCTCACTACAGATCAAGACTGAATATTAAAGTGTGTAGTGGTAAATGGTGTTTTTTCTGCATGGGTAAAAAAAGCAGAAAAGCACAGGAGCTCTTCCTAGGTATCACCTATCCAGAACAGCTGAATACAGTCTCTGTAATAAAAAGCCAAAGGATTTCAAATTCTGACCGTTTGAAAACATACTCTTCTGAAGGGAAGGGAGTAACCAGAGACCCCTCTGATAGCCCAGCTTTAAAATGTTAGTTGCCTTCAGCTCTGGCAATTGCTGACAGGGGTATGGCAGCGGTCACCCCGCACTGGACAGCAGTGCCTGCCATCTCCCAGCTCAGTGAAACCCAAGGGATTTCAACCCTTCCTGCTCTATGCCCTGGCTCTCACGAGTCTCACAACAGCTCTGTCTGCCCGTGAAAAGAGAGACTTAGGCAGATAATGAGAAAGATGTGTCCATTTTCCACCTTAAAGAGTATTAGCTTTCCTGATACAAGACTACATGGATGGATTAAGATAAATTTAAGGTAAATTCAGTAGTAATAGCTGATACTCCAGTGCTCCCAAAGCTCATTTAAAGAGCGAAGCATTTCTTTCCTACAGTTCATTACAATTCCTGAGCACTCAGCAGAAACAATTTTGCATTCATTTATATAATGAGATGTTATTGGCATCACTTTTATTTAATCTTCAATGGTACTTTAATTGTGCTTTTCAATTGTAAAGGCAGACTGCAAGAGAGAAGGAACAGAACACTAAAAAATATTCAGGACACCTCTAATTTGTCAAATCAATGACCAGCATGTATTTTTAGATGTGTGGTTTTAAGTATTCAGGACTGAAAATGTGAACCTATGATTTATGGCTCTCTCAGAAGAGGCATAGCCGAAATTAGGGTAAATAATGTCCTGGAAAAAACGTGAAATATTTTGTGACAGGACCTAAAGTCAGCCAAAGCCTTGAGATGAACGTGTCTGCTATATTTCTTAAGCAGAATATGTCAAAAGGAGCACAAGATAAGGAAAGCTTTCTGAGCACAGCAAGTTTCTGATCAATTGGAAGATCAGAGTAAAATGCTTTGGGAACACATACATCCCTCACAGCCAGTGTGACCTTGCAGGTAGCTCCAAACCTAATCTCTGTCCAGCAAATTCCAGTGGCATACAGTGTTGCAGGAATCATCTGTCTTTTCTATGCCTTGGAATAGTGACTCTGTGTTCTCCACTCCCATTGACAGTTTCCATTCCGTGCTCTCTCTTGCTTCTTCCTACTCAGTAACCTTGGTGTTCACACATTGCACACTCTGCAATGCACTTTGCCATGGTTAATTCATTCACCTGTGGAGGAATTATGCTCTATATAAACCAAATAATAGTGATTGCTTCTTCTGGAGAGAAGATTCCTACTAATAGCTCTTGATCATTACACATGATTGTCTAGAGGAACAAAGACATGCACAGGCATCAAGGTATGCTTAAATTTCCTTTAAGTCAGAAATTTCACAGCTCAGTAATGATGTCACTGAGTTAAAATAAGCCAGCAGTTCTGTTTTATATAATCTTCTAAAGCTTTTACTTGCATGTGGCAGAGAGATGTTTCTTTTCAGAAAGCCTAAAGAATATTGCACAGTGATTGCGTACATACAGGGTGTGATAGACCAAAATTCTGTCTTAATTAAGTGATGATTATTGTCTCAGAAGTTTCTAAAGGCAAAAAATAGTAACAAACATGCACAGCTGATAACAAATAGCTTAAACATTTGCTTGTTGCTTTAATTTAGGATTTCACTGAGAGGAACAGGGATTTTAAAGCTGCTACTATGGAACAACCCCAAACCCCATTTGATTTCTTCTTACATCAGACTTTTGTCTAGGTAGTAAAAAGAAGAGGCATTTAGAAAGGCATCTGTTTTTCATTAGGAACAACACAAAACCTTTGGAAGTTTCCAAAAACAGAAAATTAATGAAAAGGAAAGAAAGAAGGCTGAAACAGAGGTGTCTTCTATTATTAAAGTGATTATATATTTTTTAATCATTTCAGTAGTCAATTGAAGGGGAAATTGGAGAAAGGATGAAAGAGAAATTATGTTTGTCTAGTCTAAAGCATCACTTTTTGTCAGAACAAGATGAGCTAAGTAATGATAGAAAGTGTTAGTATTAGACCTGAGAATCCTAACCAGTGAAAGCTTGAGAGTGAATTTTCACAAAAAGAAAAAAAAAAAATCTAATATTTTGCTAAAATAAACATTTTATCATCTTTTTGAGCACATAAGGATATCATGAATTCCATATTACTTCATGTCATTTTTTACGTAAGAGCTCCCATACAATTTTCAAGGAGTCCTAAAAAATTTAGCTTAAAAAAATATCTCTGCTATCAGTTATAGAAAAGATCCATCTTACCATAACCTTATCTTAACCAGGTTATGATAATTATTCTTAGCATCTGCAGACAGTTTAAAAATACACGGATTCCAAGTATTTGGCATCAGGTCTAATGCATGTTTAATCCTCTTCAGTCTCTTCACAGATGAGAGCAAAGGCTGAGAATGTTACTTTCCATAGACACAGCACAGGTCTACACATCTTCAGAAGCTTTGGGTTATACCTTCACCCTCTTTTTCAAAGGCAAAATAGCTTCACATCTAAAACAAGTTACCATGGAGTAGTATCAGTCAAATTTATAATCACTGGAAATTTAGTCAAGTCAAAACAGAATTTTTGAAGTAAATTATAATTTTGAGATAGTTGAGAACTTAATCTGAGGATGCATGATAGAATGACGCATTCTGAAAATTACAGTATTCTAATAAAACACTACCATACTCAAAAATCTATAGATATTTCAAATGCAGCAATACAACTTTTTAGTGCATTAAGAAATGGAACCAGGAGGCAACAAGAGTAGTCTAGCCTACATAAACAAGTTAATGTGATTTGTACTTTGGATCTGGTACAGACATGGTCCATGCCTCCACTAACATCAAGACACATCCTGGAAACCTGCTGTTCTACTTCTGCCACTTTTGTAACTCTTTAATTCTTGAGTGAATGATGATACAGCCCTGAGGAGCTGCTTCAAAGTTTAAGAGCAGTTGAAATGCTTTCATATTCACTGAGTTTAAACAATTTTTGTTTTCTCATCTTAAAATGAAAGTGACTCAAATAGCAATCATTATTGTTACTGTCCATGGTTAATCCTTTTTTCATGGAGGCAGCAGGTTTGCACAAACCAGAAATGTGGAATTTGGTTGTGTCCTTGGTTCCCTCGCTGTCAGGGCTGTTTCCCTCACTTTATTCCCAATGCTGCCTCTAATTATTTTATAGTCAAGAAAGCCATTAATTTCCAGAAGCAATCTGTGAATTATTAAAACAGTTTGTATTTCTTTTGTCTCATTAAATAAATTATTTTCTTTAATTGCACATTTTAATTGAACTAACTTCTCTTCCTAGTCTTGAAATCTTCCAAATTGCCATCTTTTTTTTTTTACTAATTTACCATTTATTGAAATACGAACTATTATCCCATATTTATTTGTCTTTTTTTAATTAATAGCCTTTCTACCTATCAAGTCCTTCTAGAGACGCTGTTTTTTTAACTCCCTTTTCTTGGTCAAACTTGTAGAAATATATCTAAAAAATCAAAGAAAAATTTTACTGCAAATGTATGCAGAATATTTATCATTAATTTTGAAAATATGATCTCTCTGAATACTCAAACAATGCCCATGGGATTTTAGTTGAAAGTGAGATCAAAGCATAAAAATAAAGTTTCCTCTTATTTTATAATTGTGGTGTAGGTGGGTTCTGGTACTGGTGCCCGTATGAATGCCCAGTGCACACTTAATTCCTTGAGGGGTTTGGGACTTCCCCAGTCATGTATAATTGAGATAATAAATCACTTGGAGGCAATAGACCAGCCTGAAAAGTGGCTGACCCACCATAATTAAATATTCAATTGATGTTTACAGCAGCCCTACAGCTGGTGGTTTTGAATGGTTGCATCTTTTGCCCCACAGCACCTTCCTCTGTGTCTGGCCCAATTTGTTCTCCTAGATGTGCTAATTAACATCCATGGTGGAGTGTCCCAAAGTGTCACTACTGCAGAAGTGTTGGACTGTGCACAGATAAGACATTTGTAAAAGTCAACAGAAACCACTCCAACAGAAATGGTCTAAATCTTTAAGAGGTGCTTTGTGTGGAGTTAGGATGTGTCCATATCAATGAGTTGTACATGCACTGGGATGGTCACATAGCACTGTGGTCAGCTGACTTGTAAGAGCAGAACAAAATGTTAATTTGAGGAGTCTCTCCAGATTCAGCTGAATGCTGCACTGTGAGGATTCCCTTGATTGAACTGCCCATCACTACTGGACAGACATCAGTCATTCTGATTTCAAGATCTGGTTCTCCATGCAAGTTTTACTCTACTCCAAAAATTCCAACAAATTATTATATTTTTCCTTTTACAAAATACTTTGTCCAAATTTCTGTGCAACAAGGCCAGATTTGGATGACAATATAGTATATAAATAAATAATTTTGCATTTCCTACTTTTGCCAGGTATTTTTTTCAGTTCTATTGCCTCCTAATGGCAGATTTCTCTCCCAGGAGGCATGTTTCTCCCTTTTCCAGTGAATCTTTTTAATTCCTCTTGCAGGTGAGGTTTCATGGAAGGTAATATTTTCAGGCTTTAGCAGAACATGCATGGGGTTTGGAAATAGTTCTCTCGCAATTATAGCTAATTGCAGTTAATTCTTAACTGTTTTATGATGGATGTTCCCTTCAAGTTTCGTCATTGGACTCCCAAGACTGGAGGCAGTTGATTCTCATGAAACAGCTTGAGCTGATATTCATGAGCAGCAGCAACATGGAGTGAACTCCTGGTTTCAGTGTGTTGAGACAGAGCAGAATTGATTCTAATGCGGTTGCTCCACACATTTGCCCTGTAGAAGAACAAGATCTTCCCTTATAAACGTAGCTAAGAGATGAATCTCATAAACAGGCGTGTATTTGTAACACTGATTAGCTTTCTTCCTTGCACAGGTGAAGTGTTTGCTCCTATGTCATTTCTTTGTGCCCCCACAGTCCAAATCCCCTTTCTCTTTTGATGTCAGGCTGGACCATTACCTCTTTAGAAAGCTAATATGAACACTGCTCTTTACTAACTGGTTTTAACTCTTCTCTGAAACTTTCAAGATAGTCTGTGGTGCTTGTTTCCCAAGTTTCAACATCAGCAACACTGAGTTTGTACTTCTTAAATTTAAGTGCTGAAGCATGCGGTGACCTGCCTGTTTCAGGCCTCCTTAGGTAAGCTGCTTCATCAGTTCTCCTTTGTTCAGGGACTAGCGAGACTAATATTTTTCTCTGGGGAAAAAAAAAAAAAAAAGGTACAGGGCAAGAAATGTACTTTCTCCTTTTTCAGCTTTTAATTAAAAAGGGGAAAATTCTTCCAGGGAAAATGAAGCTATCAATGCTTAGTGTTCAGCTCTTCCTTATCCTTGGGAAAATCTCAAATGATTTCTCAGAGGATTTGCTTCACTGTTGCTCTAAGTTTTCTTGATGACATATCCCATTTTTAACCAAAAGATGGGCATTTTCTCTCCAAAATTTTTCCCTTTTATATTTCTTATTTAATGAAGGGGTCACAGGTAAGTAATATATTTTCAAGATTACTCCTTTTTGGGTAGCTGTGAAGTCCATATCTACTTCAAAGAGTTTCCTGAAAAAGCTGCCTATGATTTTCTAATTTTTTATGACAACTGTTTCTTGCAAATTTCAAATGAATAGAGATTGCTTAATCCTTCTCCATTTGTTTTGTTACACTTCCATGGTATTTTGGTTTACTTGAAGTTGTTCCATTCACTTCTTAGTTTCATGTGCTGTCACCTGGTATTCACTCACAACCACTGAGGTCCAGAGAAGTCTGTTGCATTTAATGTCCCTTAAAACAAGTCTTCTTTTTTTAACATGAATCTATGATCTGACACACCACCACTGATGCAAGTCTGATAAAATGCATTTCCCTAAAATTCTTGGAAAAAAATGCATTTCTGAATTATTCTTGCTTTATCTCCACCATCAGTTCTGTCCACTAAACCTGGCAGGAGAGAGCTGTGTCTCCCTTATCAAAATCTTGGGGAAAACATAGTAGAACCAGCAGTAAGGCTATCACATTTCCTCCGCTTATATATAAATACAGTGGAAGTAAACCCCATGGTACCACTTCTAGACAGTCCTACAATGCTGTTGTTATATAAGAAGGTATGTAAGCTAAGTGCTCAGAAGCAGCTGAAGCTGGAAGTTGGATAAAAACTGCATATAAAATGGGTATTTTATCTCCTTTTTGAGAATCCTTCTGACTGTTTTGTTTTGCTGTTGTGCACAAGTAGTCTGTTCCTACTCAGACCTTGGACACCTAGCTCACTGCTTTCAGCTGTAAAACTGATCTCCCTCAGCTCCCTGAACAATCAACTCTGCATCTATACAGTCAGCAGGACATGAAAACCTATTCAAGTCACTGTTGGGCAAAAGGTAATTCTTTGAACAAAGTTCTTCAGCCTAAGTTTTAAAATGTCTTTTCCTACGTGGATTACTATTTAATAAAGTGATGGAGAAATTATGATACAAACAAAACATCCCTCTGTGTTGAAAGAGGTTTCTGTCCCATTGCAACTGATTAGAAATTGTGAAAAGTTAAGAAATATAGGAGCCACTTTGTGCTCATGTGTGAGCTGAACAGACTTTTAAGAAAAGGGAGAACATTTTGCTTTTCTTGTGCTAATAATTCAAGACTTCAGCTTTCTCCTTCAGATGTGCCTTGACTAATCTAATGTTTTATTTTTCACATTTTTCAGAAATATGATTTTTTCATTGTTGTTTGGCTTTCATTTTATACTTTAAAAAGTGATATTTACAAAATTGACTATTGAGTTCTTAGAGACAATCCAGACATTGCAAGTTAATTTTATGGAACTATGTGTGGTTAGTATGCTGAAAAAAGTCTGAGGTAAAATTATCTCCCATCAATGCAGAGGACTTTCCTGACTCAAAAGTAATTTGATTTGCATAAAGAGTTCTCACCTAAATTCTGAGGAAAGCTCAGAATTAGTTTTCACCTAAACTCTGTTTATGGGCTCTTGGTTGAGATTTCAGTGAGAGCAGATTTCACTCCCATGTCTTCACATAGCTCAAGAAAGTGGTAGATGCAAAAGTTAACTGCCATAAATCCTGATATAAAATTGGCATAAAGATCCCAGGGGAAAAAAAAAGAGAGAGAAAAGTTCTAGAAAAATAGTGCAATAATGCCTCAAACCAGAAGCATAGACATCAGGTACATTGCTTATTTAGCCATGAGTCCTATGACATGGACCATGGTTGGGTTCAGTGCTCCTTCAGGCTGGAATTCAGAGGTTTGACATGCAAATCACACTCATTTAAAATAATTAGTCCATAAATAATTTAAAAATATGGACTAAGTAAGACATTTGCATATATTTTTTTCATCTGTTATAGGGCAATTAGAAATATAATTGATTTATATTATCATTTATAAATGATTTATAAAGCCTATACTGAATGGAAACCTGAGTAAATTGGACAGCTATCATCTCATCTGGGAAAATTTAGATGGCTGTCTGAAAATCATATTTTTCAGCTCATCAAGACAAATGAGGACATGACATTACTAGAAGTGTAGTAATCTATATAGTTATAATCTTCTACCAAGGTTATAAAACAATTTTTTGTCTTTAAAAAGCTATGTGGCATTTTCCACTGAAACAATAGAGAAATAAGCAATGAAAATTATTCTATTTTTTCTTTTCTCTAGTCATTTCACAAACATACTCCCTTCTTCCTATCTATTCTGTCTGACTCCTAGTCTTAAGGAGTAGGCAGCAACTGCATTTTGCATAGCTCTGAGCACGTTACTGGTACCTAGTGTATAAATAGAAAATGTGAATGAGTGACCATAATCAGCTGTTGATAGAACACTTTTTGTCTGTCTGTTTTCTAAACTCATGTCTGGGTACCAATATCCCACATATCTACTTTTCTCTCCTCTGGTATATGCTGAAGAAGTAATTTGTAATTCAGCTGCATAAAAAAATACCAAAACCACATCCTTTTTTCTAGGGCAAACAGTGCTTTAGAATCCTCTCAGGGTGGGAGATGGCTTGGCAATAGGAAGTTATTTAAATTAGTTGCTGTTCTCACTTCCATTTATAACACCTGCAGTATTTGAAATTGGCATGTTGACTCCTCAGTGATGTATTTTCACAAAAACTGGTTTTTCCTGCAGCTTTTGTTAGCACACACACTCAGAAACCCCTATATGGAATTACAAGGGCTCAGTAAAAAATGCCTACTTCCACACTGCATTAATTCTAAAAGCAAAAGGAGAAGGCTTATATATAAAAAAATAAAAGTAATGATATATTAAGCCACTGAAAATAAATACACATGAGTACACTGTGTCAAATAGTGAATCTCAGGGACTGTGACTCTATGTATTCATTTTACCTGTTGATTTTTTTTCCAATATGAAACACCATTTAAACCTAGCAGAAGAAACTCTTGGATCATTGACCAACAAATAAAACCAATTTATAAAAACTTCTAGCAATATTCATCACCTCTGCAATTTGATTGATTTTTATTTTTGCTAAATTGTCCTAAATATGAGAACTGTACAAGAAGGAAGGGCATGCCTGTCCCTAGTAAATGTAAGGGCAAATTATATGCTCAAGAATTAACATGTCTTTAAGAAAAAGAATGCAAAGTTCAAAACCTGCTTTAAATGTATAATTGCACCAAGATTATTTCTCTTTCCTGAATTATGTTTTGTTAAAGGGACAGCCTCTTCAAGTGGCCTAGAAGAGAGGTCTCTATTATGGCTATTACTATTATCATAATCACTATTTTAGTAGAAATATGATTAAATCTGGAGGAAAGCAGAGAGATTTTAGACATAGGCTACTACCATCAGGTAAGAGAACTAGCAAACAAAACATCTTGGGCCAACAGAGCTGATGTTAATTACTCTGACACAGATAGGAGTTTTCAAAATTATGGTCTTATGACTTACGATCATTGCTGCTCCTGGAGATAGGAGTGCAGATTTTATGACAATGTTTGATGCATGTCTTAGCAATCATGTATAATACTGGGAACATCTCTAGACTCACTGATTAACTTGATTTACTGAGGGGTCATTTAATAAGTTGATGGATCCCTCAGCCACAAGGGATTAGATAGATATGAAAGGAGGATGACATATGCATAGGCCTGTTTAATCAATCATTAAAACCTAAAGCAACATGCCTCTGGTAGAAGAGCAGCCTAAACTGAGTTTCTATGCATCATTCTGAATCCAGCAGGTATGCGAGAACCATAATGCTGGGAAATTTCACCCACACAATTATTTTGTTATACCACCTTATCAGTAAAAAAGAAGATAAATTTTGTATTTTTTCAGCTGGTTTAATAGAAGTTCTTGTGAAAGTTGTCATTAACTCTGTGCCTAAAAGATAAAACACATGGAAAATTGTACAATGTAAAATTTTGTTTCAGTCTGAAGCTCAGCTCCAATTAAATAATATTTTAATGTTTAGATAAGCATTATAATTAATATAAAATTACTGGGTTTAATATTACTGTTATACTTCAAAAAATAAAAATAATTTTAAAATAGACAATGTATGACAATTTCTTAATGTAAGTTTATGTGTACACACAAAAATGTGTATGGATATGTACACATGAAAATATGTGCATGAAAGTGTTTTTTTTGCAAAAATGTAGCAATCTGCTAGGAAAAAGAAGGCTGCTGTATAAGAATACAGTATGTTCAGAAAAAAAGTTCCCTGCAGAAATGCAAACACCAGTACACAGTGTCCTTGATTATAAACTTTTCTACTACAGTCCTTTGTAAAGGCATAATGAATGGTACTTTGGTGGCTTCATATCCAGCACCAGCCTGGCAACATTCAAGAAACATTTGGACAATATTCTCAGGAGCATGATGTAGCTCTTGAGGATGGTGCTGTGCAGGGCTGGGAGTTGGAATCAATGATCCTTGTGGGTCCCTTCCAACTGAGCTTATTCTGGGATTCTGTGATATGAGACTGAGGAGGAACTACTACAAAATTAAATAGATTGCTCTTTGAATCACCCATTTTACATGAAGGAAAAATATGCTAATGCAGTTGGAAGAATACACAGTCAAAAAAAAAGTTAGTATAATAAGAGTTTCTATGGAAATCCTGAACACTGTATTGATAATTTCAGGGGGAGGGTCCGTAGTTCAAGAAATACAATCTACACTCTTTAAGGAACATTATTGATGTTATATACATACTGTATTGTGTTGGTTTTGGCTGAGGTAGAGTTAACTTTCTTCACAGTGGATGGTATGGGGCTTTATTTTGGATTTGTGCTGAACACAGGGCTGATAATACAGAGATTTGTGTTTGTTATTGCTGAGCAGGGCTCACACAGAGCCAAAGCCTTTTCTGCTCTTCGTGCTGCCAGGCTGGTGAGGAAAGTGGATGTGCATGAGAAGTGGGGAGGAGACAGAGAGGACAAGTGACCCAAACCTACCAAAGGGCTATTCCAGACCATATGGCATCATACCCAGTATGTAAAGTGGGGGGAAGAATAAGGAAGGGCTGGATGTTTGGAATGAAGGCTTTTGTCTTCTCATGTCACCATTACATGTGACAGGGCCCTGCTCTCCTGGAGATGGCTGAACACCTGCCTGCTCATGCGAAGCAGTGTTAATTCCTTGTATCACATTGCTTGTGCATGGCTTTTGCTTTCCCTGATAAACTGCCTTTATCTCAATCCATGAGTTTTCTACCTTTTACCCTTTCCATTCCCTGCTGAATCCTGCTGGTTGGGGGAGTGAACAAGCAGCTGCATGGCACCTGGCTGCCATCTGGGGTTAAACCATGGCAAGTATGTCTGTATATAAAACTTCTAAATCATTTCCAGAAATACTGGCATTTGCATTTAGTAAGAAATACCATTGATGTTTTACTTTATATTTATACAGGTTTTTCAGCAACATTTTAGATTATATTGAAAGAAAAGACCTTGTACCTACTGACATTAGGCTTTAAAACCAACTTTTAGACCCCATATGTTAGAAATTACTGGTGTTAACTATTCCTATTCCTGCCCAGACAGAGTCTTAACTGGCAAGAGTATAACAGTTAAAACATGGAAAACAATCAACTGATAGCAGTCGCTTGAGTTTGTAGAGAACTGCAAAAAGAAGCAACCTAAGGTAGAGTGTTTTTATCTCACTTTCTCTGTTCCTGTTTGTCCCTTCTAAAACATTTCTGACTTTCCATATCTTTAAGTACTGACTGTAAGTCTGGCATTCTGTTGGTTTTTTTTCATGTGCAATTCATGAAACAGCCCCTCACTGCCCCACAAATTGAGAACTCTTTGTGTCCTCATTTCATGTTTTGTAAGAAAGCAGGAATAATTAGACAATAATAAAGGAAATCCTGGCAAGTCTCAAAAGAAAATTCTCAAAAGAGAGATTTTGCTTATGTTTTTACTGCTCAAATTATGTCACTCTTTGAGATGACCCAAAAACTGTGGTTCAATAAACACTGAAAGTACAAAGAATTCTTTCTCTCCTGCACTCCCTTGTGCCTTTACACACATTAATGTGGGAGGCTCATAAAAGTGAAACACCAGGGATGAGGGCCTTTATTTAGCCAAGGCATAATAATTTAATACAAGTGTAATGCACATAATGTGTTGACTTGCAAATGGAATAATCTAGGATCTTCAAGTGCACACTTTCAATAAAACAGTAATTTAAGAACACTTTTTAAAACTAATGCATTCAGACAATGTATGCCTTCTCTATTATCTATTCATGAAGTTGCTTCTCCCTCGCACACTTGAAATAAATGTTGAATTGACTTTCTAACTAATTATAGAACAGTGTTAAGCAAGTCACAGCACAGTGACTTCAGCTGAAGTGTCCTAGGTGACTTATGAAAGACTAGAGGCACTTGGATTTCTTGGAAATAAGACACTATGCAAGACAAACACCTCGTCCTGTATTTGTAGTACACTTTCAGCAGACAAACATAAGCAGTGCTCTTTCTAGGTCACTCCTCCACATCAGGGAAATGGGACTGAGGTTCATTAACTGAAATTTACTTTCAGCTGTGAAGTCTTTTCAATCTGGAAAAGATACCCTAAAATTGTCCTTTATCTTTTCACACTGAAAGTGCATCCTTCTCATCAACTCGATGGATACCAAAATAGCTGAAACCCTACTAAAAATATGTCCTTACCTCTGTTCTTCCATACAATGCACAGTCATTCTTCAGGTTGCACATTATATAAATAAAAATTAACTTCAGTTAATAATTTTGATTATTACTAACTAAAGCATATCAAAATAATAATAGTATATATAGCTGTGTTACAGATATAAATTCTCAGGAGCTAAAAGCTAACAGCATCAATCTCTCAGCATCCATTTGCCCAGGAATTTTCAGCTCATTAGAAGTTCCAGTCCCTACAGCTAAAATGTTCATCAGACTTAATAAATAAATAAATAAATACATACATACTCTGCACTCTTTTACTGTAAAATAATGAGCAACCTCCACTGGTCCTGTGCCATGACATTTGTCATTGTTCCTTCAGGACCCCAGATAAACCTGAAGATTTTTTTTTCTGACAATCTGCTGCAGCCATCCAGGGTTTGGTTTAATCATCCTCCTTTCCCACTTTCAGCCTGCTTATTTGATGGCTCTGGTCTAATTAGAGACATCACTGTTACTGCTCTCTAGTGGAAGGAAGAGAGAATTTAGCCCCCATATAAAATTTACTGCAGCATTTAATGTTGCTTTATCAGAGATTAGTAAAATACTTGATCTCTCTGATGTTGCAGGTCAATGTTAAATTCGGGCTAAGTCATTGTTATGAGCAGTCAAAATGTTTTGATATATATTTTCTGTTCTTTCACTGAAATACTGTATATTTTTTAAAAAATCTCTTTTCCTTGAAATTCACATTATTTTGAATTAAATGTACACACAGGGTATTTCTCAAGGGGCTTTTGCTTGGCTACAGCCTGTGACCATGTGCCCCATAAAGACTTCATCCACTTCAATGTAACCTGTGCATAAAACTGGGGGGGCAAGGGTGAGGGAGGGACAGGACAACATTGCAACAAGGGAAGCAATTTCTGAGAAGATTAGCCCATAAAAGAGGTCTCAAACAAAACTCCCACTAGCCACTGCAGGAACATATCCTGTCAACACATTTCAGGGATGCTATTTTTCAGCCTAAAAGTCAAGGTTTTATTGAGGTAAAAGATTGTGCTGCAGTCCTGCCCCCTGTTTTACAGCCACAGAGTGGTTTATTTCAATCCATTTTCCTTCTTTAGAGCTGGCTCAGTATAAATGATATGAGGCCCTTCTCTTTCCGAGCTTTTATTAGATTATTTCTTGGCCACAGCAAAATACTTTTGTGTTGGAAGGGGATGGGGGGCAGGCAGGGTGGTGTAGGTTTGGTTTTGTTTTTTGTTTTTTTTTTTCTTTAAGCAGAGACAGAAGGATGTATGTCCTAAAGATAGGCTGATCCATTCTGGGCTTAAAAGGACTCTGATGGCCCTGGCTGTCCTTTCTCTCTCATTTTCCTATATCTGTGTAGGTGCTAAAATGATGTTTGCTATTGTATTGGGTTTTTTTTAATTAGTGCAGAGAAAAAGAGGGGGAGAGGAGAGGAGAGGAGAGGAGAGGAGAGGAGAGGAGAGGAGAGGAGAGGAGAGGAGAGGAGAGGAGAGGAGAGGAGAGGAGAGGAGAGGAGAGGAGAGGAGAGGAGAGGAGAGGAGAGGAGAGGAGAGGAGAGGAGAGGAGAGGAGAGGAGAGGAGAGGAGAGGAGAGGAGAGGAGAGGAGAGGAGAGGAGAGGAGAGGAGAGGAGAGGAGAGGAGAGGAGAGGAGAGGAGAGGAGAGGAGAGGAGTGAATGAGCATTGATAACAACTTCCACTCTGAGTCTTTGAGTCATAATGATCCTTGCATATAATTAGGATTTTAGGTAGGTGTGAATGACTATCACAAACATCCACCTTGTGATCCTCTTTATTGTTTTGGTCTTTTTTTACTTCAAATCCATCATCAATGAATTTACTTTTATTTATTACAAAAAGCACTTTTGCTTTCTGTGTATTTTCAAATACCGGAGATGTTTTAATGTCCAAAGAGAAGGGACATCCACTTTTAGAATTAGTCATAAAGGCCTTATATAATTTTATAATGCCAAGGAGTTGATGCCTTTCAAGATTAATATCCAATGCTGTGCTGCAAAAATGCAGAATAAAAGTCAATCCTTACATGAGAGAGTTACAGCCTAAGCACATTTATCTCAGAAGGTCTGAGCTGACTGGCTTAGTTACTGGTGCTCTATTTTTGTGATGAGTAGGTGTTTAAAAATTGTTTGCATTATAAAGGTGCCCCCTCCAGGAAAAAAAAAAAAAAAAACAAACTTACATTCACAGTGGCCTACACACAGAGAAACAACTTCCCCAGTAAATACATTAAACAGTAATGACAAAAATTTAATATAGGACAATAATTGTAACAACAAGTAGAACTAGAAGTGTAAGCAACAATTTATTTGGAAAATGTATTTCCTTTTGTCAGTATTCTGCAACCACGTTAGAAAAAAATAAAAAGGAAGTAATATTTCATTAAGAAAAATATGTCTCTGGAAAGCAGAAAATGTGAAGAAGGAAGAATTTTTTTCTTGCAGTTTTTGTTTTGGCTTGCTTTTTTTTTTTCCACAATTTTGTATTTTGCAGGCAGGCATTTTATTGTGACAGAATGTGAATGTATTACTAGATAAAATGTAGAGTTACCTTGCCTTTTACATTCAATACTCCACTCAATCTGTTACTGCCATGGAGAAATTGTGTGGTCACTAACACATCCTGTCAGTGTGATGCTATGGTGGTTCCAAATTTCATTTGAACTTAAGTATATGGTGAGTCAGAGCAGGAGTCATGACATCAAAGTAACCTGCTTAAAATATGTTGGGAAAATACTTATTTAAAGGAACTTATTTCATTGTGTATTTTACCCTTAATATTATTTTTCACTTCTGGACTATTATGAAACAATGAAACATAACTCTTATAGATTCTTAGAAAGATATATGATATCCAAACTAGGTTTATTGTAAGAACTTTCCACAAGTTCTAAATTTTATTCAAAACATAAAGTGGCTCTTTTTCAAGATGAAGAAGCTACTCTCTATATAATATAATAATGTGTAATAATGGAGTTAAAACAAAAAAAAAAATGCACAATACATTTTATCAAAGAGAGGATTGAAAGTTATTTTAAAATTAAATTTCAAAAATGTGAGTTCTTATATTATTTCATACAAGTATTTAGTTGCAATAAGTACAAGTCTTTAAATACATTTTTGAGGTAATAAGGAAATTACTCATTAAATTTCATTTAAAAGTGAATTGAGTGGCAGTTCAAGATCCAAGATTGTAAACTGGCCAACATTTTGACTCCATGTCAATAGTGCACCATCACCTTCTTCCTTCTCACTTGGGTCACTTAGCAATAGTCTGTAAACTAGAGTCCAAAACATACTCTGGGAGCCTGGCTTTTAGCTTTGACTCACAGAAGCAAAAAGCAGATCTCCAGCTGCTTCCACCTATTGATTCACTTCTACAGTGTTGAAATACTTCTTGAAGTCTGTGGAGCTGGATATTAAACAAAATGATGCAACCTCTTCAGACAGATCCTTGAAGAGAAAGTGGAATCAGCATTTTAAAATTTTACTTATTATTTGGGTTGTGCTTTTCTGACTAGCACCTGATCTGCTGCTCACAGAGAAATTCAAATTGGTACCAGTGGGAAAGATGAAGGCATTCAACTACAAAAAAAAAAAGTGTTTTACTCTACATTACCTTTAGTCTGTTTTACAGATTCTCCATCCTTGACTGCTTCAAAGTCAGGATGAAGTGATTTCTCACTTTTTGCAGAAAGAGCAACAGAAAACAAAACAAAATGAAAGGAAAACAAAACCTGAATACCTTTCTGAAAAGCGACTTCCAGTATTTGTGGATTTCTCCTGGACATCCAGGCTTCTCTCTGTCCTGGAGATGATCCCCAAAGGATGGCTGACATCAAGATGTACATTGGTTCTCCTCTACAAACTGACAAAACAGTTTTATCTTGCACCCAGTGGTGTTACCTCAACTAAAAAAGTAAAATGAGATTATGTCTTCTGTATTACAGCTATAAATGAAAATTAATTTTGTTGATACCAAACATAAAAAGATGGCTGAGTTTGAAGGAGACATAGTGGTTGACATAGCTAAGAAAAGCTTATTTTTGAGTGTACAGGCCCTTTTTTATTCCTTTTATGAGCTGCTCTAACATCATATCTCTGTCGAGATCGTATTCTGTCATTTCAACTACAAGCACTTTTATAATTTTATTTTTGAGAAAAAGTCAATAGAGTGTCTCTGAACATACCATCAAGTACTGTAAGTGGGACCTGAATCTTCTCTTTTGTCGTAAGGCTGGGAAACAGCAATTTCTTTCCCCATGGTTTCTGAGAGGATGGAAATGGAAAAAAAGGAAAAAATATGCTTTTCCACAACTTCCTCCCAAAACACTGATCAGATTCTTTTCCTCAGTAGTGATAGCCTTTCTATTACAAAACCCTATCTTGCAGTGATTACAAAAAGTATTTTCACACCTGCTACTGCCAGAACAGCTTAAAATGGCATGTGACAGAGTGCATGACAAAAGAAATCTGACAGAATCCCTCCATCAATAAAGAGTCAGCCAGGGCAATGAACATGGTCATGGTCAAAATTTTCAGTCACCAGCTGTATGTGCAATAACCCAAGAAATGTTTTGCAAACAATATTAATCCTGGTAGAAATGTCTGAGTAAAGCCTGTTTGGGTTTTCCTTCATAGATTTGAGAAGTGACAATAAGAGAGAGTCTGCTTTCAAGAAGAAATAATGAACTATTATTTAAGATCATTTTAAAAAAATGAAGAGGGATTTGCAATTATTTTCAAGTATCAGAATATTTTAATACCACAAAGAGAAGTAACACTAAAAAAAAATTCAAGGATATTACTTACTCCTAAGAAGTCAAAATTAGTTTGATTCACTGTTAGATTTGCTCTTCATTCTTATATTGAAAACCTGTTGTATATACCTTGGTCCATTTATGATTCTTGCTTCTGCAGAAAAAGCATGTTTGCAAAAAAAAGAACAAAAAAACCAACAAAACAAAACAAAACAAAACAAAACCACACAGCAAACCCATTTCACTGCAATAGCTACAGTCTTTAGAGTTAATTGTCACTATTCGATATCCACAATATGAAGTATCGTTTACCTCACATACAGGCAAGAAAACTCTAGGAAAGAAATGTAAATTTACGGTACTTCTTCCAAATAACAACTGAGGGAAAAAAAAATTATTATTAATTTCTCTCTCTAAACATGCAGAAGGGCAGATTTCATCCTTCTTGAGCCAAAACAGATGGTATAAGAATTTTCTTCTCTTTTGACTTTTAATAGGATACTACTAGGGCCCAGACACTATGATTTAAATTTCCTTTTAGGGAAGAAATGGAAGTCTGTTATTAAGTATCATTGCTATATATGTGCTTGAGATAAAGAAAAAAAAAAAAAAAAAGTCTTTTTCAAGGCCAACTCTCCATTCCTAACTTGGTTATGATACTTGGATTGCTTTTTTCCAGATGGATAACAATATACAGATTAGCTTAAAATAGGTCTCTACTTATAGACCTTATAACAGCAAAAAGCAAAAAAATGTTTCTTTTCTATTACAATTAATCATTGGTCAAACATTTGTACCTGTCTTGCCCAGACTGACATATGAAATCATACTATTTTCCTGTTTTCCTTATTCTAAGTGGTATTTAAAGTATACAATATAGCTTTCCCTTCCTATTTATCTCAGCTTCTCTTTTAATCAATTAAATTTTGGCTTTACCCTCCTCTCAAAGGTGCATTGAATTGGCATTTAAATCACGAAAGCTAACATTTCCCTATTACTGAGGTGCAAAAAACTGCAGCCCTTTGTTTGCAAGCACTTTCATGTCCCATTTACCCATATCCTCTCAGGAGTCTGTTATACCAATATCAGATATTAATTAATGGAGCTGGTTTATTGCTTACTTTGAATAACTGGCACAAATAACTCTGATTTGGCAGGGGTGCTGCTCAAAGGCTGAGCTGATCACAGTAAAAGAGGATGTGAATGGCACAAGGACACCACTCTAGAGCAGAGATTTCTATCACATTGATGCCATCATGAAAACAAGTTTTTCATAGGGCCTAAGCAAACGAAAGCAAACAATATGCAGGCTTCCTCATCACTCCCTGAAAAATAACTGTATTTGGGTTTGGGGGGTTGTTTTGTGGATTTTAACAGCTTATCAACTCCTTAAGTGTGTTCTGCACCCCAAGTTTTGGCTCCATAAGGACAGAAGCAGTTTAAGACGAATGAGTAATATGGAAACTTGTGACTTCTTTTCCACAGTGTTTCCTGAATCTGGTATTTCAGATGTATAACAATAATAAGGCAACAGCATCTCTTTCTTCTGTGATTTCAAGCATCTTCAAAGAGAGTCACAGTCACCTTCTTGCAACTATGGCATAGTCTTTCTTCCTTTACAACATGGTCTTATAGAAAAAGGTGTTAGGAGTTTTTTCCTAGTTTGCACTCCTTTTCTAAGTCACATCAGACCTTGAAGTGACTAAAAGAAGAATGTGATGCACATAGAACACAGACTTTTAGGGGGGGTTTAAGTTTTTCAAATACCTTGTTTTAAAAAAGCCAAATAAATATGCATTTTAAAAAGAAATCCCAAACCCACACAGCAACTCCACCACAGGCAAAATGGAACTCCAGTCTGTTTCTGGAGGCCAAAAATAAGTCAGACAAAATATTGATTAAATCTTTATTAATAAAAAAAATCTTAGTACAAAAAAAAAGTCATTCTGTACACTAAGAGAACAGACAAAAGTGAAACTGTACAATAGCAGTAAAGTAAGACTCAAGTCAATTTAAAGACCCTTAAAATCATGTTTTCAGAATTGTGCTCTTTTCTGTTCACATCTGCCATGTATTTATTGCCCCTACCAAGACTGTAAACTCCCTGAAGCAGCCACTTGATACACCTTGGAGTCATGCATAACCATGACAACCATTAACCTATAATAAAAAGATGTTGGCTACATTAATGTTTGCTGCTGTTAGTTCATTCAGTGATGGGCAAATATCCAGCAGGTTTAATGATAGTACGTCAAAAACTTCCATAGATACTTGTCACAAATGTTATCATCTGGCCAAATACTTGTTGTTTTTCATAACCCTTGATGCATTTCAGTCTTGCCCAGTAGAATAAACTATCATTATACTAATTAGCTTCATTGAGTCTTCAGCATTGCAATGCTATAGCACCTTTCAAGAGCATGACAAAAGGTACACTTGGATAACAACAATAATGTGATAACTTTGAGTGGATTCCTTTGCCAGATCTAGCCCTCATAACTAACCTGATAGACAGCAGAATATTGATAGAATTAGTCACTTAGGAACAAGTAGATCTTTAAGACGCAACAAAGCAAGCAGAAGAAATCTAAAACTAACTAGAAGTATCAACTTTAATTATGCTTGCTCTTCTTGGAAGAGGACAGTTTCCATTAGGATTACTGGTTTCTTGTCCATCTCCTCTATTATAGCCTCAAATACCAGCATATATAGGTGGGAATCAAAGTTGTACCTGGGTATTTGAAGTTAGGATCTATGCACTTGATCAAAGACACCAAACTAATTATTGCTTATTCATATAATTGGGCTTTCTAAAAGCAAAGCTATTGACAAGCATTCTTATAAACTCACACCCTGCAACTGGTATGCAAATACTGGATAAAAGACATGTGCCACATGGCAGTCCTACTCTGGATTATAGATCTGAATCTTGTTTACATCAGTGTGACTGCCTATAGAGCTGGTATCTTAAAGGCAACTTAACTGAATCACCTATTGCAAAGCCATTCAATACACATCTTCATCCTAAACCTATGATGTCTTATTTTTACTGTTGCATTTCTCTAATTATTCAAGTCATCAGGATGTTTACTTCTGGAAACTCACTAGAGAGACATCACAAATTATGGCAAATCTGGAAAGGATATGGTAGGCCATGGATATGTCCATTAAGCAATATTGTTTTAGCTACTGACAAATATTTGAAAATACACTTTTTCACTCTCCTAAAGGTTTTGTTTTCTTCTCGCAGCTGAGCCCAGACATTAGGAAGAACCCAAGCCTCTTGGAAAAACAAGTCTGTTCATAGCATCTCAGTCAGAAAAGCCATCACACCATCCTTTTCAACTGTTGGTACTGCAGAAATATATATAGAAAGGTTATAAATAAAATTTTCATTGTATTCACTTCAAAGATATTAATTTATCTGCCTAAGTATTTTTGGATGCATTCATATCAGTTTTTCAACATAAAGTAAAAGGCCCAAACTGTATAAATATTTGTGCAAGTTCTATAGGTAGATGATTAAATAAATATCACCATAAGTGTGAAACAGTAATAGGCACTACCACCTTCATAATGTGAAATAGCACATGAGTTCATTTGTTAAAATGAAAAACATGGAAAGGTTCTACAGCCTTACACTTGATGTATATTTTACTTAAATAATCAAAACAGCATTGCACCCCACCAGATGGTTTTAGCTGATTATGACTTGCTTACCAACACTTTTACCAAGAGGAAAGCAGGGCAAGTAAGTTATTCCTACCATTTTAAAAACAAGACTCACCTGCTTGCTGACAGTGTTTTTCTGCCAACAGTTGGTGGAGAGGGTTCACTGTGGAAGAAGCTTTTTATCCACCAATATTTATCAATTAGCTCTGGTAACCCTGCCAAAGGAGAAAAGCCCACATTAGACACTGGATGAATAACAGGAAAACCTGAAAAGTGTTTCAAAGAAGGAAACAGTACCATGCAATTCTTTGCCCTGATCTGTGATGTTCACAGCATCCAAAGAGCCAGAGGAGCTGGAAGAAACACTGGATTCCGAGTTCAGTCTTGCTGTCCATGGAAAACAGACACACATGTAATGAACAAATGATGCTTTGAGAGAGTGCACTATTTATGGGTCAGGAGTTTTCCTGACATGGTGCTGCCTCGGAGGAAGCAATTCCACTGAGCTACAGAGCGTAACTTCTATATTTACACTGTTCAACTACAGTCGTTTTCATAAGAACTTTTATATCAGTTTGTCTCTAACTCTACTTACACTTCCCTTAAAAGCATACTGATATCTGTCTGTGTAACTTCCACTGAAATCACTGACAAAACTTAAGATCATGGCCACACCACTATCAAGACAAGCAAGTACATCCTTGAACATTCAAGTCCACAACAACTCAATTACTATACTTTCTCTTGTGACACAACAAAATACTACACTCAGACTAGTGCACATCCTGGACCTAGGAATCCTAATGCAGCACATGTACTGTCAAAACAGTGATTGTTTCACATAATTAGAAACAAAAATGTGAATTAATTTTGTATTTTGTCTAAATTTGCAAAGTAAATAGGAGATAAAGTAAATAGGAAGTACAGGTAGAAATCATTACTAGTTAGGCTAGCACTTTTTCTAGGTAATGTTCTACAATTAAATACATACATGTATATAGATGTATATGATAAGCCTAATAAATAATTCTAGACTAATTTTTTTTAAAAAAAAGAAAAAAGAAAAAAGGTAGATCAATAGCCAGAGGCAGATGGTCATTTAAACTAAAGTTTTGTGATATGATAAAACTCTCCAAGAAAATAAAAGCTATCCAGACATCATCTGAAACACTTTCTGACACTTTTCCTGAGTGCCAACTACCCAGCCACTTTCTCGGGAGAGGCTCGAGGAGGGGGCTCAGCCTCCAGAGGCGCTCCCCAGGCAGAGAGAAAAGAAGAGGGGAGAGAAGGGCGGGGGGTGTGTTTGGGGACAACACACAGCTCCCGGCCCCGCCGAGCACTCACTCCTGTAGTACTGGTTCTTGGCCAGGAGGCATCCGGCGGAGGGGACGGATGCCATGGAAGCGACTCGACGGGGAATCCGGCTTTCTCCGGGAGAAGCCTGCGGGGAAAAGGATGCGCTGTGCCGGGGCAAAGGACGAGCTGTGCCGGGGCAAAGGACGAGCTGTGCCGGGGCAAAGGAGGCTCCCGTCTCGGGGAGCGGCGCTGCTGCCCCGTCCCTGCGGCTCACCTGCGTGTCCCAGGGAGAGCTCCCGTCCAGAGGCAGAGATGGGACCCCGCTGGGCAGCGAGCGCCGCCGGGGCCCCGGCCGCCCTTTATGGGACGCGGCAGGCGGCTCTCCCCGCCCGGGGGCGGTGGCACAGGCGGGACGGGAGCGCGGTGACGGCGGGGGAAGGAGCCCTCGGCCGCAGCAGCCGCCCGGGTCGGCCCGGGACAGACCGCGGCGATTCGCGCGTCCCCGCAGCGGCCCCTCGGTCCCTGCTCCTGCGTGGCATCCCAAGCACATGGCTGGAGTGCCCAGGCGGGACTGGAGATGCTGCGCAAATTATTCTCTTCCCTGTGGGGAAGAGCGGGGTCAAGCAGACTGGTGCTTGTTTGGGTAAAGGTTTTTGTTCAGAAACGCGAGCGTGGCTATGCATATACACTAATTTCTTTTGTGAAGCGAAAGGAATGGTCTCCACTCTCACGGTAATGTGCAAAACCTGTGATCGTGTACTCTTGGTAAAATATAAGACAATAACATAGATCGGAAAACTACTTTGGCCTGCCCAAGATAAATGCACAGATCCTTTCATAGTTGTAACCGTACCGCATGGCAATAGTCCAACAGTGGGTGTCCTCACCTTTCAGAACTGACAACAGAAAAACTAACAAGCAGCTTTGGTTGTTTGGTCTGCTCCTGCTCCATAACAAAACTTTTTGTCCTCTTTTATTTTTTTTTCCCTAGCCGGAGCTGTGGATAAGAACACAGATACGTAGTGTGTGTGATGTTACTCTCACCCCTGCTTGAATAGTGCATTCTATCTTAAATGATATGGACATAGCTCATAATAGCTCCTAGCATATTTATAGGTGTGTAAACCACACTGCAGGGAAACACCCTCTAAAACAATACTCACACAGCATTTGTAACAGGTAAGCCTGTTTCCATAGGCATTTTTACTGATGTGTTGTCAGAGTCTTGACAATGTGGTGGTCTCTCCTGAGCAAAGATTGAAGGCTCATCACTGAGAAATCTGCAAGATTGACACAGGAAATACTTTGCAGATGAGTTCATACCAAGCCCTAGCACCAGTTACCCCACACATTTATGTAAAACAGCACTCTAAGAGTAGCAGTACCCACTATTGCAGCTTCTTGTTTATGGATACTTAAATGTATTAGATTGTTAATAGTATTAGCTACTAGTTTACTTTATCAGTCACCTCATTTTCTGCCTTAGTAATCAATTTCTATCTTCAGTCTTGTTCTATTTGAGGGCAATAAACTTCTGCAATACCCCATTTTTGTCACCATAAATGTTGTCACACCGAGCACTCTGTTGAGTTGTCAGATCCATTCCTGAGAGAGGAAGCTTCTTCCCAAAGAGCCACAGGAAATGCTCTTCTTGGGCTATGAGGGTGGGCATTTGTAGTGATATCAGTGTGTCCTAGGAAGATCTAGTAACATCATTTATTGTATCTGCTTTTGCTTTCAGGTTTTAAAACCCATTTTAATATAAGCATTGGTTTATCGAGGACATTATCAGAAAAGCTGTCTAGGCTCTAACATACCCATGCTATAGGCTTTGTATTTGGCAAGGAAACAGACATAAGTATGTCTCTTGCAGACCTCACAAACATCCATCCATCTCAGAGACATGCCAAAATACTCGGGAGCTGGTAAACACCAGGTCTGTAAAATTTTCAGTTGCTTCACTGCTGTATATGTACAATTTGGCTTTAATATTTAGCATACATGGTCATTTACCACTTTTGTTTTGGAGTCCCATTTAATGGACTGGAATAGAAAGGCTAATTTAATGAGAAAACTTTCCACTATTTCTTTCACTCAATTTGTCATTATGTCCTATCTATTGTATTTCTTCTAGTAGGAGTACAGAATCTTTGAACACAGAACTGCAGGTTTCACCAGTGTTTTTTCTTGCATGGTCATTCTGGCAGACTGTTTCTAAAATACTGGCACAATTATTTTAAAGTATTGCTACAAAACCAAAGCATGCTATTATCTTCAGCTAACAAGAGGGAATTCTGAGATCCAAAAAAGCTAAATAAAATTATTCACAAATCTTACATGTCTCATATGACAGCACTGTAGGACTTAGGGTTTTTTATAACTACTTCATGCCATACTTCATTTACCCACTTATAGCTGTCATTTACTTCAGATCCAGATTTAAGAATTCAGTATGTTGGTAAATCAGATTCTCAATGAGACATTGAGGTACTTGGTTAGTGGCCGCCTATGATTAACTCACATAGCACCAATTACAAACTCAGGGGCAAGGTTACAATTTAACTTTCAATACAGCATGCAATTGCTTTAAGCACTAACCCATTTTTTTCTCCCTGGAAGCCTTGGTGCATCACTACTCAAATTCTGTCATGAATATGGAAGTAGTCTTACTAAATACATGCTGTAATCTCTTGAATATAGCAAACTAGGTTCATATCCATGCTTTATGCAAAAAGAGGCACTATTTTTGAAATAAATAGTACATAATCCCCAGTTTTGTAAAAATGCTTTTACAAAAGGTACATTTCCAGCCCTTTGAATGAGGCCTTTGAATAAGGCCCTGTGACCTTAACAACAATGTTAACATAACAGTTGTGTATGCATAACTACTAAATAGGTAAAATACTGAATTATTTGTGATCCCATGAAATATGGATACTTACGAGAAAGTAATTTGAAATCAAAAATTATGTAAATATGACTGATTAATGGATAAATCTCCCACCTTATCATGCTGGGATTACCTGATATAACCCTTTATTGGACATTAAAACCAAAACATTAAAAGCAAAACATCGCTATCACAAAAAAGAAAAACAAACAAACAGTCTATATTGAGTTACACTTTGAAGCTGACCTGTTAATTATTCACTAAACAAAGTTTATCTAATAAACTTAGCTACTCTTTCATTTCTTGGAACATCTGTGATACAGGTGCCAGTCTTTCTGGGGACTTGTTTTGGGTATTTTCTTCCACGCAATTTTATGACAATTTATTTACTTTTCCTTGCCACTTAACTTTCTGTAACAGTAGTGCGGCATTAGAAATTCTACAGTGTTGCTTCAGGGCTGCATCCTTTGCAGGACTGTATGGGTGCTCTGACAATGTTTAGAGAGATGTGGACAAATTGAGTGAAAGCATATTTCCAAATGCATATGCAGAAAGGTACAGTTTTGGCACATGAGGGCTGAGTATTCTCTCCCACAAGCCATGGGAAAGAAGATTTTGCACCTTTTCATAAACCACAGAATCACAGAATAGTCTGAGTTTAAAAGCACCCTAGAAAGATCATTGAGTCCAGCTCTTAAATGAATGGTACATACATGGATCAAGCTCACAACCTTGGCATTATTAGCACCATGCTCTAACCAACTGCGCTAATCTCAAAATTAGTCTTATTACCCATCCACAAATAACATTTCATTCCAATTTTTTACAGAAATTATAAATCTCTCTTCTTTTAAGGGAAGTGTGTATCAGTTTGACCATATGGCTCTCCATGAGAACACCAAACTTCCCTGAGTAGTATTTTGTAATGGTTGTACTAACATTTTTAGAGAACTTTCAGAAACATTTCCTTCACGGATCTGTTAGTAACCCTAATTATTCACTATCTACCTCAACAAATTGTTTTGCATGCCTGTTCCGTGAAATTTTGAAAGGAGTCTATAAAAGAGGCTTGCATTAAAGAAATGTCATAGTTCCACTACGTGAAGTAAAAAAACTTTGCCATGCAAAAATTACTTATCAAAACCTGTTCAGTTTGTTAGCTGCTTCCAAGGACCAGTGCCATCACTTACATTTTTCATTCATTTTACTCTTCAAATATTCCTCCAAGCAAGCCAAACAGCTCAGCAGGAATGCCGGGCTCATCTATCAAAACCAAAAGTTGAGGTACTGATGAAGAATTAAATGGCAGAGTGAGAGTTGGCAGGGGAATGGAAATTCATATTGTATGTATCCTGCAAAGGATACCTAGGGCCATAGTGCTGCTGGGGAGAGCCTGAGCACAGAAGGGACCAGAAACACTTTTCTTCACCACTGTGGTGTGTGGTACCACTGCAAATCATCCGCTCTGTAGTAATGACCACCCCCATTAATGAAGTTATTGCTTTCCGGGTGCTCTAGCACTTTCTCTCATTGTTTTTATTTTTAATCTTTACTGCAAATGTGAATATAAACTCGGGAAAAAAAAACAAAATGAAAACACATTTAATGAAGAGAAAAATATATTGGATAACACTGAAAGAAAAGGGTAATTACTGATCTCTAGAGTGCATGGAGCACATCTCTGAATGATGCACATGGCCGGAAATATCAGCAAAAGCAGGGAAAACAGATACTTTTACATAAAAGCTGCATGACAAAAACACTGAAAAAAACCCCTGCATTTCTAAATCATTAGTGTATCTTTGTGAATTTACTGTTAAATGCCAATTTTCAAAGGTTGAAAGTTACAAATTTCTCTTTATTCAGTCCAATTCATGTCCAATGCAGCACCACACTCACATGAAAACAAAGATTTTTTTAAACATTTGTCATTTTAATTTTATCAGCACTTAAGCCCATTTTTCTTTGGATAAATACACAACAAGCTGTGCAAGCCCCTTCCACCAAGCTCTATCCTTTGCAACTTTCTCAAAAGGCATATGAACACTTGAACTTTGAGCTACATTTGTTTCTCAAGTGTTCTGAAGGAGAAGACTTAAGCTCTCAGTATCACCAAATAGAGGGATGATAAATGGTATTCCTACAAAATAGAATATGTAATTGATTGGAATGTAACTGAATAAAGCAAAATTGAAACATAGGCATGTTTATATACCTTTTTAATATGTCCCTGGAAATTTTTTGATCTATAGAGACAAGAAAAGTTGGCTTCTTATTCAATTTCACATCTATTGCAGAGATGCAGGGCCAAATTGCATATTTTAATATTCTTGTCTGTTTTGGTTAAAGCAAACATTTTATTGAATAGCATCCATTTCTTCAAATTGCTGTAAAGAGTACTGTGCATTTTGATGTACACACACAGACCCTTCTCTCATTCACTTCTGTACTACTGTCTCTCTGTCCTTGTGGGTAGAATGGGCTCAGGCTCACCAATTTGAACACAACCTGAATATCTCTGCAAAGGCATCCTAGAAGGTTGTAGTAATCCATCATGCCTCACAGTGCATAGACACTATTCCTCAGCACTGAGACATGCTGGCATCCTCATTTCTTGACTAGTTGTTCTGTCACCAGGCCAGATGCTCAGAATGGAGCAGCATGAGGTGCAAAAGGAATCGGGGAACTTGTGAATAAGAAGAACATATTCATAGTTTTGCAGCTGGAAAATTTCCCATTAACCTAGCAACAGAGCTGGCCCAGGACACCACAGAACAGAACTGTTCCAAAATTAAGAAGCCAAAGTGTACTTGTACAGTTTCGGTAGAGAAAACTGTATGTCCTGAAGCTGTGGTCGACTTACCTCAACATGGTGAGGTTGTTACAGCAACACCTGAAGAAACATGAAAGCTTTAAATCACTTCCAAATTCCTCCAGCCTGCAGAGAAGGAAGGCTGGATGCCTAGGACTTATCACACAAGGACATCAGGTCAGATCCTCAGTTCATTATGCTTGTTGTTTCCTTCTTCTTTCTAAATTTAGTCAGTTGACCTCAGAAATGAAAACACCATTAGGACTGAAAAGGGACTCTGCCATTTTTTTCTAGGCTCCCCCACACTTAATTTCATCTGAAATCATAGTTTAAATATGCTTAGTACCATTCTTTGGCCCTGAAGACAACTGATATAAAATGGCCAACAGCCACATTGTTTTATACTGCAAAATAAGATGTTTAAAACCAAAATGTTGAAGAATTCTCTCTTGCTTGTGTTAAAATCCAAGCTGCTTGGCATTTTTTTGGGGAAAAGCCAGGGAAAGCCCTAAACCTAAGGGATTCCAGGACATTTCTAACATCTTAATAGCATGGACAATCATGTTCTGTCTCCTGTCAAGCTTCTCTGGAATTAATTTAAGGGTTAGTTAATTTAATGCGACATCACTGATGCCTAGTGTAAGATCCAAACCCAGTAAGGTGCCAAATAAATGACTCCGCTAGGCATCCATTTGAAAATCTACCACGTTAAACATTTGGGTGTAGATGGCTAATTAGGGTCAGTTATTGCATTTCCTCAGATCTTAATGAATCTAATGCAATGGCTGTTTCCATCTCCACAGATGCTGCTGGTGGAAAGTCTTTCTCTGAGGCTTCTGCAAAGCTGCCTCCACATGCACGGTGCCAAGTCTTTTAGCACAGCAAGGGCTGGAGCACAGTCCCATTCACACAACCAGGGAGGGCCTGCTGCCTTAAAGATGCAACATACCAGCAATAAAAAAGAGAACAGGCACTGCCAGTCTCTGCTTCTGTGACCATTTAGGAGCCAAAAAAAAAAAAAAAAAAGAACTAGGAGAGAAAAGAGCCAGACATGCAACTTCTTTGGGAGACCATTCTTCCTAGCCTCAGTCCTAACTGACACCCTTGCTGAGCCTCTAAGCATGACATAATGACATTGCACTTCAGGTTGACTTATAAAAAAGGAAAGGTAAAAGTGTCCATCATCCCAGCAGAATTTATTCAAACTATGAACTCATCTCACTGGCAATGAAGACACAGTTGCCAGCATTTCCTGGAGCTGAGGAAAGACAGTAAGGAACTTGTCCATCCCACCAAAATACAAGGTGGGTGCAAGTGGTTGGTCTGTGTCAGGATATACTGTTTCCATGCCACAAGACTTTGGAATCTGAGGTCATATTCACTGCTAGTGAAACACTAGAAATACAGGTTTGAAGCAGTATTAGTACAGTACAAGAAACACAGAAGAGAAGATGAAATGAAATATGGCAAGGGGTCCCTTAATCCAGAGTTTCTTAATCTGTAGGATATATTTTGCCAAGGCAGTAGCAAGAAGACCTAAACAAACTGTTCTCACCACAGAGTTACATTCTGTAATGAGTGCATTAACTCATTAACACTAAATAAGACCAACTCAGTTGAGATGTGTTGCTCCAATATTCTGCCTCCTATGACACAATCTGCACTGACAGGTGTTTATTTACTTCCTGTGATGCTGAATCATATCAAAATTGATGAAGAATCAGAGGAATTGCCATTGATGTGCTGCTGGCAGGGGGCATCTCCTTCAGGTAAATGGGAGTCTGACCACCCTGATGATGCTACAGGGGCCTCTCCTCAGAGTGACCAGATTTGACTCTGAATACAGCTGCAAGACGCAAAACACCTAGTTCCTTGACTTTCACTTTTCTTCTAGTTTAAATAGTTCCCATACTTGCAGAAGTTTAGTCTGTTTCTTTCTGACAAATGAGAACAGAAGCTTACATGCTACCTTGCAATTTCAGGAACACAAGTATACTTGTAGTAAGATTTTATTGGCTAGTTCCACAGTAGGTTTTCCTAGCAAGTGCCAATATTGAAAAAACAGACAAGGGTCTAAAGATTAGAGTTGACAGTGCAGTCCAAGTTTGATGCAATTTAATGAAGTTTCCCCATTATTTTCATTTGGTCAATGTTCCGTCTGCATCTTATCACTAGATCTGCTGTCAAGGGTTGAGTTTATCTACTTTCTGATTTACCAGTGAAAATAGTGATAGGCAGTTTTTAATTTATCTTCATCCTACTGAAGTATAACAATTGTAATATAGTTTTACAAAAGTCAGTCTCAGGTATGAGGAGTCTGATCAGACAGGAAGTGCATAGCCCATTTTCCTCACCCTGCTTAAATTCATCTTTTTCCTCCCTTTTGCTTGCATTGCAGTTAACTGCAATTTTCTCAATTGAATTCAAGCCCAACAGATCCTTTACACATTTTGAATGGAAAGTATTTGACACTCCGTATGCAAGTTAACTTTTGGCAGAATACTGGAACTACCTGTAATTGAAAGGTACACTAAATAATTATATATGTGAACACAGGTTACCATTAATGCTAATCTGTTCCCTCCATTCCTCCTCCTGTTTCTTATCATGCATCTGTGACAATGCAATCTGCTCCTTTTGAAGAATTTTGTTGAGAAAAAGCAAGTTATAGAAGACTGCAAAATTAAAGGACATCACCAAAACTATTTATAGACTGAAGCTGCAAAAGGTATTGTAGAACACATCAAGCTTTATAATGAAATAGACCAAGAAGGTGAAAGAGTTACTCCAATAAAACAGTAAACAGTTAGTTGATGGTTAATACTTGAAAATGTTCTAGAGGATATGATAGAGTGCATGTGTCTGTCTTCTGTAAGAGTAAAAGAAGCTGTGAGAAGTGCTGGGTTAATTTCACATATCACTGTCAGAACAAATGCAGAGAATAGGTTGTTTGAACTCAGCAAGAGAATCTTGAAATATCTAGGATTGGTTTATGCAAATCTGAAAATGTCACCTCCATTTGGTTCATCTCATTTACCTTCAATTAGACTTTCCAGCAGCTTAGAACCTCCATATCAGTCAAGAGGGAGGAGTTTATAATTGGCTACAAGTGTTCATATTCACTCCTTTGCCTTGGAGAAAATAAACTGCTGTCAGCAATTTAAGGTGGTTATCAAACCTGCAAATGTCTTAGGCTGTCCTCGCTTGTTAATGCAGCAGCTTCTGCTACCCTGAGAGAGAACTGCTGCCACATGATATTTGACCGACCCACTTAAGGCCCTTTCAGGACTGCCAAAAGGGTACTGGCCTGCAGTTTAAGAAATAATTGTTGAAAAGAACAGTTTCCCATTATACCTACAGTTTACTTATAAGTCAGTTTTGGGAAAAAGTAGTTCTGTGTGCTTGAAAGGGCTTTGGTGTTGGAGCTGGGTCAGGCACAGCAAGGTTAAAGTCAGGCAAGCTGCCAGAAAAAAGTCATTTTGCTCAGCATTGGCTTCAATTCTCACACATCTGCTCTGTAATTCATCAGCTTGGTGCTGTCAGCTTTTGGAAGGACCAGTGCCTGAACAGTACACAAGACAACTATTTCTAAATACTTCTGAGGATCTGGGTTCAGGTGATTTTTGGTTTAACAGTAGAGCTCTATCCCTGTAATTTCACCTGGGTGACCCAGGAATGCCAAGCACCTGAAGTTATCTTTATGAATATTGTTGGAGAGATTCATTCGCAAAACACCACCCTTTAAAAAATTGTATTCCCTAAAATCTTGCAATTTTTTATAATTTTTTTTTCTCCTAACTAGCTGGTTAAAATATTCACAAGTAAGTGCAGCTCAGATTCAATAGTTTAAATCTTTAAGCATATTCTTTTATGCACGATTTGCAATATGCAGGATTTCAGGCACATGTGGACAACATGGCTCTGCATTAACCAACACAGGCGCAGGTAACAGGGGCAGTTAGTCAGCAATTAATTAAAAGCCAACAAGGACAAGACCTATTCTCAAACATTCACATTTTGGACATAATTGCTGTGATTTTTTTCTGTGTATCACAGACAGAGTTTTCTATTTTTCTATTTGTCTGAATGTGTAGTAAATATAATAGAGGCATAAAATAGCATCTGAAACAAACATTTCTGAATATAAAAGCAGTGTTTCAGATACAATTCGTTAACCTCATTCATTTTAATTGTTACCCAGTCCAAAATTATATTCTTTTCTATTACACCATAAAGGCTTCTTTAATTTGCCAGAAGTACAAAAAATGAACAAAATGAAAGATCAGAAAATCTAACTGCAGAATTTCAGTTTTCTCACAAAATATAGTTGAAAAATATTGTTCTAATAGAAATTTGTATTAAAGTGTGAGTGGTTCTATGGTTCTGAAATTGATAAGAACTTTAATAGTTCTGAAATGGATAGTGTTTCATAAATTTTAAAGAGCTCTCTTTTTTTCCTTGACTCATTTATTTATGGTTTCTCAAATGCATTCTTTAAACTCAAGCACTTAATCCATGTCAACGCTTTCATTTATGTCATAGTTAAGTAAGCTTAGAAATTAGGAGTAAATAATGTATTCTGGCCCTGCCAACACCTCACTACAAACACTGGAGCTAAAATCCAGGTGATTGAACGGGTACAGGTGTCTGCTTAATCACCAGGGTGGCCTTGGCAGCACCTGAGAAGCACAAGAGGACCTGTGAAGCAGCTGAGTTACCAGCAAGTGAATTCCTCTTCCTGTGGTTTCTCTGCTGTACTATTCCAGGTAGCAAATGAAATCTGTCTCACCTTGTTCTTTGCACTGGCAGCAGGCTCAGCTTGGAAGGGAGCATCTCTTGGCTGCCTTAGGGCTCCAAATTCCACCTTCTGTAAATTTGCATCTTGCCAAAGGATCATTAAAGTAATTTTGGTCAGTTTTGGTTTGTAAAGGTAAAAAGGCACGTTCTTAACACGTGCCTAAAAAATTCACTTTTTTAAAAATTTTTTTTCTATTATTATTTTTACTGAATGGAAGATCTGAAAGCAAGTATTTTAACTTTATGAATTCCGTAATAAAGTTTGGAAATATACCATTAGCACTGGCATTTTATATATGCACACATCTGAGCTATGTGGAAATCTGGCAAAGGCAGATACTTACCTGTTCAGCTGTTTCTTTCATCTGCAGTGCGGCAAGACAAGCAGGCAGAATTAATGCACATCTGCACCATTCCCAGGACCACAGTAAGGAGGCCCCAGGCTGCAGTGCCTTGTCTGTGTCTGCAGCTCCCTTAGTTTGCCACAAGCATGTTCCTGCTTTGCCAAGGATGAAGTCCTTGTGACTGTGACAGCAATCATGCAAGCTCTTCTATTTCCTTTGAAAGATGTCTCTTTCAAAGATGAACTTCAGGACCTCTAAGATCACCATCTGCTACTACGTTAAAGCATCTACACTCTGATCACTTTATCACAGCAAGCTACAGCTTGTGACATTGTCAAAGGACAACAGAGGAGGCAAAAAGCTCCAGGTTTCTCCAGATTCAAGGGCAGTAAAACCCATCTCCCTGGATGGTTTCTGCAGGCCATTTGGTTTCTGGATCTCCTTCACTGTGCTCTTCAAAAGTTGTGCCAGCACCAAATGAATCTCTGATTTTTCTAATGCACTAAAAGCATGGCAGATGCACCACCCAGCTCAGTTTTGCCAAGACTTAATAGTTCTGGATATGCATCATGAGCCCCTCTTGGTGCTGATTTCTGGACAGAAAAGATTGCCTTCATGGTTCCATGTCAGAAGCTGCTCAGTGCTGGAGAGGTATCACACCTGTCCTCTCTTTCCGTTTTCCAAGTCTAGAAATTTAAGGGCATTTTTTCTTGAAAGCTGTTTCTGCCAGGCTCCCTTAGACCCATGGCACAGCAGTCTGGTGTAAATCTGTTGTGGCTGTGGCTGTAATGAAAGTCTGCAGGCCATCACCAACTGCTATTTTCCTGTCTGGTGAAAGTCTACACCATCCTGGATATCTTTGCTGTTTTCAGAGGGGACAGCACATTGAGCTGTGCTATGTAGGATGCGGTGATATTTTTTCCCTCTCAGTGTTTCCTGGGCAAGGCCAATGCTCAGTACACTCTCATGGGCTGAGAACCTAAAGGCAATGCATGCACACAAGACTGAGCCATGCACCCAGCTGCTACAGGTAGAAAATCTGAAAATGAGCATTACATACTCTATTATCTTTCTTTTTCTTGTTTTCTGGTCTGCATACATTAAAAAAAAAAAAAAAGAAAAAAAACCCCAGCAACTCTTTTTTTATGTGTACTCATTTCAGTACAATCTATTTAATTTTTTTGACCAAATTTTCAGCTGTAACAGGTGACAATAACATTTTTCAAGTATTTAATACACTTCGACAGGTAATACTATGAAAGAAGTAGCTCATTATTTTATATTTATGAACCAAGCTGAGATTCTATAATATCCTGTCCTGATGTAATCTATTGTAGTACTCTTATTTCCAGCCACTTTTATCTGACTGCAGCTAGAAATTCTACCCATAGGTACTGATGCGTTGCCTTTGAATACAATCACATACTGTTGCCTGTTCTCTCAGTTTGATTTATTTTGGGTGATAAATGAACATCTTGAGGCAGTCATCAGACTTTAATTTGACTGAACAGATCGTAACTGAAAATCACAATTTTCCCAGAGCACTGTTGAAGAGCAGCCAGTCATTTCACATTACCCATACATTGTTGGCTGTTTATTGGTTCTCTGCAACATGCACTAGAATCCTTTTTGCAGTATTTACAGCACTATTCATGTATTTTACTATCAATGTTTTATAAGCTACCAGCAGCAGGAAAAAATGTACTCACAGAGTGTGTGATACTGGGAAGAACATAGAAATGCAACACAGTTACCTATACACATCCAAAAACATATAAGATGCTTCACATGCTCTGAAAGCTAAAAAATCCTTTATAGCTGCCTATAAGAACTTTTTTTTTTTCTTTTTTCTTTCTTGCTGAAAGCCTCTGAAGAGCCTCAGGTTTGAGAAACACTACACTTTCCCTTGCAAGGCTTTTTAACACAGCTGCCTATAGGTCTTGATCTGCTATTACACTGATGTTAAACTGTTTCCGACAAAGCATTCATTTCTGACTTATAAGGCTGGAAATGTTCTATCTCTTTCCTCTCCTCATTGCTGTCTTTGCTTTCCTTTGCCTTTTTTCAGCTTCACATTGAGTTTAAGGACTGGTAAATAAACTCATTCCAGCTTCCATACAGCATCAGCCACAGGATATTGGCCTCTGCTGAGCCCATAGACTTCTCTCTGGCTGAATAATCTCTCCCAGGAAACGCCTGATCTCACTTTGAAGGCAGCAAAAAAGGGAGACCCTGCCACTTCTTTGCCAGCCTGTCTGCATTTTCCTGTAATCTCAGTTTTCCAATTTATAGATAATGGCATCCAGAATGGTATCTTTTGTTACTTTTGGTCACTGTTAATTGTTCAGCACATGTAGAGTTCTAATAAAGCTGATACACAAGAAAGGAGCTTTTCCTACTATAGCAATCACATCAACTAGATCAGTAGCTGATTTTTACAGAATTTGTTTACTTTAAAAGAACAAAATTTTCTGGCTGAGTTCTGATACAACAGAGTAAGCATGGTCAGCTTTCATGAGGAGAAACTTTCCAAGGGCTTGAATCTCTTAGCTGTTTTCATAGGAACCCCACCAGAGTGCTCTTCCCTGCACTGTAAGCCCAGAGAAATATGAAAGAAATATGGGCTGCACCACTGACTTCTCTGCTGGGACAGGGCTGTAGGGTTCCACGGGGAGAGGAAGGAGCTTGGGTTGTCCATTTTTTTCTGTACCTCTAGTGCTCAGCACAGCAAGACATCTTTTGTGTCATTTGATTCATCTCACAAAGGATTTGTGGGACCTTTGGACTCCTGTGTGGCAATCCCCCTGTACCACTGTAACTCTAAGTTAGCCTCTGTAAAGGAAGTTTAAAACTTACACTTTCCTCATAAAGTTTTTGAACCCTCAAAACTACATCTTTTGAAATTTGAGCCTTTGTACCTATTTGGTACTGGTTTTACTACTGTGAGATAAAAAGCAAGACTTTGCTGTAGTCCTCAAAAGTCAAAATCCCTTGTTAGGTCCACCCTACAGTATTTTATGCTTTAGATAATTCTCTGTTCAACTATTTATGCACCATTTTTTTCTGATAAGCATATTTAATTTTTGCTACAGAAACAAGGGAAAGACTGGCACTTTCTACCACTTTTCATGGAAAATATGTTTTTATACCAATGTTCTTTAGTTATTGTTTGTACACCTCATTCAGAAGAAAGTCCTGGAACAGAGTTTCACCTTCCAAAATCCATAAATTTCCTGCTAAAATAGTTTAAAATTATACAAAGGAAAGAAAACCAGTTGTATGACCTGCTGCACAAGCAGACAAACCTTCAGGGAAAACCATTTTTTGCCATGCCTTGCTTTGAAACCATCCTGGGGTGTTGTTGAGCAGTATATTTCAGTGCTTATACTTCCTTAAGTCAGGAACCAAGGTAAAAAACAATGTGATAGTAACTAGGTACAGACTCTGTGCTGAGCCTCTTTAAGGAAGTAACTTTCAAAGACATATGTGGAATAAAATACCTGCTGAATTAATTTTGTAGCATACATCTTCTGTGTTGTTTGACCTATAGATCCTATTTATTCAGAGTCTCACTGCAATCCCTTCTGCAGTTACCTTACGTTTTATGGAGTGGCTGAAAAGTACATGATGTAATTATGAGAAAATCTGTTTGGAAGGTGAAAGGACTTATATTTTAAATAGCTTATAACTTCTTGTGTAAAATACTTTTATTTTATTTTGAGCAAAACCTCAACTGCTGGTTCTCTTGTGTCAAGGACTGCTGCTGTCAGTCCCTGGCATCAATTCAGTTGGAGAAAGACTAAACTGGTGAGGAAGTTCAGAATATTGCTCCATCTTTCAAAAATGTGTTCAAAACAACATCATGTACTTTTCTCCTGCCTCTTTTCCCAGCATCAGGTGAGTGAGATACAGAGGTCTGCTGGAAGAACCAGAGTAAATATGCATTAGAGTGTCTGGAAGCACAGCCTGCCAAGTTACATACTGCACAGCTCAAAGTCCACTGGAATTCTGAGAAACAGGAAACAGAACTAACTTTACCCTGAAAATCCCTGTTCTTCAGACATAAACAAAGTTCTAGTATCTGCCCAGCCTCCTGTGAGTCATCTCTCCATAGTACTCTTTAAGCAAAACTTGACTTGACTAAAACACTGTGTCCAGTGAATATCAAACTAATAATGAATACATGTTCCATGAGCTCTTGTAAATTATTATGTAATTCACTAACAGTGAAATACTCCACCCCATAAACTGAGTATGAGATGGGCTGCCAGGCTTAGAGGTGGCTTGAGAAAACTTGGCTTTGCAAGGAGGGCAGGATGGCCTTCCCACTCTGCGGGACACACTCAGGACTAAAGTCCTGCCTTGGCAGGAGTGTCAGCCCAGACTGCAATGCCAGCTCAAGGCCTATTTGAATATTCATCCATACTGGCAAAGATTTGCACTTCAGACTGAGGTATACACAAGGTTGTACTTAGGCTGTCAGATTAGGGGACAGTTTTCAACCCAAATGTTGATGATGCTCATCTGGAGAGGGGAGCTCATGTGGTCCCTCTGCTAGAACTGCTATTTTCTGCACTCCAGACCATGTCTTCCCATATCTCTGTTTTTTTTATTTATGTGCCTTTGAATTAAACCCTGTCAGTATTATTCAAGTAGGGTAATTTAAGACAACCAGTCAGTAAAGTCGAGCCCTAAAAGAATATTATCCTTTTTCTGCTGAATCACATGTAGGAAGAGTAACAGGAATAAATTGGTTCTTCCTATTTTATATTGCCAGCCAAGGCATTCAGCTGCCTTGATATGAAATAGCTCAAAAGTAAATTTTCTTCATTTAAGATATGCAACAGCGGAGCCGCATTCAAAAGATCTGTGTCAGCAGCTCCTTGTTTCAAGCCTTCGTATTAAAAACATGATGAATGTTATTTTATGCCTGTATGTTCAAGCCAAGCAATTTATGGTGTTTAAAAATTAATAAAGATTGAAAAGCCTTTGATAATGCAAAGCTCAGCTCTCTGGATTTCCTTTTGCTCCTTTATATGAGCTGCCAAAATATTTGCTAACCAGCTGTAACCTTTGCCCCAGTTTCAGTGGGTACTAAAATAGACTGTTGTGCTGTAGATGTGTTCCTCTGCTTTTAATTTGCTGTTCACGTATACTACAGCATGTAGTAACCAAGAGCCTTTTGTAGGGCAAAGGTAACCCAAAGGAATACAGTGAAAGCATCAAGAGGAAAACATCGAAAGTTGAATCCTATGTGCAGGCAACATCCTCTGACATTCAGGCAAACCCTAGTTCAGATTTCTGAGCTGAACATTTATGATCATGAGTCACATCTAAAGCATTTTCTTTCCAATCTTTTTTTTTTTTTTTTACTTTTCTACAAACACTCGATATTCTGATTTAATGTAGAAACAAAGAATTTTAATGTGTATTAAGCTAACATGCTTCAGGACCTTACCACAACTATGAGGAAAATGAATTATTCTGATTTTGCCTTCTTTAATGCAGCTTAGAACAGTTGAAATCTTCCAGAAAATAGCCAAAATAAGCTAGGATGTTTTCTTGGTAAATATTAATAAAAATAAACAGTCCAACTAATCCAAATAAAATCCTCTTGATCAGGTTAACTGAAAAAAAAGCCTTCAGGGAAAAGTCTTATAACTGTAATTTGCAATATGCAGCACCTTTTGTCTAAGGGTTTTATAAATATTAAAACCCAGAATGCAATACATCATCTTGACTAAAAGAGTTTTTACCCTCAGAGAGTCAAGGTCACAGTCACAATTTCAGAATTTGGGACTATTTACTGATTCAACCATGTCCCAAAAGACCAGTAAGAAAAGGAGCCACTGCAGACTGGACAAGGTTGCCCAAAGGTAGCAATTATAGACTACATCAGGCTGCAGAATAAATGATCTGCACCCTCCTGATTAGCCTGCAGATTTGGAAGGCATTAAGCATCATTGTATTGCAAATTCCTAATTACATTCTGCCTCATGCAAGGCTCTTTGTCTCTGTGGCTGGAAGCCACAGTTTAGGCTCTTTTTCTCTATTTTAGGCTTCTTAATGTGTTTTTCACAGGAAACCAATGGGATATGTCTCAAAAATATATTGTTTTAAGAATGTATACATTCCGGGATTCCTAGCAACATGAAGAATACCAAACCTCTGTGGTTTTTAATGGCTTAACCAAGTTTGTTGCTATTGGATTTAAAGTTGAGAAAGAGCACATCTCTGCTGCTGGAAACACTTGGAGAGTTCTGTCCTTAAATTATTTTCTGTGGTATGAAAGTTCTCCCATTTCAATTATCCCAAGGTGCCTGTGTAAGTCTTTTTAAAATACCATATTGTAGCAACAAAATTTTCTCATAATGTAGCTTCTCTGTATTTATGTATTCTAACACATACACTCCACCTTAAAACTAAGTGCTGAAAAATCACACATCCATATATATAATTTAATTATTCATAAATACAAGTGACATTTAAGAAATTTGCCATAAGACTGAAATCAGCAAGTTGCCAGAGGAAAGCAACGTACTTTACGGAAAATGAAAAGAAAACCTCACTCTTGTTCCTCAGCCTTATGCCCACACGTCAAAGAGAAGAAAGATGTATTTAAAGCCAAGCTTTCACAAGGAATGCTTTTCTTACATATAAACATGCCAATCTTCTACATTCATAAAATATACCTGTTCTGAGGAAAAAAATTATCTACTCCTTGACTAATAGAATAGTATAACTTGCAAAGGTTTGCATGGTTATGTTTAAAGCACTGAGATGGATTGCTTCTGTGTACAGCAGGTATTTTTCTGGTATCTGTTCCATGTCTATCAATACAGACTTGTTCAAGAACAAAGAACAGAATCCATAGGCTAGAAACACTTTACATCTAGCATTATCGCCCGTTTCTTCAATTCCTTTAAGAAGCTTTAGAATCCTACTGGAAACCATGAGTCTTGTTTTCGTTATCATGTCATGTATTCAAAATAATAATGTATGCATAGAAATAAAAGAGATACCATAAGGGTTCAAGAGGAAATGTGCGTGTCTCACAGTTCTACCTAGCTCATTACTTGATTTTTATTTAATTCAGTTGGTGGGGATGGGGATTCTTTGGCAGAATAGTGTGTTCACTGTTTTAATGTGGATGCAAGAGCTAGAAAATTAATTGTTAGGACAAAATCTGCTGACTCAACCACTCAGCAGTATTTCTTGTTCTTAAAATTATCTTGCATCAGCACATAGTTTTATGACTCATATATGCTATAAAGGATGAAGATGGAGATTAAGATTAGATTTGATAAGATATTAAACCCAAATTTGTGTACTTTTCTAATTTTTTAGTTTACCTTTAATATTAAGGAAGGGTGAAGTCTCGAATTTCAATAATATATGAAAGATATTGAGCCGTTACCCTCCACCAAGGAAACTGAGATTGGTTAGAAACACAGTGAAGAAAAGCAGTAAAGAGGAAAGATAGACTGTCAGGTGAAAGATAAACATGTGTGAACTAAATTCAGCTTTAACCTATGTGGGCACATCTACATGGGGACATGGTGTGTTAGGTTATGTCACATTCCACTTTCTTCATACTGTACATTAAGACTGAAATAATTTGCCTCGTACTTAATGTCAAGTCAGTTGCATCCCACTAAAGTGTTTCTGGGGTTAACACAGGAAATCACATTTTTGAGAAGTGAGGGAGGGTATGAAATTAGAGGGCATTACCTTTCCTGCACCGAGACCCTCACACACCCTTCTCCTGGAGGCCTTGCTCCTTTATGAACCTACTTGTGCATAGACTCACTAACTAAAAGAACCTCATATCCAGGATCACGAGCTTCTTATTAAGAGTCAGGGTGATCAGCTTTACCTCTGTCAAGGCTCTGCAGCTAACAGGACCCTCTAGGCACCAGGCTGTCTCCATGTATAGCCTTGTGCTGGTGCTGTGTCTCTTCTGTGTTATACTGCATCTGAGCTCCTGCCAGGTCACCCAAGCCACATGGTGGTCTGATTTCCATTACTCAATACACAGAGCTCTGTAATTGGGTCAGGAAAACAGGGAGAAGTATTTTAATTAGTCAGCCTGCTGTTCCTTCATTCCTGATGTTCTTTGCATGCCTCCTGCACAGACATTTCTTATGGAGCAGCTCATTGCTGACATGCCTGTCTCCTGAACTTGACTCACACTAAACGCCCCCTACAAGCAGTCCTTTAGTACTAAAAAAGGCAGCTCTGGAAGAGTGTGAGCTTGCTCTGCTTAAAACACGCAGGTCAGCAGGCTCAATGACCCTGTCCTGCTAATGTGACCCATCACATGTGGTTAGTGAATGCCCAGCCTGTGGCCAGGGCAGGAGTACAGAGTATTTGTGTATTTGTATATTTGTGCTGGGGTATTTGTGTGCTTGTGTTGGGGGAATCATAGTTAAAAGTAACCATAGGGAAAGGTGGTGGGGATGTACCAGCAAGGTTTAAATGAACACTTTAGCTTCCTGTTTGGGACCTTGTAAAGATAGATAACTCATTACATGAGTTTAACTGGACAGACTTCCAATTCCCTTGCTGAATTTGGGAAAACAGTATGGCCCATGTCACAGTCTCCATATGTAGAGCATTCTCCTAAGAGTGTTCTGCTCTTCTGCAGCACATGCTTGTTGCAAAGAGAAAGGGAATAAACCTTTTTTTTATTTTTATCTCAACCGAGCAACAACAGGAAAAGAAGCAGAGTGTTGCACTGCAGCCAGAGATAAACTCTCTAATGGAAAGATCATTGAGTAATGAAGACTGCCCAGGGAGCTATAGTGTCTGCCTCCCTGGGGTTTTGCTGCGCAGGACATAACACAGCCACCTGTCAGAGATGATTTATATTGAGCTTATTCTGCCTTGGAGCAGGGCATAGTCTGACTGACCTTTTTGGATCCCTTCCAGATCAGTTTTCTGTTATTCCCCATGCTTAGTTTCTTGTGTAGATATGAAGTATGCTTTTACATATTGCATTTATTTTGTACTCAGGGGGAGCAACTCTTACCTCTTATAATTTATCTATTTATTGAAACCAATTCCATGTCATTAGGTGTAATTACAGTTTAATGCACATTTCTTCATCCTATATGTACAGTGTAAATAAATAAATATATATATGTGTGTGTGTGTGTGTGCGTGTGCGTGTGTGTGTGTGTGTAAATTCAAGTGTAATTCTGTAGTACTGGAACACAGTCACCTTTAGCTTTCCCTTTAATATCAAGTTCAGAGGATTAGGACTCTGCCCAGATCTGTCCAAACTCTAAAGGTGAAGGATAGAGCTGATCATCCACAGAGATGATTGTTTATGTGTTGCTATTTGAAGCTGGCAATTAAAGCCAGGCTGAATTATAAGAAAAAGCTGTGGCACAGGCAAATAAGAAAAAAGTAATGCACAAGCAGCTTTCTGTAATGGCTGGCTGATCACTGCCACGTGATGGAGTGCAGCATCTTTGGTGATGACCCTGTTTTTCTCATCCACAACTATGTGGAACTCAATAATTCAATAGGTCGCCTTAAATTCTTTGTCCTAACTGCACAATCAGATAGGCAAAGGGAGATTATTTCAAGCTAGTGATGTCTAATGTTGTCAGAGATATCTTGAAAGCAAAAATAAATTCTGTATTAATGCATAGTGCCATAGGCACCATGTCCAATTCATTACCTTCTTCAAAGGGTTTTTAATGGAAATTATCAGTTTCTATTGACTGATTAATAATCCAGTCTCTGCTTTTCTCTGTAGTTCACAAATTAGTGTTTGTTAGACATTCAATACACTCTCCTTTATGTTATACAGAACATCTTTTGAAAAACCAGTAAGAATCAGATTTTGCATGCTATGCAGGTGCTATTTTGTAAACAGGATATCCTGGCAGATTCTTCTTATGCCATTAAAGGAGTTCTAACATGCTGACAAATTAATTGATGACACTATAAGAGTGTTTTCTGCTCAAAATCTCATCACTGCCATCCACACAACTTATCTTTACATGCTTTCTATTTAGACACATAACCAAGTAAGCTATTCTTCACCATAAGCCATTCTCAACTGGTTCTTTTAAAGCATGAAGGTGATCTGTGAGCTGTTTCATAGAAGAACATGCTAGGAATATTATTTTAACCGTAACTGTGACCCACTAACACCAACTGCTTATGCAACACCTAGTGTAGACCTCCTCAGTATTTATATTATTCAAATAGGTGTGCATGTGCATATGTATGCTTAGAATTTAGGAAAGTCTTTTATTATGCTTTTCTTCTTGAAAATACCAGAAAGGGGGCAGAGTTGGGCTAATTGGTATGTAGTGATTCATAGCACTAGCTGAGTTATTAACTTCAGTCCTTACTGAAAGACTATTGCTTTACCTTTCTCCCCATTATCTCATCTGATTGTCATGAGACCTTTTCATTTTCTTGTCCTTGATATACAGCGGAGCTACTGAGGTCAGGAACAATTTTCTCCTACTGCCTCTCTCCTACTGCAGACCAAGAAAATTAGAGGCAGATCGTGTTCATTACTGTTTGCTCTTGCTCCTTGTCCTGCCCAAGTTTGTATCCTTAGCCTCACTTCTCAAAGGATCATAATACTTGATGTCAGTGGGAGAAGGGAGGGAGCCTATTTGATATGCATGACCCGTTAAAGAGGGCATGTCATGTAAGGTGAGCTGGCAAGTAGAGTGAGATCACCAGCTGCACAGCTATAAACATAGAACTGGTCTGGTTTCTGGGAAAGGTCATAGTGTGCTTTCTAACCATAGCCTGTGGATGTACTTCCTGCTTTCCAGAGCAGTCTGCCTCACACTGACCTGTGGACAGAAGCCCCGGTCTATGCCAGCCCCACCAGCACACCCAGGAACTGTGTGGGAAAGATTACTTGCCCTGAACTGAAGTTATGTCAGGAAGCATGTTAACAAATTTTTATTTGTTTCAGCAACATGTTGCAATTATATGATGATTCTTGAGCTAGTTTCCTTGTCCTGTGCCACTAACATGAATAGTTACAGAGTCAGTTTCTACACAAGGCACAAATCCTAAAAGTCACAAAAAATCATATGCCTACAGCATGCAAACAAGGGGCTCGACCATGGTGACAAATGCAACCCTGCTGCTACTATTTTCCCTTATGGAAAGTGCTCCCTCTGGATCCATACCAATGCCATGGTAGTATGTGTACCTAAGGGACAGCAACAAGTTTAACAGGAGTACAAATTCATTCAGTCTTCAAGACCTGATATGAGCTATATCTTCCCATTTACTTGTCCATGAACAAACACAATAAAGACACAGGCATAATCCTAGGACCCAGCAATTATGCAATTTAATTAGATGGTGCTATGAATGAGTGTCTGGTCTTCAAGTGCTACAGTTCCTTTTACCAACTGGATATTTTCCAGAATGTATGGTGCATGAATTTCAACAAATACTTTCTGCATTTATAATGTTTTAACAAAATGAAATAGTGTTGACTATTTTTTTATTTATATTTATTACTGTAAGTGCTCTTGTGTAATGAGCTGATTAATAAAGTTTTGTAATTGATTTACTGGTTTAAAATAGGGAATCAATAAATTTCATTAGCAGATGAATTAATGGCTTCATATTATCTACTTATATAAACGTAACAGAAAAAGGCTTTGATCCCTTACTACATCCACATGGAGAATCTGAGGCTTGGTTCTTATAAAAGTTAAGTTATTGCTGTCTTAAATACTAGCCCATACTTATTTAAAAGTGTACTGCCACATAAAGGCTTCTGAGCTTGCCATAGTTTTCCCTCGCTGTGCCTTCACACAGAAGTTTACCAGACACTGGCATCTCCATTTCAGGCAAAGGCAGTATCCTATCCTGCCTCTGGAGTGGCAGGGTCATCACCAGCAGATGCAAAAAATGTTAGCCCAGGGGTGTTGTTGACTGCCATCATTATTCAGGGTAAGGTCACTGTAATACTGCAGAATTTGCTTTCTGTATTTGTACTGCTTAGTATAATTTTAAAATAATAATAATAATAATAATAATAATAATAATTGTGCACTTTGTATTGTATTATTAATTCTGATTTTACAATCTTTTCACATTAGAAAATGAAGCTGAAATTCATCAAGAGTCTGCATTTACCATTATTTGCATAATGACGGTAATCTTAGGGTTTCTTGCATTTCAACATGTAAGACAAAGACTGAATTACATTCCCTTCTCATTAAGGAAAAAAACGGAGCTACATTTCTCTCTCATCTAACTATTTTACCTTTCCAAAGTGTTTTTCCCTTTCAATTTCTACCCAAATTTTTAACAAGCCCAAAATAATTAGGATAAGAAAATATAAGAAACTAAAAAATTTTTTTTGTTATTTCGATCTGAGTCTTGTAGTGTGCTCACCAGTTTTAAAATTAAGGTTCTTAGCCTCCAAAACATAGACTTTCAACACAATGTGGCAATGTATTTTCACTCTTATTAGCATTAATTAAATGTTCATCACCAACTCCCTAATCTTCAAGCTGATAAAACTTGTACTTACGCTTTTTTTGTGCTTCTTTGGTTTTATTTAATTTTTCAGCAGTTGCAATCTATGTTATAAATACCATCAGAGCTGTGGTAACTGGCTGATTTGACTGCTCCATTCTAAAAGGGCAGAGATTACTCACAAGGGTTGCTTGGAAAATATCCATTAAGGAACAGAAGGGACAGAAAAAGATCTCAGGTTCCTGGGTACATAGGACAGTTGTCTCTTATATGTTGGTTTAAAAAAGAAAAAACCCTCAAAAATCTAAATCACCTTGGGAAGATTAAGGGTGACAAAGAGCAGCTGTTCTTTTTATGATGAACCAGCCTCAACATAAAAAAAAAGCTACAAAGAATGTGAGCTTTGGGAGCGAAAAAGCATTGTGATGCAGATATTAAGCTTGATGGCAGGTGTGACCTACAGTGAACTTTATCCTGCTTTGGTGCATCACTTATATGACATTTATAATCATTCTAGTCTTTTAAGGGCAGTGAGTTGTGATTATATTTAGGGCTGAGTTTCTTATTTAAAATGCTTAAAAAAATGCTCAATATCAAGCAAAGACAGCATCTACTACTGACCCCTAAATGCTGAAATAGTAGAGCTTTTTATTGTGCTGACTTGAGCAATATGAGGCTGAAATTAAGAAATAACAAACATAACTGTTTAAATGTTTATTTTATAGCACAGGTGTCTATTGCAAAACATTGGTCAAAAAACAAAGTGCTCATTTTGAGTATGTTTCTGGTGGGAAATTATTAGACTTATTCAAACTCAAAACACAGTGCTTAGTATTGATTCCTCTCTACAGTTCCATCTAGAATCTTAAATTCTATGCCACAGAGGGAAATTTGGAGCTAGTGTTGTTACAGCAGGCATTACCAAGATTAAGTATTTGGATATAACTTGGGAGAAGAAAGCATTTTAACATCATGATCTTGGTATTGCCAAATCAAAATTCTCTGGGAAAAGAGTTTAATATCCTGAGAGAAAATTAAAATTTTATTATTTAGAATGAAAACACTACAGAATGTGAGAATTTACCCCCAGGGCAAAATCTTGTGCTCCAGCCAGCTCTGGCAGCCACTCACTGTTCCCTGGAGCACAAGTGCCCAGAGCCCTTACCCTACAGCAAGAAGTCACCAGAGAGGTAAGCAGAAATCTCATTAGTCAGCACTGCTCCAACACTATTTTAATAACAGATTTAAATACAAAAGGAGACCTTATACCTCAGAAACAGTACAGTTTGCTTGAAAATATAGAATCAAATTTTTTAAGTTCTGGAAAGAAGGAGAGAAAGAGAGAGAGAAAGAGAGAGAGAAAGAGAGAGAGAAAGAAAGAGAAAGAGAAAAAGAGAGAGAAAAAGAGAGAAAGAAAAGAGAGAAAGAGAGAAAGAGAGAAAGAAAGAAAGAAAGAAAGAAAGAAAGAAAGAAAGAAAGAAAGAAAGAAAGAAAGAAAGAAAGAAAGAAAGAAAGAAAGAAAGAAAAAGAAAATTTCTCTACTTATCACATTGAACAGTGAAACTGCTTATGCTACACACACCTCAATAAACAAGGTAAAATAAATCCCATCCCGGGTATTTACAGTCAAGCTCTCTTTGAACTCATCTGACATTTGCCAAAGTGTAAAATCTTTTCCATTATTTCAATTCAATATCTATATTGATCCTGTATTATGGGCAATTACATTTTACACCACTACTCAACTTTCAAACCAGTTAAAAATCATTCCAAATAAAAAAATATAATCCAGGCTTTGGGAAGAAACAAACAAAAAATGGATTTAAAGGCACAGATCAACCTATTGACTCCCACTTCCACAGCTGAAAACTAAGAACAATCTTCCACTTTCTCAGCTTTGTATTCTCTTTGATTTTCAAGTGAAGGAAATGAAACATTGCCTGGTCTCATTTAGCTAATATCTGGGCCCTCAAACTAGCAAATTGTTTTTCGTATTCTTTTGCTTACCCAATATAAGAAAGATCTGAAGCAATTAGAGGGCATCCAAAGCTGGGCTACAAAGAGGGTGAAGGGTCTGGAGAAGAAGCCATATGAGGAGCAGCTGAGGTCTCTGAACCCGTTCAGCCTGGACAAGAGGGGGCTGAGGGGAGACCTCATTGCAGACTGCAACTTTCTCATGAGAGGAAGAGGAGGGGCAGCAATGATTTCTCTCTAGTGACCAGTGACAGGACTTGTGGGAATGGTCTGATGCTACATTAGAAGACATTTAGGTTGGATATTAGGAAAAAGTTCTTCACCCAGAGCACAGCTGGGCACTGGAACAGGTTTCCCAGGGAAACGATCACAAAACTTGCCAGAGTTTAAGATTTTGGACAACATTTGTAAGCCCATGGTGTGGTTCTTCGGGCTGTCCTGTGCATGGCCAGAGATGGACTTCAATGATCCTTGTGGGTCCCTCCCAGCTCAGAATATTCTATAATTCTAAGATGTGCTGATAACATTGACCTCTAGTTCCGTATATTTGCTGACATGGGTGCATTTAGCAAAAGGTAGCAAACTTCCCTTTGCTCACAAGCTGTTGTGCTTGTCTAACTCAGTTTTGTGCTTCTAGAAAAATACACGGTTTGTCAAATTGTCCCCAAAAGAGTATGTTTAGGTTTTCTCAGGTTTTCTTCTAAGAAAATGCAGTGTGTTTTGTTCCTGAAAAAGGGTGTACAGATCTATACGTTTTTAAATGTTTGGGGGCCATTTTGTTTAGGTAACCTGAGCTGTGCAAAGGTGATCTGTAAACAGTACACTTAAAAGTATAAAGCAGTGATTTGTTGGTCAACTCACACAGGAGGTGGTGGCTTGATTTCACAGCTTCTAGGCTAGACATTAGCCCACTCTCCACCCCAACAAGTTACTTAAAAGATATTTTGTCAGTGAGGAGAGGATCAATCAGTGGGGAAGGAGAGTCAGGGAGCTGGAAATGAGCACCTGACTGACGCTGAGCTGCTGTCATACAGCAGTTCTATCAATACTGACAAATCAATAGCTGAATGAATCCTAACCAACTTATCAACTTCTTCCCTTGAAGATTTTATACCCAGCTGGGCCAATATTTTTCTCACCAAAACGTTGGGTTCCTCATTAGCCTTGTCTCAAAAATTCTTAAAGACTTAGCAGACTTCGTTACAATTTTGCCTCAATTTAGCAACTTTCTCAGCAGTCTGAGTCAAGGCTGTGCACCCAGAAAATATCGGAGGTGGGCTGTCAGTTCTTGAAACATAGACAGCTGAAGGTCTCACACCCAGTTTGTTACAAAGAAGGATGAAGACAGAAGAGGTTTTATTAAGGAGAACCACCATCACAGTACAGATCTAGATGTATCAGTCTTCATGTTTGCTCTAGAATCAGCAAAAGGTGACAATTACTGGTGTGAAAAAAGGCATTGGCCATATCTTTGAACTACTTTTTCTTTTGTCTCATATCAACCAGGATCCTCCCTGAGACTTGTGTTATAATCAGGTATCAACCACGTCAGGCTCCACCACCATTAGTTAACTTACAAGCCGTAAAATTATATGTTTTGATTAAAAAGTTATAGCCATCATCATTTGGCTAATGGCATAGTCTTTTAATTTCATTCTTGCAATAGAATAATGATGAGCAATTTACTGCTTTTGAATACACACAGCAATAGCATGGGCATTTATTTATTATACTCATTATCATCTAGGAAACCTAATCAAATCCTCCTATATGAGAAAAGTACAAAAGTTTATAACACCATTATTAAACAACTTTGAAACAAATGGGTGTGATGGACATAGGGCATAAAGACATCATCACCCAACCACACCTGGCCTCATGCCCAGAAAGCTTAGGACAGTGAGTGATACCAAGGTGTCATTGTGGTCAAAACTTGCCATGCTAAAGAAATAACTGTTTTCTCATATCAGGGATTTTCACGTGGATCACCTGCTTTTTTTTTTTTTTTTTTTTTTTTGACACTGAACTTGCACTGTCCTGTGCATCTGTTATGTTGACAAACAGCAAGATGTTCAGCCACGTTTAGCACCAAATTGTAAGGAACCCTCTACTGTTTTTTTCTGATTGCTTTTTTGGTTATCTTAGGTAAAAGCCTCCTCTGTTGCTAAAGGGAACTAGACAAACATAAAGTAAATAGAATGAACAAGTTCTGAAACAGGTTCTTCGGGAAAAGTGAGACTTGAGCTTCCTTTCATGGGTGGTTCAAGGCATATTTGGGGATGCCCTGCACAAAAGATATTCTTAGGAAATCCTGAAAGATTTTAACTTCACATACTATGTATTCATACTTCTGAAACACACCTAGTTCTTCCATAGTGTCCCAGATGAAAAAATATAATTCATTTAGAATGGATGACCAGGGGACCAGAGATGTAGCTTGAAAGAAGTACCATTTCAAATTGAGAAAGAAAATGTATCACTGAGGATAAGGTTAGAAAATGTAAGGAACCCTGTATGTCCTGTTCTTCCTTCTTCTATAATATGATCCTAAACATATAACCAAATTATGTCTGCATTAAGGCATTTGAGTATCAAAATCATCTTTCATAAGAACAAACTAGGTAAGCTGTCCACCTGCAAATCCTTTCCCTCACCTCAGATTTGAGGCCTTTGAGTAGTACTTTAATTTTGATAAAATGTAGAATTAATTTCAAGTCCTGCACTACTATTCATGTCAACCATTAGGTACCAGCAAAGGCAAAAATAAATTTGTGCATTAATATTAAGTCATATGTTCTTTGACATCAAGAACTCTCATCTGGTAAGTCTACATCCTTAAGAACTGTCCTGAAATAAGACTCTTCAGATGGCACTCTTTTGCATGAGGTCTCCAGATCAGTCAATACTAGCGGTTCTAAAGATCCACAAAGTGTTTCTCTTATTTGACAAAATGTCATATACACATGTCCAATACAAATGCCAAATATACAAAACCAGCCTTGCTCAAATGAAGGCAGAAAGGATATAATTTCCTCAGTCAAATAAACAAGACAGATGATGCCTAGAAAATGTCTTGCTTTGTTTACAAAACTAAAGCACATGATATAGACTACTCCATTTCTGTGGCTGTTTAATTTCAACTGCAGAAACATAAAAATGTGTTAATAATGAGAAATTCTGGGAAGAGTCTGATCTTGCAAAATGTAATTTCCAAACAGTTTAACCCCAGTACTACTATGTTGAATTCATTATGCCACCCCAGATTTATCTCTGACACAAAGCATAGGATAATTGATGTCTTATATTAAGTGGGATGTTTCATTTTTAATGAACAGAGGTTGCTTGTTGCTTGAAGATTGCAACTGGGTTTATCCCCCAGGGTATTGCACTGAAGTCGGCAGAAAAATAAAGTAAGACTATCCTATACCTTTGTAAAACTTCATTTTTAAAATAGCAGTTCTATTGCAGTATTATTACATTTTAATGAATTACATGTTTTTTCTCATTCACATGTTGTACATTGCTTGTCTTCCTAAGTTGTATATTGCAGTGATAGATAAACATATTCATATAAAAGATATCACAAAGCACCCCTCTGTGGAGGGTCCTGTAGACTGCTTGGAATGCTTGAGAAAAGCAGCTCATGTAAACATGAAACAGTGCCTCAGAGAGCACCAGATAATGAGGGAGGTTTAGTGTTCCAGTGTTCCTTCCCATTCCTGCTCACGTGCACCCATCCTGTTGTGTTTGTTTCTGCTCAACTCACTCTTGCCATTTCTGGCAAGATGCCACAAGCAGTCACACATGGTAGGAAGAACCTTGGAAGAACCATCAATGGCATTTTCCTCAGCATTTAAACACAATTTAGAGCTTGTTTTCAGGTAAGAAAGGATAATGGACTTGATGCATTACCACTATTTTCTCTATATCTTGTATGCAGATTATCACAGGACCTGGGGCCTGTTTGACCTGGAATGAAGACTCAGGAAAAAAAAAAATCAAGAAAGAGTTGAGGAGGGTTTGCATTATTTTCAGGGTATAATAGTTTTATCTATTCACATTTACCTCTTAGTCAGACCTGTGACTGTGTACTTAAATGAGAAGAAAGGGAACTCAGCATCAAAGCAACACACTGCCAAGCCCCCAAAACTTTTGAACCTTCTTACAAGACTGCAAGAAAAAAAACAGCAGTGTACAAACATGCCTGTGAGGTTTGAATTACCACAGTGTAACCAGAATGTATGTAGCTACATATTTGTAAAGATTGCTTTGGTACCATATCTGTAAATCCTCACAAATCCATTTCTGCAGGGGCAAAGGCCATTTTTGAAGGAGAATTTTATATTATGTTACAGAAAATTCATGTTCTGTTGTCATAAAAGTTTCAGGTTCAGTCTCAGTTTTGCTATTTTCCCTTAAATTGAGTTTAGATTGAAAACTAGTATGTTCTCCAGCTGTGAGAAATACAACAGCCCTCAGTGACTGCTTGTCTATACAGCATAACTGCATAAAGAGCATAATTTGTTCACTGGCTTTAATTTGCAAGTTTCGATTAACAGTCAAAATGTTCAACTTCTATTAGGAACTCACAAGATCTCACTTTTTTTAAGGATTACATAGTAAGGACTTTCTTCATAATCAAAGTGTAGCAGTCAAAAAATTTATTTCCTGAAAAATTCTTGTGTCTTGACTTCAGACACCTAGCACAGTTCATGCTAATAAATCAAAAGCTGCCTCTCTCACTGATATTTTCGGGGATAAGAACATATAATCAAAATTCCACTGTTCAACAAAATTTCTTTTGTTGAATAAAAAAAAAGAAAAGAAAAAAAATTTTTAAAACCTTCTAATTTGTGCCTAGATTCAAAACATTTATCTGTTTACCAGGCATCTTACCCCAGAATTTTCTCCCTGATTCAGAGAGAATCCAACAGGGATATCCCTTTCCAACTGGTAACATTACAAAGCAGACCTGTATCACCTCCTTATTCTAGCAGATGTCAAATTTCCTGTAAAAGAAGCTCGAAGGTCTATGTATGTTTTCTAGAAATGATCACAAACTTGGAGGCGTTATCACCGTGACCAGGTTATAGCACAGAAAATCAGATTTGTTTTTCATTAAAGCAGTCAACAGACAAGATGAATAACCTTAAATGAATCACCAGGTGGTCATGACGGGTCTTCCTTGTGTCGCAACATAAGCACTTCAGTTGAGCTCAGAAGATCTCTTCTGAAATGATTGTCTGTGGTTCACAGGGTGAACTTTACTTGCACATTGTGAAGGTGATTTCTTTAGTTGAAGATGAGCCAGAAAAGTTGCTCCGCAAGCAAATATAAAATCTCCTGCTATATATTAAGTCTATGGGATGAAAAACTACAAAATAAGAAATAAATAAATTTTTGAAAGTTTTAATATTGCTATTATATTAGGTTTATGTATTTCTTTTACTATAAGAGGTAATAGGGAATCTAAATATCTTTAGAAATACTTAAAATAACTGTAGAAATACTTAGCAATCTAATTGAGATAGACTCGCTTTGAGCAGGATTTTGAACTAGGTGACCTCCAGAGTGTCCCTCAGATCTAAATATCCTGGTTACAGAGTTATCAGGTGGAGTTTAGTATTAGGGGTGACTAGCAAGGAGGACTGTAAATATGCTCAAGTGATTTTGTAGTTGGAAATAACCTTTGATAAACAAGTGTGAACAGCAGGCTGGTAATCCTCTGGTGTGGACTGAGTTCAACAGCATGTGTGTCTCTGCTTGTGTGCCTCTGCCCTGGTTTTGCTTCAGGCATACCCCAGTAAGGTAAAGGAAATAAATTTACTCCTTGTGCTTTAGCTATGAGTTTGTGGTTGTCTCAGCTGCTTGCCTGTGCTGACTCATACAATAAGTAGAGTAAAAACTTTAGATACAGCAAATTTTTATGGTGTAGTAAAGGTCAAGACTGATAGAAAATAGAAATCTGAGAAGCCAAGACAAGAGAATGTCAAAGCATTCAAATTAGAAGCAGTTTTACATTCAACTTATTATGAAATTAGCATACAAATTTTCCTGGACTTATGCCAAGATGAAATTATTCAAAAATTGGAAGTTTGTCCTTTCACACCTTAAACCTTAGCAGACCAATTTGTAAAATTTTAGTCAGTCTTTATTCATGTCTATCATTATTATGGATTCAAGACCTGAGTTAAAACAGCAAATAGTATCTTTCTTAGTGATATTTTAATATACACTTTCAATTACAAATTGAAAATTTCAATTACAAATTCAACATACTCAAAGCTGTTCATTGATTTTGTTGTTCCTTCACTTAACACAATATACTTGGTGTCCTATGACTCCACATTTATCTCACCTACAGTGTGAATATATTTATTTGAAAATCAGCTATTTCTTTATTAATATAAAACATAGAAAACAGTACTTATGAGGGAGAGCTGAGAGAGCTGGGTTTGTTTAACCTGGAGAAAAGGAGGCTCAGAGAGGAGACCTTATCACTCTCTACAGATACCTGAAAGGAGGCTGTGGCAAAGCAGGTGTCAGTTTCTGCACAAGTAACAAGTGATTGGATAAGAGGAAGCAATCTCAAGTTGTGCCAGGGGAGGTTTTGTTTGGATATTAGGAAAACTTTCTTCACCATATGTGTGGTCAAGCATCGGAACAGAATGTCCAGGAAAGTGATTGAGTCACCAGCCCTTAAGGTATTTAAAAGACATGTGGACCTAGGGCTTAGGGACATGGCTTAGTGGCAGACTTGGAGTTGTTGGGTGTACAGTGTCAGGTTTACAGGACCTGATCTGAAGGGTCTTTTCAAACATAAATGATTCAATAGTTCTGAATAGGTTCATCTGACTGAAAGGTTTTGATCACTTCATTAACATAAACCATCCCAAATGTTCCTGGTAATCTCAGAGAAAATAAATAATAATTTTCTAATAATTATTAAATTATATCATTGACTATTTCTTGGGAGTATCCAACATTTTTGTGGTATGAAAATGTAATAGCACCTGTCCTGATGCAACAGAAGTTATTCAAAAACAAATCTGATAAGAATTTGGTAAGGAAATCTACAGTGCTTTCAGCATATTAATATCAAGTAATTCTTCCTACAACTTTAGAATTAAATGAAGTTAAACTAAGTATGAGAACAGGTTAATGAATCTTCGGAGTGCAATTGTGAAATTGCACAAAGCATCCAACTGGCTGAAAATGTCTATACTGACCTCTCATGTTACACAGATGCTCAGCTAAAGTCTAATGTATGTAATACATTCAGCCTTAATTACTAATTGCACAAATATTCACACAGAGAGACAGAGCTTCAGATGTAGGTGTAGAAGAGATTACAGGTCACCTTGCCCCTGATAAGTCACAGTTGTACTAACCACCAAAGAAGAGGAACAGCCTTGCCCTTAATGGGTTGCAGTTGTGACTAATAAAGATAAGTGTGATAAAAGGGGTGGGTTGGTTCGTCTTTGGAGGAAGGGGATTTTGTGGAGGTGGTCAAGCTTTGAGAGAGAAGGAATGGGCTAGAGAGATGCTAAGGGGAATGAAACAAGGAAGAGAGTTGTCGCTGTAAAAGGTTTGCTGTGAGGTCAATCTGGGTGTGATGGAGTCAGAGCCTGCTGTTGTACCCTGCAGTGATAGCTGGGCTGGTTGATAGCTGTGTTAAGAGTCTGCAAACTAATACTTGTGGTCATAGTGCAGCAAGAAATAGGCAGTAGTCAGAGTCTGCAGATGGACCCTACAGTAGGAACTTGCTGTATTCAGTCAGGATGGCTAAGCTGTAGCAAACAATAAATCAGGACCCTTTTCATGTTGTTAAATGAGTATCTGTGTCTTGGCTCATTTCTACCCCTAATGAGAGATCTACTGCAACACCTCAGACAGCCAGATTTGCAGGAGAAAAAAAAAAATGAGGGAAAGGAAAATATCACCTGACTGTTTCCATGATTATATGTAATGCACTATTTCTGTATGCTATTTTCAATTATTATCTAATTGAAAAGGTTTTTTCTTTGTTTTGACATCTTTATGATTTTTTTTCTGAGGTCCTTTCTTTTGTAAAATTTGACTTGGTTAACATCTTCAAAACTAAACTTATTCATAGTATCCCATGTCAATGTATATTGAAATTAGGGGTTTGTATGCTCCTTTTCTACTGTAATGTGATAGAAGCTCTTTGTTGCAATTCAGGTCCATCTTATCTCTGCAACAGATGTGGTTTATATAGGTTATAAGTCCAGAATGCAGTTAACCACAAAAAGATGTAGAGGTGTTTATGGATCTAATAAAACCCACACATTCCTGAAAGATACTATTTATTTTACTGGAAGAGCTGTGGGTTTGAGTATGAAATGGGGTTTCCAAGTTTTTTTTGTTTTCCACCTTTTCAATGTCATTCATCTTTCTTAATGTATGTCTGCCTATTAGTGCAGAATCTATAATGTTACCAACCTTAACTACAAAGGCACTGACGGAGTGTTTAGCTACACTTATTAGGGTGATGTCTTGTATTTGGAAAAACAAATTACCAGAATTTCAATGGGCAGCTTGGGACCAAGGATTTCCAAGACATAGGTGTTACATAATGAGAATAGAAAAGGGAGCTCTGGTTCAAAGGAAGTGGTTTATCTGAACAAGTAAAGCTATGGAAAGGTCTTCTGCAGCCAGATGCACAGGTATGTTTGTGCTCAGCCTACCAGGTTACTGCTGATCAAATTCTCACTGAAAGCTTTAGAAACTGAAAGGATTGAACAAGGTCCAGTCTTGTGGTATTGCAACAGGTGGTACAAAAGCAAACTTTCAAAGGAAGTTTCCAAGGAGGTCCCTAGTGCAAATAGAATTAATGTGCTTCCTTCCATGCAAGAAAAGAAGCTGTTACAGAGACCTGTATCCTGTAAAGAGAACAGTGGCAAAAGTGAAAGAAGGCTCTGAAACATTAAACTTCCTTTTTTCATTTCTTTTAAAGAGTTTACCTTTTAAACCCACCCAGCACCCTGGCCTCCTACCCCCCATCTGCAATATCAAAATGTTGTCTTTCAGTTTAACTGGAAGAAAGTCTCAAGCAAATATCATATCCTAGGGCAAGGAGACTCAGAGTCTAAGGCTGTTTTTTCCTGCTCATTCAATGGCACAAACTTAGGGAAGGAACAACAGCAAAGTGATTGTCTTTTCCTCTCTCTCAATGTTTTTAATGAACAGCCGGGGAACATTTTTCTCACACACTGGCCCAAAGTGCTGCTTGGTGATACATGGATGTTAACTATTAGTTTGATGGGATAAGTACATTAAGCAGCTGGTTTTGAAATTTATTTATTGTCTGGTTTTTTTTTTTTGTTTTTTTTTTACTCTTCATATGACTATTTCCTGAAAAGGTTTTGTTTCAGTGCTTATTTACTTATATTTTATCATAATTTTGTGAAGCACTAAAACTTCACTCAGCACACCAACACTTTCTCACATACCAACAAAAAATTAATAAAAACATGCCAAAGGCAACTGCTTTTTAACTTCCATCCAGTTTCTCATTACCATTCCCCTTCTCATCTCTTCCTTCATTTGGATGCTTGGATCAGAGAGAGACTTGCTCCAAGGCTTACTTCATAGGTAACAGGCACTTGTTCATTTTAATGACTGTCACTTTCTCAACATGGATACAAGAAAGGTTTTAGTCTTTAATTCAAGTAATGTTCCAAACATTATGAAAATAAGCTACATGTAAAGTATTTCATGCTGGGCATGTAATGGACTTGAGAACAGCAAAATGTTCTCAGTCCTGCTCACAATTTCTTCTGGCTGTCTGTTGGAAGATGTGATAGCCAGGGAGTGTACAGTCATCTAGTGAAAAGGTGCAGATGAAAATGCAGAAGCTCTAGGCCTGGATAAGGCTAAACCCGATGTTTTTTGACATTTCTCATAGAACTGGAAGTTCTTGGGCCTGGAGCAAAATCAGTGCCTCAGTGAAATCAACATCCATGTCAGTTCTACTTTGAGTAGTTTCTCTAGACTCTTAAGGTTCTGGGGACTTCCCAAAGTTCATAGTCTTTCCTCTGTGACAGACCCTCCTGGCTCAGTTATCAAGACCCAGACCTTCTGTTTTGCCTCATCAGACAGCATCTTGTCAAAGATCAATTTTAGACTAACATTACATTCAAAGTGCATTTATTGCCCTCTCAGTGTTTTCAGCTATTTATCTTAGCCTGTATTTGTATTTGCATTAGGAGATAGGCTTAGTTTTAACATTCACCACTGCATAAGACCCGTAGTGCCACAAAATGCTAGCTTAACATCAGCAAACGCATGTACAATGCCACTAAATATTCTTGTGCTGCTATTTTGGGATATTGTTATGCTAGCAATGACCTTTCATGGGTTAGTATCAAATTAGTGCAGTGTTCTGGGAGCTGAATCACCACTTGAGATTTGGAACCTAATAGCAAACTGATGGAAGTCAAATAATCCTGAGCTTCTGTCCCGGATTAACTGCAGGAAGCCAAATGTACTCCCTGTTTACATCCAAGAAAATGTTGTAGTTAGGACTGATAGTTTCACTCACCAGTTACAGAGAGCTAGCCAATTCTTTAGTGAGTAGGAAGGAGTTTGGTGTTTCTTGCTACAAAGCTGGATTTTGACACATCCCTTGGCCCAGTCTACTGGGATGAGATTGTCCTAGCTCTTCCACCCTCAAAGTGCCAGTGACCTGTGGCAGGCTCTTGGTGTCCAAGCCAAACCTCACATTTGAACAGCAAGTCCTGAACCTGTCCTCAGCAGAGCATAGAGACTGGGCTTACACCCTGCCCTTAGGATTTAGTTGGCTAGCAACCCAGCATCAGTAAGGAAAACAACACAGCCAAAGGTTCAAAGCTGTCTTAAAGATTGTCCTCAAGGTCTATTTTTTTCCCCACTATATTTTTTCTTTGCCTTGAGTGCTACCAAATTTTAAATTCTCCCTCACAAGGTAGTTAACAAGTAATATTTGAAAAAATTCACAGGGAAAGAAAACACCAAACCAAACATTTTTTTTTTTTTTGTAAAGAGTTGACCTCCGGATATATTAAGAACAAGAGCTAATAAAGTGGAATAGCTGTCTGTGTTTTGCCCAGTTTTTAACCAAACAGGATATCAAGCAAGGTTTTGACAGCATCTAAAAGAAGAGACATATTTGAGGCACCAAGGTCACACCTTGCCAAATTATGGCCATAAAAATGTAGCTTTGTATGCAGAGCAGGGCAGACAATCACTTGACCAGGAATGTTGCAGCATTATTAGCAGAAATTCACTTTTTATCACCCATTGCACACCACCAAATTTCACTGTAAACAACTCTGAAAGGCAAGTTTAATTTCATTACTACTTTCATTTCATGTTCATTTTAATAGTTTGGGTGCAAAGATGATCAAGAAATTTAATGCACAACCTTGTTTTTTTCATATCCTTACAGTTGTTTCTCTCAGTTTCACCTTGAGTTCTACAGTTTTATACATTCTAGTTCTCCTTGTTAAGGTATTTCAAAAGGGCTAAATCCAGACAGCGGAGAAGAGGCATAAGGCATGAACTAAATCATAGGTTATTTTAATCTGGTATCTCTGATGGCTAAAATATGATTTCTACAGAAATGGCAAAATTTTTGATGTTACAGAATCATCCCTTTATTCACATTGTGTTTCATTGTTTATTTTCAGTGGGTTTAGGAGGTTTGTACTCTGTATCGGCATAAAACTCTCAAGCTGCTTGTATACTCATATTTTGCAAGAATCACTTCTGGAAGACCCTGCAACTGGCATGTTTTGCAGGTGTTTACTGAAATTTCTCTCTGTTAACCCTTCTAAAAAGACTTGATTAACCTGGCAGGCATAATACATAAAATTTTCTATTTTTAAAATGTTTTCCATTATTATTTCAATCCATTTTTATGCCACCTTATCCCTGTCCAAATGGTTCCTGCATCTCTGGCACAAATTCTGATCAGAGGTGATTGTCCCACTGTACTGTTCTTCCATTTTCCCAGTTGCATGTCTGCATCTCAGCAGCAAGGCCATGAAAGTCACTGTGCCCCAGAGAACAACCCCATCCTGCAGATGGTCACACTTCTCCACGGCAGTGCGGAGTCACAGGATTAGAGAGGAGGATTTCAAGGCAATGTGGAGATAGGGTGTTGCTCTTTTTTCTGTCATACACAAGAAATAACCTCGTATCTGGAACTGACACAGAAGGAAGCAGAGAAAATCAGCCGAGTCTCTCACTGCAGCCTCATCATGCAGAATTAGCAAGAATGTGTGAAGAGTATGGGACTTCCCAAGCCTTAGCCAGGGAGAGCTGTCAGAGCTGATCTGGCAGCTGTTCTGAATGAATGGTTTGGTCACTCAAACGTGTTGAAAGATCTTGGCAAAATCAAGGTTTAATATGAATTTGTGACAATACAACTTTACAGAATTCGATGGCAAGTTTTTACTTTATTACTTACTACACAGGGTAAAGCATACAATGGAAGATCAAATTAGAAGCAGTTTACATGATGGAATGAATTACATGGAAGCCAGGAATGTAAAATGGAGTAAGGGTGCAAAGGAAATGGATGTAGATAAGGGTGAAAAAGGGCTTAGCAGTACTTAATCATTGACTACTTTAGCAAAGTGATTTAGTGGGGTTTGCTACAATTATAGCAATGATTTAACAATAGATTTGAGGTAGTAACATTCATATAGTAATCAATTTGCACACACATTAAGGTAAAATGTTGTATACACCTATTTTGCACCTAGGTGTGTAAAAATACCTGTCAAAAATTACCCTTGGGTTCAGTGAATTACTTGCATCAAATCCCTTTGTTTTTCCCAACAGGCAAGGGTTGCACCTTGAGAAGTGTGGAGAAATGGGGAGGAGGGGTGGGAATGGGTAAAAGTTTACGCCTCGTTTTCAGCAATGGTTCTTCAAATCTTGCAAGCTTGAGAATTTGTGAGCTCTGAGAGGCATCCCACTCAGAGAGAGGTGCTGGCACAGCCTACTGCAGTCCAGCAGAGCTCAAAGAGCCTCTATCAGAATTGCTGTTCATAAGGTCACAAAAGGATTGGCTTTGGTCATCAGTAAGTTTCCATCCTGGTCATAATCCCAGTCGGGAACTGCTAGGCTATTTTCCCAAAGTGTAGTAACAATGGTACCATTCCACCAGGGCTAGAATCCACAATGGTACTGCTCCACTACCAGGATAGAATTCAGGTAAATGGTTTACCATGGCTATACAGAGATGCTTATCCTTTGTTTCACACCTTTACTGGGCATCCAGTGTTTCTGATTATTCCCACTTCTACCATGCAAGATCTTCTGCTACGATCAGGGATTGAGTGCCTCACAGCTCACCTGGTAAGGTCCAGGAATGCTTCACTGCTCAGACAGTTTGGTCAAGACTTAGCAGGAGCTTCTGAGATCAGACCCAAGGAGAACCCCATCCACAGGTGTGGAATATGGTCATTGCTTGCTGGAGAAGCTTGGAGAGAAAGACATGTGCAGCGAGAAGTCATGTGCATGCCCAAAGGCTATCAGGATGTACAGCTGGAAATTTGGTTTCTCATGCTGCCTTCTAGCCTATCATTTTAATATTTCTTGCCTAGAGCTAATTTTCTCCTTTTTCCTTCCTGATTTTCATTTTTCTTTCTTTTCTGGTCTTGACCCTTTGTTTACTAGGTTTCTACTCTTTCTCAAAGCTAAAAATAATACTCTGCAATTTCTCCCAGCCTTTATTTTCAGCAATTCTCATCTTCCTTACAGACACAATAGAAAAGACCTCAGCCTCCGCTTATTCAATGTAGGGCTTTAAAATCATATTTCCCTACAAAAAATACTTTTCAAGCCATTCAGTAATGTGAAAATGTGAGCATTTTATGCCTGGAAGGACATGTAAAGCAAATATATGAGCTCTGAACTTCTCAATCACTGCTTGCATTTTAATGTTTCATGATCTGCCGTATCATGCACGGTATTTTTCAAAGTTATGTGTAATGAAGGTGACCTTTTCACTTCTCAGGGAAAAACCCTAAATAATTAATTATCTGTCTGGTACTAACATCAATAAACACAGTCATAATTTCTTGAGCTTTCTGACAGCAGTGGGGGAAAACATCTCGTTGGGGTCTCATGAACTCTGCTGAAGGTGAAGCTGTACTTCTTTGGATTTACAGTGCTCTCTTGTGGCCAGATCAGGCCTCTACAAGACAATAATTTGCTACCCAAAAATCGGTCGGTTTTCTGGGCAGTACAGTCATTCTCAAGCTGTCGCAAAACATTACAAATGTCAAAATGTGTCAAAACAGATGTTTTAGAAAAGTGTTTTCACCTCCCCACCCCCCCCTTCCCCCGGGAAAATCACCTAAATTGTTCCATTATCAAAAACAACCTCCAAATACTTAACTACCTGAAAACCATGTAGAGAAAAGAAAAAATTACTCCTGAAATTGAAAGAATATTTTAATATGACCTTCTCTTTAACCAATATTAATTTTTATCATGCATTTTTTTAAGTCTATCATTCGCAGGTTTTCACAGTATTACAGCATGATTTGAGTTGGTTGCTCAAAGTCCAATCCAATTGGGCCTTCAAAACTTTCAGGGTTGGGCCATCCACAATGTCTCTGAGAAATCTGCCTCACCATCCTTACAGCAAAGAATTTCTTCCTCGTACCTAGTCTAAACCGACCTTATTTTAGTTTAAAGCCATTATCCCGTATCCTGTCACTATGTGTCCTTGTATTAAGTTCTTCTCCATCATTTTTGTAGTACCTTCAGGTGCTGGAAGACTGCTCTAAGGTCTTCCTGGAACCTTCTCTTCTTCAGTCTGAATAATCCCAAATCTCTCAGCCTGTTTCATAGAACTGCTCCAGCCCTCAGATCATTTTCATGGGTCTTAGCTCCCTCAGGATCCACAGAAGTGTCTCATCGGGTCTCGTGGACTCGTGCACCTCCCGGCTCCTTACATGGTCTCAAACCTGATCTCCTACAATGGAACCGGATATATTTTCCCAGTTTCTGTCTCTACCTTTTGTGACTTGGGCAATGTGGCTGGAGCACTTGCTGGTGAAGACTGAGGCAAAAAGTCTTGGAGTACCTCAGCCTTCTCCATATACCAGGTAGCCAAATCTCATATTTCCTTTTAGAGAGGAAATATTTTTCCTAGTCTTCCTTTTTTACCAAAGTAGCTATAGAAACTTTTCTTGTTGCAGTCAACATCCCTGGGCAGATCTACCTCTGTCAGGGTTTTAGTTTTCCTAACCTGATCCCTGGCTGCTAGGACAATTATTTTGCATTCCTCCCAGACCACCTGTCCTTGCTTCTACCCCCTGTAGGTTTCCCTTTTTTGTCTGAGTTTGTCCTGCAGCTCCTTTTTCATCTACACAAGACTCCTGTCATTTTGCCTGACCTCTTCTTCATTGGGATGCATCACTCCTGATCTTGGAGATGATCCTTGAATATCATCCAGCTTTCTTTGGGTCCTCCTCCATCCAGGGCTTTATCCCAAGGTACTCTTAACAGGCAGATTCCTGAAGAGGCCAAAGTATGCTTTCCTGAAGTCCAGGTTATATCACTAGGTCTATCACTTTTCAGATATGTCACTGTCTCCTTCAGAATTGCAGACTCACTATTAAAAAAACCCAAAACCTAGAACTGAGGAAAATCATTCATCCTGCCAGTATGTGCTCAGCCCGGACCAATCTCCATGCTCTTCCATTTCAAATGTGCATTGAGCAAGGTTTCCATTTCCTTTTCCATTTCCTGCATTTCCTTGAGCAATCAGGTGGGATACAATAGTGCACGTGAGGCAGGTCCAGCAGGGCTGAAGGCAGATTGGTACCACTGATCCACACTCTGGTGGCACTCATGCTCTCATGATGAGGCACAGCAGGGTTGGGCTCCATCCTGCAGTACAGGCTGCTGTCATCCCCTTCACAGCACCATCCAGCTATCCACAGTGCTCCCCTTTGGAGCTGTCTGATTAACACTCTCATTAGTCTCAGATGCAGAGAAAGGTGGGCAAAAAACTGGCACCGTCCTTAAGAACACACACAAATCAAATGAATTGGTGGGAAATACCTTCTCTGCTCCTCTGCAGTGGGAGGATGCATTTAGGAAGAAAATGCTAAAGCCTACAGAAGGGTGATATCTCGCATGGTCTTCACTTCTGCCTAATTAAACATACACCACAAAATCGACACGTACATAATACTAGCAAGGGTGCCTCAAGTTCTCAAAATCTTTCAAGTTCATTGGCTCACAGGCATTCACAGGGAAGAGACAAAATATTATTGATGTGTAATTATTCATTTGAATAGTGAAATCATTTAATTATAGAGTCATAACTTAAGAATCTCTCAATTAAGCTATAACAATTTTGTATTTACCAAATTCAACATCATCCATTAGCTAGGAAAAAAATATACACAAGGAAGTAATGAAGGAAACCCAGAATCAAGAGGAGAAAAAATTGAACAGATAGTTATTACTAATTAGCATCTCTCAGTGATTTGGGCATTTTGCTTAAAAAAAAAAAAAGCACTGCTCAAAGGAAACATAAAATTTAATATATCAAGTGCAATATTTAAGCCCATTTCATACCAGCTTTCAAAGAGAAAATTCAAGGACAGATTTTTTCTGTTCCTGAAGTTGTTCTCTTCATGCTAAATTTGGATTGTCCTATAAATACTTCAGCATTTGTATATAACCTTGATATTTTTCCTTTCTCTTACTGTACAGGTAATTTTAGCTGTTGAACAGTTGGTGTATAATTATGTGGGAAAATAAAGACACAGAAAAGTAACCCATAAGAAGATTTTAATTTTTACAGACACTAGTCAAATTACTAAATGTAAAATAGAGGGTAAGACTTAGAATTCTTCCTTGAGATTATTATGTCTTTGGAGTACCAAACTCCTGCTTTTGAAGAGCAGATATATTTGTTTCTAAAACACTTTAACCTGCTATCAGCTTGCATAATTAAAAAACATGCTACAGACTGTTAAGTGAAGAACAGAAAACTATTTTGTTTAATAGTTTATTGGTTAGCATTTTATAGCATCATTACAGTATTTCTTGCTGTGTTACATGCTGAATATGTTCACATACACTAGATAACTTTAAACATCTTGAAATCACAAAGACACAAGAATTACTCAATCATTTCTTATGTATATATATCATAATAGAGTTTGCATATCCTGTTTTGTTTATAGTATACACAAATTTGACAGACAGAACAAGTTGTAATGTGCTCAGTTTCTAAAATGTAAAGAGACGAAAAGTCAGCCAGTTGGATGAGAAAGGCCTTCAAATTCTCTGAAACAATGCAGTTTGATCTCTCAAAAACACATCCAGAAATCCACTGTCAAGAGGAATGTTATAAAATTTCCAACTGTGGAAATGCTGTAGTTGGAACTCACTACTTATTTGACCCAAGCAGAAGACTCAAAGGAAGTCATTCTAAAAAGCAGACCACCATTTCTGCTTTCTGTGATGCTAGTTATTTTTCCCTTGAGGCATTATATTTGTAAACTATTTCCACATCTGTGCCATTCATATCCCAATTCATGAAGCAGAGAGATGAATTAATTAATATTATGAGGTATTTTTAAGATAAGTCTCATCAAAATTTATAAGCATGTATAATGCTTATACATTACACATATAATGTATAAGCATGTTCAAATGTCAATATTACACCAGATGAGCCACAGAAAAGGCTCTTCTGTGAGTGTTTGTGCTCAGGTCTCTCAACAGAGTGCTGTGTTACGTAGTCTTTTGGTGTGGGTGAGCAGCTGCTCCTGTCACATGCTGAAGCAGAGGTGAACTTTAATACAGTGAATCATCTCTTTGCCTCTGGATTTGCAGAGGGCCTGTTCAGGTTTCTTTTTGATGTAGCTGACTTTAAAAATGCACACATAGTTCTAAACTTCTTGTAGTTCCTCTTGATTTTATACTTTGGTGTTTGTTTTAGCTCATTGTTAAAAACAAAATTGGTGGATAGCTTTCAAAGAACATTTTATTAAAGGCAGGAACATATCAACACCGGTATTAATATGAGATGGTAGCAAGGTGGATCCTGAAGCATATCAAACAAGAAAAATTCAGACATATGCAGTTTGGCACTCTGAGCTAGAAGACCAGTAAAATATATGGGGATTTTGGCTTTGATTTTGTGGTGGGTTTGTTTTGTTTTGTTTTGTTTTATTTTGGTTTTTTGTTGGTTGCTTTGTTGGTTTTTAGTTGTTTTTTTTCTTTGGCTTTGTTTGTTAGTTAGTGTTGTGTTTTGTTTTGTTTTGTTTGGGGGGGTCGGTCTGTTTGTTTGGGTTTTTTTTTATTTTTGGATTTTGTTTTGTTTTGGGGTTTTTTTGAAAGCTAGGAAACCAGAAGGAAATACATTAAATTGCAGTACAAAAAATCCTGAAGTATCAGAACCTGAGAGTTGAGTCCACTGCTACGCTGATGGAACAGTGCACAGCTGTGATGCTGCTACACATGCCCTGAAGACTCCATTGGCAAACTCTATACAATATTGCAAAACTCTTACAATACTCCAACGAACAAGGAAGGAAAGTCTTAAGTGCTACATTATGTGACCACAAGATATGCTTTAAGCCAATTTAACTTGCCCTTTGGTTAGACCCTCTCTAGAGCTCCTGGCAGAAAGCATGAGTGGGAACAGACAGCAAGTGCTACTTGACTTCCACTATTACCAAAGAATTGGAGCCTCAAAAACAAATTGTATCTATGCTCAAAAGCACAAGTGAGCAAGGCCTCTTCCTGTGAATTGTACATATTTCTAACTTGTGGAAGAAGATCACTCATAAAAAAGAAAAAAATGTTTGAGAGTTATATGGCATTTCCTCAGTCTTATCCATAGTTGCACTGACAGACCTCACTAAAGGTTGGCAATAAACCTAAATTTCTGTGTATCACAATGGAAGTTGGAAGAACAAAATTGGAGTAGTACAGCATAGTAGCTAAAAAATATATTAAGCTTTAAATTGCAGTTTCTGGCAACTTAAGGTAGAGCAGCTGCAGTTTCACTACACTACAGTTATAGTATATCTATGTACATAATACAATTTTTTTCCTTCAGAATATTGGATAATGTTGCAGCAATAATATAAACCAATGAACATTTCCATTTTTGTCTGTTGGTCTTTTATATTAATAGGATTTACACTTGTTTTTTTCTCAAATCAGAAAATCACACAGGCAGATAGTGTGCAAATCTAAGTTATAGTCATCTCTCTGCACTGTAAATAACGGCAGAACTTTATGAGTGAATTATGGATTTAAATCATGTAGATATTGCTTAGTATCTTCAAAAGCTTTATTTTTTTGCTATCATTTTACTGGTTTTATGACAGAACATTTGTTCTAAATTTTATACACAAATATGTGATTGGTAAATGTGATTGATTTCTCTCTGTTATTGAAAGAAAGCTTAAAATGTAGAAAATCAATCTCAATAAAGATTAATTCAAGGTGGCCAATGAGGCAGGCATATATGAAAATACTGTTCTTAAAAATTTGCACATTTGTTTTGGATCTCTTCAAGGCTTCACTCTAGAACAAGGGGCTTCCAAACAGGAAATTACTTATCTGTAATGAACACATGGAAATTATGACAATGTGAATGAAAGAGCAAAATGCATCACTTCTGTATATCAGTGCTAATGGATGAAGTATTTTATGAGTCATAAGTCTCTTCAGTCATATCAAACTGTAGTAAAGATTAACTGATTTTCCCAAGTTTAAGTAGAAGTTGCTGTATATCATAATCACAAGATAGTCATATGCTGGCAGATACAGCAATATCTTGCTTTCATAACATTAAATGCAGGATTCCAAACAGGGGAAAGATCAGTTGCAACAGTGTACTCTTTGTTTCATGGTCTTACTGCTTATGAAATACCATTTTCAGAAAAAAAAAAAAAAAAATTGGTATTTTCCTTCTTAGTCATAACAGAGAGATACACATGAGTCTTTGCTGGAACTTTTAGGGAGCAATTCTGTTTTTTCTCTGAGCTTAGAATAAATAAATCCAAAAAAACTGCCAGTCATAATTATGGTGGTTATGATTTACAAAATTCATCCAATACACCCCTCTGCTACAGCAGGTTAGATATAATCTCCTTCCCTTCTTTTATTACATTCCTAGGTTTAAAAAAGGGTGGATTTCCCAAGCGTGATGAGTTATCACAGTCCCATAGACATTACATGATTTGGAGGTCATCCATTCCTGAGTACTCTGGGACTGCAAAAATCATTTCATGTAGTGTAAAAGCTGGGAAGAACAATTGTTCTGAACTCAAACTATTAACAATGTGATATGCATTCCTATTTTTTCCCTGGAAAATTCACATATAAGGGCTGGTAAGAAAGGTTTTATTGCCAAAATCATATATAAACATAAATTTATCACAGATTAGATATAGTCGTGGAAGGGAAAATTAGAGATGTGCCTAATTTCTTTACCATTGTCATTCTCTCTTTCTGAAGATACAAATTAGAAGGTAATCTTTCTGAACAGTTATTTTATTGCAACATTCATTTCCTATTTTTTTTTTTTCAGTAGTGTATGCCTATGGAATTGTTTAACATTGCAATTTAAAGTATTCCCTTGAATGTCATGGGATATAAGACTCTTTAAATTTCTCTACCTACTCCTTCTTTTTCATTTACATTTTGTCATTGTTCCCTTTACATCCTTCCCTTTATATCCTTCTACACTGCTACATTTTCAATCATTATCTCCAACCCCTGGTCTTCTTAATGGTTTGTCTACTTTTTTCACTTGACATTGTGTCCCCTATCTTGTTATACTCTCTTTACCTTTAATTTCATTGGTAGTCTCCCTAGTGTGATTTTACCCACTTCATTCATTTGTATTGGTGTGTTCTATTTCAGCCTATTTTTTTAGAGTCTGTTTTCACTTCCCTTCAGATTTTCATTTATTTCAGTTTCATTATCTAATCTTTTTGGTGAGGAGGGAGAATACCAATTTCAAAATATATTTTTGCCATTAAGCTAATCTTTTCCTCGGCTTTTAAGACAAAATATCAACACTTTCCTGTAAATTTAAAGGCTAATAGAATCTACAGTATACCAGTGAAATTTCTGGGGTTAGTAGTAGTTGTAGCAAAAGGTACACTTCATAGGACTGGATAAAAAGAGGTCACTACTTTTTAACAAAAGAGAGATGGGTAGCATATGTTTGTATATGCAAAGAGAGTTTATTACATAGCTGTTCATTTGACACTATGGTAAAGTCCTTTTTCTTCCACAAACTGTGTATTAGCATCCTTAAGGAAAAAAAGCAGCCCTTGAGAAGGAAGTTAAGCATAGGGATTTCTGCTGGCTTAGAGATGGTACATTCTTCTTGCTTTCTGCCTGTCTTCTCTTGCTCTACATCATTTCTGTGCAGATCAATGGAAACCTGTAGGTGTTACATCCTAATTACCATTAAATAGTTTCCTCTTTTCAAACATTGTTGACGTGGCAAGATTATAGGAAGGATTTTTGTGATGTCTTTAAAGCCTTTTCTTTTGGCATAAAGGTGCTATTCTTTCTCACTCTTTAATGGCATGATAAGTAATATATGATAGAATTGCATATGATGCATACCAATTTAGGTGAAAGCCTTCCTCATGAAACCTTGAGACACAATCATGGATGAAGAATAAGAAGCCATATAACACAAATATTTTAAAGGCAGATTTGAAAGGTAACACTTCCAAAGATGATTCAATTAAAAAAATGATAGAGTGAATTATCTAACAGTAAAAGAAGTAAAAGATGTTTCTCCCTCATGGTCTCCATCCACACCCTCCTCATACAATCTTCTTTGTCTTTAGGCTCTCTGTTTTGTCAGTATTGTCCCCAGTGTGTCTACATCACAGATTATAAGTGAAAGAAATAGTGTAATTTGGTCAGGCCATGCATGGCTAGAGGTACTTTCCTCATCTTCTTCGCTGAAGGAGTGGCTTTCAGGAAGAAATCCCAAACAGTATCATAACTGTCAGTTGAGAGAGTCCCTTTTATTCAAGTTTAGCTCTCTCTGATGACCCAGTCATATACGTACACATGAACACCTCTAAAAGGCAGTTTGCCACAACATATTTGTATTTCAGCAGAGTGGGTAATTGCTGGATATTGCTTTGTCTGATTATGTTGGGTGATCTTTTCTGCAGACCTTCATCTTAACTTTCAGGGAGCTCTGGAAAGCATCTGTAATTTATTATCAGAGGTGGATGTGATTTGGTTCAGTGTTAGGTTCAGTGTTGCCTAGCAGACCATATTTTCATATCTTGACTACAACATGGTGTTTATTAAGCAAGTCTGTATAACCTTTTCTTCTTCTGTACCCATGCTGTGCTTGCAGAAAGGACATCTAGGAAGTGTAGTGACTTCTTTATTCCTGTATTTCTGTGCTTCTATGAGATTAGACAGAGAAACTAAAATTCTACTACAAGGAGATCACTTTTAAATATGTAGCTTGATTCCATTAAAACTGTTTTAACCAAGCTTATTTCAGTACATGCTGAAATTGCCAATATCCGATTATTTAGCCAAGTACTGATTCTTGCCCCAGTATTTGCATTTAGAGAGGACTTAAGGATCATAAATTTGCATCTGATTGCGAATACTGATGATATGATTCACCCAAGTTACTTCATTTCTGGAAACCGTGCAATCTTTCATTGAAAGGAGGATGACAGGCTTTCCCTGCCATGATTCTGTCTTTGTAGACTCATTAATAATCTTAAAACTAATTCTCATCTATATGCAGCTAACAAATGTACCTACATCAAAGTCATGCTTTAGAGCAGGACTGTTGATGAGCTCTGAGGGAAGTAGTATCCAGATGAGAATGCTGAATGCAGTGTTGAATGCTGAATCTTTAAAAAAGAAGATTCTTCTTCTTTTTAAAAGTAATATTTTAAGTAATCAAAAAGAGTCTATCATTGTGACAGACACAAAAGGACTGAAATTATAAAGGAAATGTATTTGCTAATCAAAGCATGGAGAAAGACCAAAACCTGTTTCAGATGACAGAAGGCAATGACTTGTCACATGTCACTCACCAAGAAAGTCCCTTTGATAATACAAGGACAATAAATTATACCATTCATTACATGTAGTTTAATGAATTTGCTATGGATTTACATCAGGTTTCAAAATTAGAAAAAACTAAACCACCCTCATACACTATGAGAAGCTGAATGCAAATATTAAGAAGGTCTTAAATAAGTCAATCCTAGGTGTTTCTCTATAACAATGTACATGGTTGACTGTTGACCTGTTGCTTCCTGACTGAAGGATTTATCAACTTTCACATAGACAAGAAATGGCTATAGTGATTCTTCAGTTCTAATTGACCAGTGCCAATCCATTCCAAATCAAATGGCAAGATTGGGATTTTTTGTGAAACACGGAAAGAAACTTCAGAAATTACACACGATCAATCATATAATTATAGAACCATAGATTCTTATGAATGTTTGGGCTGGAAGTGACCTGAAAAATCATCTAGTTCCAACTGCACTGCCATGAGTAAGGAACATTCCACTACTCTGTTACTCAGAACCCCATCCAATCCAGTCTTGAACACTTCCAGGGATGGGGAGTCGGCAACTTTCTGAGCAATCTGCTCCAGTGCCTCAACACCCTTATAGTAAAAACTATAATAACTAATTACAAATAACTAATCCTAAACCTACCCTACATCACCTTAAGGCCATTCCTCCCTGCCTTATCACTACATGACCTTCTGAAATGTTCCCCTCCAGCTCTCTGCATGCCCTCCTTTGGGAGCTGGACAGCTGCTGTAAGATCTTCCCAAAGTCTCTCCAAGCTGAACAGCCCTAGCTCTCTCAGTTTGTCTTCATGGGAGAGCTGTCCCAGGCCTCTTCAAGGCTTGGACTCGCTTATCCTCTGGACTTGCTTTCTGGTGCCCAGGGCCTCAGACCTGGACACAGGGTTCCAGGTGGGGTCTCACAAAAGCAAAGTAGAAGGGCAGAACCACCTGCCTTGTTCCTACTGGTCACATTTCTTTTGATGCAGCCCAGGACAAAGTTGGCTTTTGGGGCTGTAAAAGCACATATAAATGGGATATGTCCAGCCTCTCATCCAACAACATCCCCCTGTCCTTCTCCTCTGGACTGCTCTAAATTCATTCTCACCCAGCCTATTTTGTGCTTGGGATTGTCCTGACCCAGGTGCAGGACCTTACACTTGGGGTTTGCACAGACCCAACTCTCAAGCCTGACAGTGTCTTTCTGGATGGCATCCCTTCCTTCCAGATTCATTACAAGCTGGGTAAAAATAGTGCACAATATCAGTGTCCTGATTCTGGCTGGGATAGAGTTAATATTATGCCTATTATCTGGTACAGAGCTGTGTTTTGGGTTTAGTATGAGAATCATTTTGCTTTAGCTTGTTGCTAAGGAGTGCTTACTTTAAGCCAAAGACTTTTCAGTTTCCCATGTGCTTCCCAAGAAAGTCTGTGGTGCATCACTTGTGTCTCTTGTGTTTTATTCCTCTCGTTCTTATTTTCATTTTTTTATTAGTTTTCTATTTCACTTCATTTCAAGTACAGTGAATAAGCAGCTGTGTGGGACTCAGTTGCTGCCTGGGTTTAAACCACAGCAATCCAAAAATGCAGCCTCACTCCTCATGCCCCCTCCTCCACTACTCCCTCCCCTTCTCCCTGTGGGACAGGGAGGAGAATCAGAAAATGGTAAACTTGTGGGTTGAGATAACAACAGTTTGATACAACTGCTTACCACTCACAAAGCATTGCCCTTCCTGTCCACAAACAGAGATGAGCCACTCACAGCCAGCCCCCTCCCAGTTTATACACTGAGTATAACATTCTATAGCACAGAATATCCCTTTGGTTCAGGTCAGATGTTCTGGCCGTGCTCCCTCCTGACTTCTTGTGCACCTGCTCGCTGGCAGAGCATGAGAAAATGAGAAACTGAGAAGTCCTTGGCTTAGGATAAACACTGTTTAGCAACAGCTAAAACATCAGTTTAAAAACATTCTCATCCTGATTCCAAACCACAGCACTGTACCAGCTACTAAGAAGAAATTAACTCTATCCTAGCTGAAACCAGGACAGTGAGAATATGGAATATATTTGTCAGACATACCAGGACACAGCAAGAAAATTCCATGTTATTACAATTTATTACTCCAGCCCAGAGTTCTAGTCCCTAGTGTAGGAGTTGGCTCTGTAAAGAAAAGCTAGGATGATGCAGTGGTGTGGGCCATGGAGCCATTCAGTCAGTTCTGGAGGAGTTCATGTGTTAACATAATATAGTCAAAATTTTCTTTCCCTGCTTAAAATTCCTTTTAATGTGATCCAATGAACTGGAACAGCTCTTTTCTCTGATGAATGCCCTAACTTACTTCTGATCCAGTAGGCTCCTATATATATAGCCTATAACTACAAGTCTTGCAAGCTATCTCCACAACTGCTTTCTCAGCAGGAGAGGATAAATTCCGTTCTTCTGCTCTCCACAAAAGTTTGACAAGGAATTTCTGCAAGGAGGACACCAGAAGTCACTTTCTTCAGTTGCTTCTTTCCTACCCCTTCCACACATATACCCCAAAGCGGGTTTTTGTACAGGAAGGTGTTATCAAGAGAGCAAAAACGTAGTAAGATACAGATTGAAAGTATTTTTAGCTGAATCACATCCTTAAACATTCAGCCTACACATTAATCATTGAGTGACATCAAGTATTCACTTCAAAATTGGATCTGACTAGTGCACTTAATTTACCTACTGCACCAAACAGCTGTTCAGCTTCTGTTGAATTTGAAAGCAAATGTAATTAGTGCATGTTCACTGATGCTTCCTCATTACACTGCCAGCCCATATCATTGGAACAGTTAATTACTGCAGAGACAAAGGCTTGACTTACTTGATATAGTACATGATTATTCATCATTGATTCATTTTTTCTTCACTGGTAATTTTCTTAACATCCCTGACAGTGCTTAAGAGCAAATCCCCTTGATCTTTTGTGCTATTATGTCTTCTCAAATGCTACTCAAAATCTCCAGGTAGCCTAATTCTCTAGATTTTATTGAGACATGAGGTATCACATCACTTGACACTGCATGTAACTGGAGAAATAATTTGATTACATGTATCATAGCAAAATGTGTTATTCAGTCACTGTCCGTTGGAGCTGTCTTTGCGTTTGGGGATTTTCCCGAGTGCATGCAGACCATGCTAATGGAACCACCTTCTTTCAAGGATGGCATTAAAATAATGCTGAAGAAAATAAAGATTATTCCATAGTTATTCTTGTTCTTAATAGACCTGCTCCACTCCTACACAGTGGGGTTTTTTGCTGACTTTGTTTGTGTTTTTTTTAAATGGCATCAGTACTCCACTCCATCACCAAAATGGGGTTAGCTGACTCTCCATCCCTGCCTACCAGATGTCACAGCTCCTCTCAGATGCAACCCCTTTTTCTCGAAAGGAAGGTATGCCTGCATGAAATGTGGGGACTCTACATTTACTGGTGACCTCTAGGCTGGTGAAGGACAAGTTGCTCAATACAGCTGCCAATCCCAGGTATTTCTGCAGTGCATGTGCAGATCAGCCTGGCTGTGCTGGCATGATAATAACACCATACTCCTCAGAAAGGCCAGATTTAGTAATTTAATGCCCATGTTTGACATTACTGCCAGACATATGCAAAACAGACCTAAGGTGTCCTGTTGCGTCCCTCTCCCATCACACTGCAGCTGTACCTGGCTAGTCTGGCAAAGGAAGGTCACCTAAATTTTTAAGGCAGGTTTTAGTAATTTGCAGCACACTGCACGTTCATTTGTCATCTTTTCATATGAAAAATTTGTGAAAATTTGTAACCAGTAACAGAAGTACAAAATGTAAACAACCAAGGAAATGTGTTAAAAAAATTATGTATGATCATTTAGGACAGAGAAGCTATGGAGAGTTCTTAATAATGATGCTAAAAGAAAAAGGAATTTTTCTAAAAGTGAGATTTTCACCCAGAAACATCTGAGGAACATCTGAGGAATCTGAAGGAATTGAAATACTGCTCCTAAAGCAATTCAAGTGGCCAAAGACCTGTCCACAGCATTATGCTGACACTTATAGGTCAGTAAAGCAGAATTGAAAGGACTTCTCTGTCACCTGAAAGAGACTTCATATTTTTCAAAGGCTCTGCATGATTTGAGAAATCAATAGCCTGACATTTATTTGGTTTGCTCATTCTTTCTCCTCATGGGTATGCATCTCTTTTTTTATCTGATTCTATTGTATGAAACATTCTTATCATTATACATTTCACAAAGAATCCTAACAAAATTGCTGCAAGAGCAGTCCACAAACAACAAATTGTACAGCAATATCTGATCTGCACTTCAAATTCATATGGTAGCTGGAAGATGCATAAAACAGCAGATATTTGTTTTTTACATGTTATAACACTCAGACTGACTTTCAGTGGGTTTTAAAGCTGTCTCAGTATTAGTTCATTTTATTAGGGTTTAGTTTCAGTTTCAATTTTTTCTTTTTTAAGCTGCCTTAGGCCACAAGATTATTTTGGGGTAATTTCATTTCATTCCATAAGAAAAAATGATAGACTGAGTAAAATCACCTGTGGAATGTAGGTAATTTGGCAGTCCCTGCTGATGGGGGCACAGATCAAGTCAAATTTCAAGCAAAGTTGCCTTCTCAAGGATTAACCTCTACAAATTGTTCAAGTCACTAAAAAAGCGTAAACCTCACTTCAAATCAATCTATTCTGCATGTGGATAAATAAATTGTGAATTAGGCAATTTCAAAACAGGCAATTTCTTGCAGATGGTATAGCCAGTGTTATTACCCACATAAATATTGACTCATGTATTAAGAGTAATTAATAAGAAAATGAAACTGCAATAAAGGAAAGGAAAAGTGAAAATCTCTTAGAGGCCCTGAAGGCCTCTCTTTTCTATATTTTGTGTTTATCAATGCTCTAAACTGAATTTTGCAACGCATATTTTCTTTGTTGATCTTTAAAATTTCAGCAAAGCATTTCACAGTTATTTCAAGTCATGAATTATGCAACAGCACATGACAGGAGCAATTCATTCATATCTCAGGAGGCAAAGGAACTAAAACCTCAGCTTTATCTTGAGAGTTCCGCTTTGTTTCGTTATATTGCCCAGCACACAATCTCTCAAAATAGTACCTCAGAGACACAAGAAAGATGTGGACCTGTTGGAACAGGTCCAGAGGAGGAGCACAAAAAATCATTCACTGTGCAGTTCACACTTACTCTGCCACGGAATAAGAACATGTGCACAGAAGGTACAGGAGCAGGATGGTGGAAGGGAGAAGCACACCATAACACAGCACCACCTCTTGCTTCTGGGGGTGGGAGGGAATTGACACAACCTTGAAGGAATTTCAGGCTGCACATTTGTTATCGTTTGGGTTTGCCAATTGTAATATATTTACCTTTTGTTGTGAAATAGAATTAGGAGTAAAAGTAAAGCAGGCCTGAAACTTAAAAGGGAATAAAGAAAAACTTTATTAGCAACAGAAAGAAAAATAATAATAAATTCAGAGCAGATCTTCAGACCACTCCCTTTTTTCCCTTTGTCACAGCTTAACATACAAGGACATTTCAGTCAATTCCTTACTTGAATAATCTTTTTCAGTTCACTTTAGGGAGAGGAGTTTCTTCTTTTTCAGTTATAAGGATATTTTTCAAGAGAGGAAATAACCAATTCTCTCCTGACTTCACTTTTTTCATGAACAGCCGCCCGGGATCTGCCATCATGAAACTCCTCCCACCCTCACAGCCTTCCCAGAGCTGTGCTTGTGGGCCATGTTAAAGTTATGGGGTATTACTTTTAAGGATGAGCTACTCAAAGGCAAAAGTTCTCCTTAGCTCACTTCTCTCTGTTTATACTTCATTCCCAGGAACAGAGATCCCCCTTTTTCTCTAGGGGCAAAGGATTTTCCAAACAGTTTACACCTTGCTCCACCGCCCCCTCCCCGCCCTCCCCCCCCATGTCTTTCTCCATGGTTTAAAGGAATTCTTTAGTGTACTATAGTCCAACCCTATAATTTACAAAAAGATTTTTCAGGCAACCTTCATGGCATCTCCTCATTCTCCTTCCGCCTAGAAACTTAGCTTTTACTTCATTGACTTTGGCGTATCCTTTTTGCTCTTCTTCCTCTCACCCAAGGAAAGACTTAAGTCTGTAAGTCTTATCTAAGCATTGGTAAAAAAGTTAAAATCTCACACAGAAGTTTCAGGGGCTGTGCCAGGCCATGCCGGAGCTGTGTCAGGATCTCAGGGTGCCCAGGCCACGCTGGAGGGGCAGGACGAGAACTGCAAAGTGCAAGCAGAGGAGAAATGGGTGCCAAGGCCGTGTGTCCATGGCTTTCCCCCGGCGCTGCCCGCCCCCAGCTCCAGCCGCAGCCCGGGGGTTCTCCCTCTGCCCTGCCCAGCACACAAAGCCCTGGGGGCTCTCCCGAACCGGGCCCGGCTGCCTCCCCCCAGCCCGTGAGGGCGGCCGGGCGGGCTCGGCCACCCCAGGGCTGCTCCGAGCCGGGGCAGGGCAGGGCAGGGCCCCCGAGCCACGGACACACCGGGAAAAGGGCGAGGATCTCAGCAATGGGCTCGGCTGCTTTTGGTTATCGGGGCTCCTGGTTGGAAACGGGGCCCGGCAGCCTCTCCCGAGCCCAGCCCTGCCCGGCCTGGGCCAGGTCGGTGTTACCTTGTGAGAGGCCAGAAATTCAAGAGAACTTTCCCGGGGTTTGCTTGCTTCAAATGTGATTCACGGAACGAACTGACTTCTCTAATTGGTTTCTCAGGCTGTCAGCAACTAAACCAGCCTCCAATTGGTCCCATCAATTCACAGAGGAAGTTCTCATGGATAAAAACTTCCTAGTATCTCCTCCCCTCAGGTGCTTTCAAGGTAAAACCAGCACAACATGCAAGCTGCATCTCTCTCCTCCTTCCTCTGTTCCCTCCTTAATCCACATCTGAATTTTCTTCCAGACTTCACTCCAAAGCACTATTGATATTCTTGTTAATGTTGCCTGTGCTTTAAAGCAGTAGTCCTGAGAATGTCAGAGGAGGTAAGGGAATGTCATAAGCCCCATTTTAGAAACGAGAAACATTAGCTGATACACAAACAGCAGTAATCTGCTGCAGAAGAGGGGCGTGTTTCTCAGGTTGATCAAATATGAAACTTTTCTCAAGATGAAGTGGATAAAGCCTTAACTATAGAGTTGCTTTTCATCTTGAAAACCTGTTGTTTTGTCTCCTGTTTTACGATGAGTGAAAAAGATTTAAGGTAGTCTTTAAAGTTTTAAGGGTGTGACTCTTCCAAGATTCAAACACCTCTCCACTTGAAATACAGGCTATCACATATAGAGTGTTCAAACAAAATGTTTGCTTTCTTTTGTGAAGTATATCAGCCACAGAATTCTTGCTAGTTGTGATTCTGCAACAGGCCATTTCCTCTTGCAAGTCTTTATTACTTCCACTTCAAAAGATGTAATCTGGTCGCACTGGCTACTTGCTCTTCTTCCTGGTGATGCTTATAGCATGGGACTCATCATTTTCCTCTTATCACCTACCTCTATCACATCTGCCATGAAGAGCAGTGAGATATCTGGGAACCATAGTAGTTGTTCCCCAGATGTCATGAATATCTATATCTTCTTTAAGTCATTTACCAAGTACCCAGATGTTTCTCAGTAGCTGTGAGGATAAGAGGCTAGAAGGATAGCAATGGGTAAGAGACTAGGATTAAACTGATACAAAATAAACTGAAATAGATGCTTCATAATAGTGGATGACGCTGCAGCAAGGTTTTAAAGCACAGCGGTAGCAGTGGAAAAATCTATAACCTGAATTTTAGAAATTCAAAGTCTTGAATTTATATCTAAGAAAATTAAAGCATAATTTGAATAAAACACATCATTCAATCTTTTGGGTTTTTTTTCCCCTGAACAGATATGTGTCAGGACATAATACACAGTATAATGAATATAACTTGTTAAGAAGCAAAGAAGTTATAAAGAAATATATGTATGAGACACTAGAGATAAATTTGTCCTGTTTAATATACCCGCTTTCAACATCTTGGCAAATATTTCCTTCAATGTAGAATCAGCCTGATTTGAGAAATATGAACAATATCTGGATTAGCAGATGAAACAGAGGCAAGGCACAGGATTGCAAATGTCTAAACAGCTTCATTTTTAGCATTTTCTTAGCATGGCTTTGGACAGTAAGCATTAGCATCCTCTCAGCTAAGGCCTAGACATCCTTCAGCATTTTATAAGGCTGTTTCTAATAGACAGTTTAGCTGTAACCACCCTACTTTAGGTCAGTTTACACACTTAAAAGACATGAGTCAGCTGCAAGCCTAAGCCTCAAGGCAGTCTCTAACCTTTTCCATGTAGAAATATATATATCAGTATATATGTACATACACAACTCATCTGTGGCAATGCGGTTTCTCAGTGTTCTTATCCATCTTATTCATAAATCCTGCTGGCAGTGGTGAGTCCAGGAGAGATCTGCCACTCTGTAATTTATAGCAGTGAAGCTAAAAGATACAATTCACTAAGAACTAAAATATAAATAAGAATTAGAGGGGAAAGGTGCAACCCATAACACAGACACTCCACAAGTCAAAATGCAAAACCTCAGCAGCCTCTGTGGGGAAGGCTGCTGAGATACTGGTGAGACCACACCACCAGGTCACAGCTCTGGGGAAGAATGAGCAGTATTAAACAGAACAGGACTGCAGAGAAACACTGGTTTCATATCCCCAAAAAGGAAAAATTATAAATACTTCCAGTCACAAAATATAAATGGCTGCAATTTTCATACAGTATTGGAGGCATAAAAATGATCTCCCCAGAGACAGTCCTTCATTGTGCACTTGGTTCCACCTTGCAGATTTAATACTGATGAAGCACTAATCCAGCATGTTTCTAAAAAGGAAGAACAGAAGTACCTAAGCACTGACCTATTGCAGAAGAAATATTCAGGTCCGTGGAAAAGTATGCTACCAAGACATATCAGAAATTCAGCTGATGATTCTTCCATACCAACACAGCTTTAATTGAACTTTGAGATCAATGATGTATCCAGTTCTAGGCAATGTGCAGAGACAGCTGCAGCTCACTCCCACCACAACCAAGAGGAAGCAAAACATGACTGGGAAGAAGTGTGACCAAAGTGCTGGTAATATGCTATGAAATACTTTTGAAGCCAGCTGTTAACACAGGAATTAAACAAACTAACAAACAAAGCTGCTATTGCTTGAAATGGACAATAGCTGATGCAAAGGCAGTACCATTGCCACAAAACATTATTAAAGCAAACCAGTAGTTCAGCTGAAATGCTGTGTCTGACTGTCCACACCATAAAAGGAAAAGATAACAGTCCTTTGGTGCCTGCTCTAGCAACCTAACAGAGATGTACTGTAAGGAGATCAACTCCTCCAGCACATCCTGTAGTCAGATGAAGGCTCTCACAAGAGTTAGTAAGAAACTCAAACTACAGACATCCCTCAGGTCTGGTGGAGCTGCTGAGGAAGGAAGTGGGGAGAGCAGAAAGCCCAGACACCCTCAAACTCATGGAAACCAGAGTTGGCAGCTGTATTTTTTCAGTTTTGCAGTCTTTAGCATTTTTTATGATGGTGGAAAGCCCTCAAAACTGTCTTGGATATTTGGGAAACCTCCCATCAGGGAACACAGCCCTGCAAAGAAGTCACTGTGTGGTAATCCTGAAGATATACTGCTTGATTTGTCTGGAACTTAAAAGGTCTCTGGTTGCAATGTTGAAAATAAGTCTGGCATGCTGAATCACCCAGTCCCTTGCAATCTGCACTACGTCTTTTGCCAGGTAGTGCTGAAGGAAAAAAAAAAAAAGGCTCCAGACATCAGCCTGTCCTCAAAGCTATTCCAGCGATAACAGATAAAGACAAAACAGGACTTTCAGACATCAGGCCTGCAGCTGGCAATGATTATTGTCTAAGAAGATAGCAGAGGATACCACAGGATGTCTTTATTGAGCTTAACAGAGCCAGGAGCAGAGTACTAGTCTAAATGCAAAGAAGCTGGTTCTCAGGAGAAGAGAGATATGCACTGTCAGAAATCTCTGGGGTCCTGGGAGCTCCCACATGGTCCTGGAGAAATATGAAGTTCTTAAAGTCAATGTAAGTAATTATAAGAATACCCAAGTACAATATCTGCCTGCAATCCAGTGTATAAGCAATAGATGAAGTTAGAGAAGGAATGGAAGAATAGGCAATACAGGTGGTGAACCAGCCTTGTAGGACTGCTGCCATTTAAAGCAGCAGCGATTGCAGAATGTGCTTAGGCCTCAGGATGAAGCAGAAGAGTGACATTGCAGCAAATCAAGCAGCTCTCATCTTCTGTTGACACAGCAAAATGATGATTTTACTAACTATGCTGCAGAGGAGAGCCCCAAAAATCACACCATGTGCCTGAGAGCATTATCTAAACACTTCTTGAATTCTGTCAGGGTTGGTGCTGTAAGCACTTCCCTGGGAGTCTGTTCCAGTGCCCAACAACCCTCTGAGTGAAAAACCTTTTCCTGAGATCCAATCTAAACCTCTTCTGATACGACTTCAGGCCATTCCCTTGAGTCCTGTCACAGGTCACACAGAGAATAGATCAGTGCCTGCCACTCTGCTTCCCCTCGTGAGGATGTTGTAGACTGCAACATGGTATGTACAATACATGACAGATAAGTGTATAGAAAGTGCCCTGTGCAAACCTTGGAGCAGCCTTCCTGTGCCTAAAGGGAGACTGTAAGAAAGAGAAAGATATCTAGACGGTTTTGTGGTGGTAGGAGAAAGGGGAAAATGGCCTCAAACTGTAAGAGGATAGGTTTAGATTAGATATTAGGAAGAAATTTTTAATATAAACTGGAAAAGGCTGCCTAAAGGAGTCGTGGATACCCCCTCCCAGGAAGTATTCAAGGGTGGGCTGGATCTGAGGAACCTGGTCTAGTGAAATGTTTGCTCATGACAGTGGGGTTGGAACTAGATGATTTTTAAAATCCCTTCCCACACAAACCATCCTATGATCTCTGTTAGGTGCTCACACACACACAGACATGCATTTTCCAGAGCAGGAGATCTCATATGATGCCTTCATGTCTCACTTCGCTGTAGCCAGTGAACAATAACAATGAAAAGGTACACAAGTAACAGAAGGTCGTAGAAAAAAAAGTGGGGTCGCGATTTAGCCGTGTCGTTGCCGCTGCTGGCAGCCTGTCCTTCTCTTCCCAGAGCCCCCACCAGTGAGCAGGGCGGTGATCCATCTCGGTGACCCATCGCGGTGCCGGCAGCATCCCCATTTCCCGGGATGGCCACACGGTGGGGCGGCCGGCCCGGCGCTGGCTCCGCGGAGCATCCCTGTCCCGGCCGCGGCGGTGCCCGGCAGGTGGCTCCTTCCAACCACCGATAACGCCGTGCGAGCCCCGCTTCTCTTCCCGGACCCCGAGGGCAGCCTTCTCAAACCTTTTGTTCCTCGCATGAATAATGCAGGGCCGTACTGGAAAGTCGGCATTGCTTTCCAGAGCGCAATGGCTTGGGCGGGGATGTAACACTCTTTTGGGTAAGGAATACTTCTTACTGCGCTATACACATAAACGGGGTTGTATTCGTTGGACCAGAATCGCATCTCAGTTCTGCTTGAGTAAATCTGAAATAGGTCAGCTGCAGCCGGTGGAGATATTACAGATGGGAATGACAGGGGAATTTGGCCCCATTGTTAAAATATCTTCATGTAGAAACAATGTAGGAAAATTGAACTATGACCAGTTTCCTTCATTATGGGCTAATTTGACTCTAAAATGACCCCTCTCAAGTCGATGAAGCTACACAGGTGTGAAGGAGTGCACACAGAAGCCAGGACTATTTGAACTGTCTGATCCAAAATGAACCATTTTGCATCTACTAATAAATGCACGTTTATATTTAAGGAAAATTATTTTCATATAGATATATATAAAATAGACATATTTCTATATATATAGACAGGCTTCAGTCTTTAAGAGACACACTTCAAAGAGCCTTGACTTATCAGAAAATTCAGACTGAATCAGACTGAATTTTGCTGTTCAATCACCATCTTTTAAATATGCCTAAACTCTGGCAAAGTTGCTTATTTTAGGAAAAAAAAAATTACTGATGCAAAACATTCAAAATATGTAGTCTTTTTACTTGACTGGGGAAAATCTTCCAAAGTCTTCCAGGCTTGACATGACTTCATAACAGTCCTTCATTAAATTTGCTGCCATTTCTGCTGATAGTTCAGGTCAGTATTTGGAAAGAAGATCAAAATGAGAAAGAAAAGGTATCCTTAGAATTTGTTTAAAAATGTATTAAGGAGTGTATGTTAGGGTGATGGAAGAGAATACCCTTGCCTAATTGTTTTCCCTCTACTCTGTTAATATTGGGTTTATTTCCCTCTGATATCCAATCTAATCACATTTGAAGTATTCCTCAGTTTCTAGCGCTACTAAAGTTTTCCTGCTTCTGAAAGTCACACTATGTCTTTACTTTCCAAGATATATCTTCTTGCACTAAGGGGGAAATATGAAAGCATAGGATAACACTGAAGCTGAGTTGATTTGTTCCACATTCAACTGACTATTGAAAACCCATCTTTCTTTTTCCCATATTAACCATTTCGCGCTTCCCTTTGAAATGTAGGAGGCTTATGAATTACAAGAGCTATGCTGTAGGTGTGAGTTACTTGAGCTTCTACCTCTTCCAGGATGAAGTCGTCACCTGCATCAATAAACCTCCAGAGCTATTTTTGGTAAGCTCCACTGGGCTCAGTGCCTCCTGGGGGTTCTTCCAAACCTCACCATGCTGCCTTCCATGGATTCCTTGGCAGTCAAAATGATTAAGAGTACTGCCTGAGAAATATAGGAACAGTTATCCAACATAACTCATTTAATATTCTGAACCTATTTTTCTTGATTCTGCTGTGGTTTATCCAGATATTTAACGTTTTCTGATCCACACTCTTGCTGGTATTGATGCTTGTTAGGTATACTAATGCTGTCATGAGAAGAACTAAGCTATGGATGCCTTTGCTTGGGCTCTTCTTCCCTCTTTGATAATAAACATAATTCTGGCACTCTCCAATTCCAGAAAACCAAGTAACAAAGTTAGTGTCCTTCTCAGAAAGCCTGACAAGGAAAGGGATTTGATGCAGCTGTCAGATATGGGGAGACTAAAATGAAGCTCACAGTTTTTTATCTGTGCACAAGAACAAGTGGCCTGATGTTAAAAAAAAAAAATCTGCTGTAGGGTTGAAGCTCTGGTCCTAATCATTAAGTTGCTGAAAAGTACATGCCAAGGTTTTAGGCAGCAGAATTGCTTGGATCATTTCCTATGCACTTTGCAGAGTGGCAATTAGCAGCACAGTGGCATTAACAAGACAGGTTTACGCGAGCTTTCAAAGTAAAAACATAAAGAATCCCTAAAAGACCAACTACTTGTAAAATGTGAGAGGGAAGCTGTAGGCCTGATTTTTCAGAGGTGGGTGCAAGGCTTTGCCTGCAGGCAGTATGACCATCAATCAGAGCCACCCACCACCCTCCACACCTCCCTGGCTCCTCCAAGGAGTGGGAACCTCCCCTCTTCTGCACTCGACCTTTGTGTTGCCTTTCCTGCATGGGAATGGATGCCACACGTCTCCAAGTGCCCTCTCATCCACATTTGCCGCAAACACCCAGAACACCTGTTTGCTCTGACTCACCCACTCCTCACACAGACTCTCCCTTTTTTTGACAGCAGACCTCACTCAGGTAGTATGTGCTGCTAATATCCTTTCAGGACCATGTAATAACATGCCTTCTATCCAATTCCTAACATCCTTCAATCAGCTCAGCCAGTGGGCTAACTGCTTACGCTCCTGTGATTTATATAAGTGCAATTAATTTAAACTGCATCACTCCGGTGCTATGCTGGTGAAAATGCCCCGAGAGGGAGAACCTCACTGGTGAATCAGACCCTTTACTTTTAACAAACACACAAAAGAACAGATCCCGAGCCAGTGAAAATCTGCATGGCTCCATTCATTTCAATACACAAACTTAAACCAGCTCAAAGTCTGAATCACAGCTCATGTAACAGACTATTTAGATACAGACTAATGCCTCACATCCTGAAATGCAATGCTTTCCCAGAGCTGGCAGGGGACAGGGACTTGTCAAATGGAACAGAGCTGAGAGGGAAACAGGACCACAAATGAAACCTTTTAAAAATGCTTTGTGGATTTCTTCATTTCTGTGGAGATGAGGAAAGTAACGGATTGTGTCTCTGCAAGCACTGCTCTCTCTCTTCTGGAAAAACCACCTTTGTTCCTTTTGCCCCAGCTGCAAAGCAAGTACCTGCAAAGTCCATTTCTTTGCCACTTTCCCTTTCCTCCCATATCCTGGGTATATTCCTTGCCATTTGGAAATTTATACAGTACCTTTCACTAACAGACACCACAGTTGGATGCTAAATAGATGAATCTTTTTAATCAGTTCTTGAAAATGGCTAACGTTCCCTGCACTTGTTTTGGTATTCCCCAAGATTAAGAAGTCATGCAGTTTGACAAAGCACTTTGCTCTTGCATGTCTTAACAGACTCATTGGGCTTTTCTTTCTTTTTTTTTTTTCCTATTCCTTCATATCTATTCCAACACCTGCTGCAAAAAACGTGTCGGGGTGGTCTCTGTAAAACACCCTCCACACCTCCTCCCAAAAGGAGAGAGAGAGTTCCAGCATCACACCAGCACGGCATGCCGGTATGTGCCCAGGCAGGTGTAGGTAACACACAACGAGGGTGGAAAGGGGTGGGGAGGGCAGACCAAGAGTCAATCAGAATGTAATTTGTGTTAGAAATTTACCAGTGTTCAGCTGTCCATATTTCCAAAATGCAAATATTTTAAAATTAAAAAACCTATCTGTGACTAAATATCTCCTCTAAATCAATCTAGATAACAAGAACACTCTGTGGCCCATTTAAGAGACTTTCATCTTAAATTAAATACATAACATAGATTATACCTTCATAGGAAATCAAGAGGTCCTAAAATATACTAATGGAGAAGGACATTTAAGAGACATTTAAATTACCTAGTCTATAATTTTGGGGGGTTTGCTTATCTATGCATCTTTAAACTGCTTTGGATAATTAGGAAAATTTCCTTGGCTGTGTCCTAAGAGGATAGGCAAAAGAGTGACATAACTACTCCCAAGGAAAGAAAGATCGAGGTTTTGCATTCTGCAGATTTTTGAAGAGAAAATATTCTTCATATGAGGAGTCTGAAGCAGTATGTATATTATATAAAGACTATCACCCTGCTCTGAAATATAATCCTCCCAAGGCTTCTGACTCTCCTTGAACTCACTTGCAGTATCTGTCTGGTGCTTCTGCCTGAAAGGGTGCAGGTTAGGGAGGCAGGCTGCTCGTCTCCAGCCTTTCCTAAGCACAACTATTCAAAGGCAGCTCCCAAAAGGAACAGGCACTCATTCAGTTCAAAGCCTTCTATTAGGTCTGCCGGCCAATTTGTTATCTTGTCGTGTCGTGTGTGTGTGTGTGTGTCTGTGTGTCTGTGTTTATTCCTTCTGCTCTTAGTGAACAGTTTGTCCCATTGTAGTTCTCATATCAAACATCTGGAAAGCAGACTCGTTTAAAAGAAACACAAAAAGGGAAAGAAGAATAAAAAAGAAGAAAAGGAAAATAAAAGGGGGAAGGAAAAATAAAATGGGGGCGGAGGTAAGGGAAAAGGGGGGAAAGGTGGGAGGAAGAAGAAGAAGAGGAAGAAGAAAAAGAAGTTTCTGTGCTATGGCTTATCCAAGTCTCTGCCAGAAAGTAGAGAGAGAGAGATAGATAGATAGATGGATAGATAGATAGATATCTTTCAGCTGAATCAGTAAACTGACCTTTATTTTCAAGATTTTTGAGCAATATAGTTTTGTAGACTGCAGTTCTACAGAGCCACATCGCCCCCCCCCCCCGCCTCGGAGCAGGGTAACGCGCTCTGCTAGAGCTCTCTCCCCCGTTCACAGCTGTCTCCAGCGGGAGGAGCTGAAACCTGAACCAAACCCTCCGACTGGGATTGGATCCCTCAGCCAGCAGCCCCAGAGCCCTCCCAGAAAAACAGCCTCTTTGGAAAAGTGCTTGAGAACATCCCAAAGCGATTGGAGGAGCGGAAAACCCTTCCCCCCTGCACCTGACTCGTGGGTATTTACAGCACTTTTCAAAGCGGCTCGGCACTGCCACTGCACAAGCGGGAGTGGATGGGCTGCGCGGGGCCGGCAACGCCGTAGGGAGCGGGAGCGGCACCGATGCGCTCGCAGTGACACCGCGTGTGCCTGTGCTGCGCCATCCGGGACCGCCGCGCCCGCCGCAAGGACACAGAGACTGCGACAAGCACAAACCCTGCCTCCAAAATGCCACGCTCCTTCCTGGTCAAGAAGCATTTCAATTCATCCAAGAAGCCGAATTACAGCGAGCTGGACACTCATACAGGTAATAAAACGAAATCTTGGTGCCACCGCGTCGCTTCTGAGGCTGCGGTCTTTGCGTGGCGGTACCGAGGGGTGGGATTGCTCTTGCAGGCTGGAGGGGACGGGTCAGTTCATTGCTTGCTCCATTTTCTCTTGCTTACAAGGAGGGAATTTTGAGAAATATGTCAGTGCTGACCAGAATGAATCATGAGAGTTTGCTCATCCACTTGAACTCAAGTTACTTAGAAAGGATTTGGAGATTTCCTTTTCTGTGTCTGTTGGTGGAGGAATTGAAACTTTTATTCAAATCCTTCAGGAAGTTTCACTGCTTCATTGTGTCAGGCTGCGCAGATTTAGAAGCAGCATGCTGCCTTGAAGGGACTCTCCAGATGCAATTTGCCTGTTCAAGGGCACTGTCTCTACCCATCAGAATATATGTATATGAAACAGTATTTCCTGAATTCCCTTTATAATCAGATTACCCTACAGAGTGTTTCACTTATGCAGCTTTTAATCCTTAAAGTATTAATTTTGCTGCTTTTTGAAATACTTTTTTAGTTTTCTTACCTTAAAATGTTCTTCTTTCTCCAGTGATTATATCCCCATACCTGTACGAAAGCTATCCAGTCCCTATCATACCACAGCCAGAGATCCTGAGCTCAGTAGCTTACAATCCCATTACTGTGTGGACTACAACTGGGCTACTACCGTCTCCATTACCCAATGACCTCTCTCCGCTTTCTGGATACCCCTCGTCTTTGGGAAGAGTCAGCCCACCTCCACCTTCTGACACCTCCTCCAAAGATCACAGCGGTTCAGAAAGCCCCATTAGCGATGAAGAAGAGAGAATCCAGTCAAAGCTTTCAGACCCTCATGCCATCGAAGCTGAAAAGTTCCAGTGCAGTTTGTGCAACAAGACCTATTCGACTTTCTCTGGGTTGGCCAAACACAAGCAGCTGCACTGTGATGCCCAGTCTAGGAAATCGTTCAGCTGCAAGTACTGTGACAAGGAGTATGTCAGCCTGGGAGCGCTTAAGATGCACATCAGGACCCACACGCTACCTTGTGTCTGCAAGATCTGCGGCAAGGCTTTCTCTAGACCCTGGCTACTTCAAGGACACATTAGAACTCACACTGGTAAGAGCAAGCGTTACATTTGCAGTTTCTTGTTGCTATAAAATCGGGATGTCTTTTTTTCTATTTTTCTCCCCAGGTGGAAAAAACAGCATCGTTTCTTAGTTAACCTTGAAATGTGCCCACAGAATTTGAAATGAATCATTAAAAGGCTAAATTTTTCCTCTTGCTGGAAGAGTGGAAAGATGGGATGGGGGAGTTTAACACGGTCTCAGATACTGGCATAAATCAGCATTGCTTCCTTGATAACTTTAGGGTGGTTTAGCCCATTTCCACTAGCTGAAGCTTCTGCTTTAAGGATTTTATGTTAGCTTTCAGGCTTTGGGAATTGCCAACTTTGAGAAGGCTCCAGCTGCCTCTGAAGTCAGGCAGCAAAACATGGGCAATGCATGAGGGGCTGCTTTCTGACTCCTTAAGCAGCTGGCAAGCTTTGCATTCACTGCCTCAAGTCCTTTTTTTTTTTTTTTCTGTTGAGGTAAAAATGGGTTTTGAGTATAACACTGGGTACAATGTAATGTCTGTACAGCTGTTTGCTGCTTTTCAGTCAAAGCCCTTGTTCTTCAGTAATTCACACAGCACTAAGCAGAAAATGTTCTATGAAAATATTTGAAAATGTTGGAAGGAGCCCAGTCTAAAAGTACTGCATGCACCTGTAGATGCAGAAGGTGTCAGCAGCTTGTTTTCAGAGACTGTACTTCACAACATATTCTCAACAGACTGGAGTTCTGCAAAAGAGCCAGCAGTGCTGAAAGCTACTGTATCTGTGGCCTGATTAACTTTATATGAGACTTTTTTTTCTTATAACAAGTCACTCCTGTTTGTTTGTTTGTTTTTTTTTTTTCCCCTTAGGATAAAAGCAGGCTTTACATGTCCCAAACACATGTCCTCTTTTTGGTTTTTAGTGGGTTTTTTTGTTGGTTTTTTTTTTGTTTTGGTGTGTTTTTTTGGGGTTTTTTTTAAGATTTATCCTATTTTCTCTTGATGTTTCTTTTGTAGGAGAGAAGCCATTTTCCTGTCCTCACTGCAACAGAGCTTTTGCAGACAGATCCAATCTGAGGGCTCATCTGCAGACCCACTCAGATGTGAAGAAATACCAGTGCAAAAATTGCTCCAAAACTTTCTCCAGAATGTCTCTTCTGCACAAACATGAGGAATCTGGCTGCTGTGTAGCACACTGAGTCATGCTGTCAATGTTTACCTGGACTCAATGCATTTCTCCACTTGTGTTCCAAATGATAAGTGGAAATCCAAAGGCGTTTTCTCATCTATTTTTCAGCTAACAGCCAAAAAAAAAAAAATCAAACCAAAAAACAAAGAAACCAAAACACCACCAAACAAGCAAACAAATGAACTAGTGGAATAACTTAGAATGTCAGTAGAAATGAGCTTTAAGTAGTTTCTGTTCTGCCATACATTTGCATTCTTAAGTGTGAATTCTGAAAGAGGGGGAAAGACGCCATGCATGACATTTCAAGTAGATCTAAAGGAAGAAGCATTATCAGCTTCCTTTATAGATGAAGCCAAATGTAGGTCATCTTTCTTGCTTAGAAAAGGCTTCAAAGTTAACAATACATTCCTGCCAAGCCATTTCAACCAAAGAAACAGTATTTTAGGTGGAAATTTTAATGAATACCCAAGTGAATTTTGCTAGACACCATTTATCTCAGGTGCCTTAAAAAGTATTCCAAGTTTACCTTAGTAAATGTTTAATATTATTCGTTGCTGGTTTTTTTATTTTTATTAGAAGCCAAGGCCTTCATTAATGACCTGAAATGCTTTAAAACTGCATAACTAAAAGAGGGAAAAAAGTATAAGAGAATGTACAAAAAAAGTAAAAGCCACAAATTAACTGCATGTGCCTTAATAACTAAATAAAGATAATACTGTAGCTTCAAACATTCCTGGTGCATGCTTGACCACCCTTTAATATGGAATAGTTCCTCTAAACTTCATTTTTGTTTTAAAAAACGGGAATAAGTGCAAGAGAGGGGATCCATGGGAGTTTTACAATTTTTTTTTAATGCACAAAGGAAATGCAATATTTTCAGCATTACCCCTCCAAGTGCCTTTTTTATTGATGATTTTGTAAAGTATGTGGACATAATGTAAATATTTTTATTTTTATATGATTGAATGTGTTATGAATGAAAGCAAATTGTTGCCCATAGCAGCATCTATAGATAACTTGAAGAAAGTGTGAAGTGAAATTGATGTTGTTTTCTAGCCACTTTTTTACAATAAACATTTTTAAGTAAGATTTCTGTTGTTTGTTCTAATTAAGCAACTGTGTGTGCACTTTGGAACATAGAAAAATGTGAATGTCTCTACATGATCAAATGAAGATAAAAGTGAATTTCAGATGTGAAGACTTACTTCACAAGTTCTAAGCATTAGAAAGGAATATATACATTGCATTTTAAAAACATTTTAAACCTTACATTTCATTTTTCTGATCAGTGCTTTAAAACACTTTCTTTTCTTCTACTTGAAACCCTATGATAACATTGTGAAATATGTTTTACCAACAGCATTTAAGAGCAATGCATTTTTCTTGCATTTTAACAGATGAAAGGATGCTATTAGAGAGGCCTCATGGTACTTTCCTTGAGACTTTCACATCAGGGAATATGGGCCTGATCCAAAGTTCATTAAAGTCAGTGAAGCCTTACAGGAGTTCAGCACTGTTTGCATGATGCTCTTAAAGTACTAGTCAAGTCACAGTATAATATACTTTATAGGACAATTTCAAGATGATTAAAAGTATTTTACTAAAATGTATCACAGATCAGAACTGTCAAGTGAAAACATTACATCTTTAGATCAGCTAATATACCACAGGAAAGAAATTATTCCATAATAAAAAGTAGTAATCCTTTTTCTTCAGGTAATTTGACTAAGTACTCCAAGATCTGAACTACATGAAGGTATTACAACTTCTACAAATCATGCCTCATCATTACTGACTGGTGTGAAACAGCACCATTTACAACTTTTAGAGCTAGAGAACAGAAAAGTACCAGATGACATCCAGTCTGAAGACCCCTGTGTCTACACTAGGGTACCAACCAGAATAATTAATAGCAAAAATTAAATTCCAACAGTTTACCAAGAATGTTACTGATGTGTAAATACAAGGTGAACATTTATTGAAAAAAAGTATACTTTAGTAAAATAATGCAATAGATGATACATACCTTCTGTGTCCTCCAGCCCAGTTCTGAAGGAAGGCTTCAGCAGGACTGCACTGGAATGATATAGGCAATAGGCAGAAAGTCTGCACCTTTTCTCCATAGAAGCATGATAATGAAAAATGAAGCTCAAATGAAGCTTTCATATTATCCAAACATTATAACAATGATTGCCTAGGAGATGCTAGATTGTTTTTTTTTCCAGGATATAGCTGGAGAGTTCAAGAAAGATAGGGTTAGTGGGAATTTGTGAGGTAATATTTCAAAATGAACACATGAAGGCATCAAATACCCTTGAAAAGTTTCATGTGGTTTCTCTATTGATTTGCACTTCCATGTCATTGCTTTGAAGTTTGTAGGCTCCAGCAGCTCTTTGTGCAGCTCCTTCTTCCCAGAGCAAAGCTTACTGGGCTATGAGTAAAGCTCTGGCTTTACGACAACAATTTGTACCGTTCTTAGGTTTGCTCTCCTGTGCTGTGCCACAATGATGTTGCCATTGTTTTAATTCACGCTTTAAATTTTCTATGCCCATAGTAAATTAAATAGTATAAGAGCATGACTTCTTGAGTGAGTGGAAATGCTACTGCTGTCCTCAAGGGAAATCAGATGAAAACTTCATCAAAATACAGTATGCTAAACCAAACACAAGTGGAACTGGTCTGATTTGGAGATGACAATTAAGATATGATACTTTGCATGCCTGTAACACCTGTTCTCATAAAACACAAAGATGGGAAAGGCTAGAAGCTCTTTTGGCTCATCTTTGTAATTGAAACAGAACACTCTATCACAGATCCCAGCTCTCTGTCCAGTTGCAGCATAAACTTCCCAAGCAGCTACGTTTCTCTGCTTTTCCTGTGTGACTGCTTTTTATTCCCTGTCAAGACTTCTCCAAAACGTAGTCCATTAATAGTTTTACCTCATTACCTTAGAAATGCCCTTCTGCACCTGCACAAGCTATTTATCAATGTAAATTGAATTCTGTTCTGAGCTTCTGGTTGATGACTCCTATGACTTTCTCAACACACAGTGGAGAAGCTCCCTCCAAGGTCAATTTGCCCATTGAATCTCTTTGGCCATTTTAACATTTTTTACAACACATCTCTTATTCTATATTCAAATAATATTTTAAACTTTTAAAATCTTTCTTAGGAAAACATGGTGCCTGTACTCTGAATATCTTCAACTTTTTTTTCCTGAAATCTGTCACTTTTTTACTTTTTTTTTTTTTACAGTCTGTGGTCTGGGTCCTTCCTTTAGGATGCTCTGTCCACCTACTTTCAATCATGTTCTTTCAGTGTTCAGACAAGAGCGGAAACACCTGAGCACTTGTGAAGTTACAAGTTAAATATATGAATTTCTCAAGGCTGAAGGCAATAATTAATTCACTTTTGTTTCCATGTCTTTCTTCCCTTCTTCTGTTTGGGCATGCTATTCACTTCAGAGGCTGCAGAATGAAGGGAGTTGTGCATGAAATGAAGACAGAACAAAGTACACTTTTAGGCTCAAAGCACTGCAATTAACCTACCATGTAATGCAGAGTTAGGAAAGCATGTTACACACTCACCAAAGGGTTAAAAGAAGTGCTTTTCAGATTAAAGTACCATGAAATCTTTATTCTGTGTTTTACTCTATTATTCAGATTATTATAGCTTCTGTTGTCATTAAGCAAACTCAGGGCCTATTACTCTAAGTCCCATAAAATGATATAAAAATGAAACACCGTAAATATCCCATTATTTCAATTAAAAAGAAAACAATGGGAAACCTGATAATTTAATTCTGATGTTTAGTGTTACAGCTGGTTTCCCCCACCATAAAATAAATCCATGTTTAATTTGAAAACATATTTTTTTATTTTTGAATAAGACGTTTTCAGTTACAATTATTATTGCATTGGAAATAATGGGTTTTACTAGCTGTCCCAAGTGTTTGGTTTTGTCTCTTTAAAGCAGGAGCTCTAAAAGTTAGAATTATAAGTCTGGTTCACAGAAATATGAGTGGAAGGTGAGAAATGCACTCCAACCTGCATATATTGTAGTATCAAATGATAGCTGCAAGAAATACGAACAGATTGTTCAAGAGAATCGCAAATGATTGAGGTGGGAAATAACCTCTGTATATCGACTAGTCCAACCCCCCTGCTCAAAGCAGGGTCAGGAAAGCAGTTTATCCAGCACTGTGTTCAGGTGGGGTTTTGATTTCTCAGAGAGTGGATACTCCATGACCTTTCTAGGCAACCTGTGCCAGTGTTCAGTCACACTTACAGTACCCAAGGGGTTTTTGTTGCATTTAAATGGAATTGTCTGTACTTCAGAGGGTGTGCACTGCCTCTTGTCCTGTCACTGGCCAGCATTAAGAGTCTGACTGTATTCTTCACTCCCTCACAGCAGAAATTTATACACTTTAGTAGTATCTTACTTCGGCTTTTTCTCCAGTATGAGAGATGCTCCAATCTCTTAATTCCCTCTGTGGTCCTTCACTAGACTCTGGTATCCTCATGCCAGCCTTGACCTGGTGAGCTCAGAACGGGATGTAGTGCAGCAGATGGGCTGCACCAGTGCTGAGTGGAGGTGGAAATACCATTCAGTTCCTCATGGGAAGATGCCAAGATGCATAAAATTTGTGGGAATAGCCAAAGAAGTAGAAAAGAAACAAAAATGATGCTTTCATTCTCTGTTGCTTCTTCCCAAAAATTTTCATAAAGTCCTCAGGAACCTTGAAGGCTGTGGAGTGTGGGACTGTTTTCCAGGGACAGAGATAATTTCCCTGTCCCATTGCAGACTGCAGCATAAGGGTGCCCCAGCCAAACCAGACTAGAGATTTCAAAAAAATAGTCATTATCAAGTGCATAATGTTTGGCAGTTTGCACACCATGTTCCTCTCCACTTACCTTCCCAATACTTCAAGAATGCCATCCAAACCAATGTGTTTTTTCTTCTTCTGATGCATTCACCATTATGGGTACAAAAACATAAATGCTCATTCATGGCCCTCCTTTTGTTCTCTCCACATCTCTGCAGGACAAAAGTTATGCAACAGTTGGTTTCTGTTACATCTGTCACCTCTATCCCTTTTACCTGAGTATTGAACATTTCTATCTTTTGTTTGAGTACCTCTTTGTTCTACTGTCCAGTGCATACACTAAGTAGCTGCAAGGATGGAGGTCACAGGCAGCCCTTGCTAAGAAAGAATAAAAGGGCTTTTATATTTTTCAGTTATACAATCGTATTTTTTTTTTGTCAAAAAGAAGACATGGAAAACAGGAATCACATGAATACCAGCTCAAATTCACATGTTTCCAATATTTTTGTAGCCTTCACTCTGTGAACTTCAAAGAGCAACTGAGGTACATGCAGATATTCACACTTTTTTTTTTCACACAAATAGACATGGAGCTGCACATTCAAACACACAAATCCTTTCACTTCAGCCCTGGCTTAAGGTATGTACTTCAGAAAATCCCTCAGAGACGTCCTTCATTTTGTTGATAGAGCACTTCTTAATTTAAAAAGTGGGTTTAAATGTAAACACAAGGGTGCTGTCTAGCAAGACAAAGTCGAAGAAGGGTGTCCTTCAAGCTGTTTGTCCATCCACTCAGCATAGGAATGACTGACAATGCCATACATTCTGGATAGTTTCCTAGAAGTTTATCTTTATTTTATTTATCCTGTAAAACAGAGCCTTTTGCTTAACCAAAGGAGATAACAGAAAGCCATTCTTCACTTTGCAAAGTCCCTACTTTCTCCTTACCTGCCATGTTTTAGTCCTTTCCATTACTGCTTTCTCTGCCTTACATAGGAATCATCTCCTTCTGAGATGTGTCTAACAGGGAGTCAGAGTCAGGGGATCATGGATCTTTTAATGCCAGAAAGATGTGAGCATTGCTGTGGCTTCTACACAGCCCTAGATATGGGTATGAGCAACAAAGGTTCCTTGCTGGACCATCAAATGTCAGCAGCCCCTGACCATCACCTCTCCACACCTTTTTTATGGCATGACCTGGGAATGCAGGACCTCTCCTGCATTCCTGCAATGAGGGTCTCACAGCTCCCTCTCAGAGAAGTGCCTACATCTCACTGAGTCCAGTGGGCTCCCAGTACAAGCTCTGAACATCTGAGTACCATCAGACATCTGCTAAGTTGCTAATAAGAAGCAGTTAAAGTATAAAGTTGCACTGCAATTAGCTCAGATTTTGCACATGTCCCTAAACCAAAGAAAATTCCTTTGAATGTAACCTGCCCTCTCATGTGGGCTGGCAGATCATCCACAGCTGACAATGAATAAAGAGTTAGAAGAATGAAAAGTGACAGTTATTAAGTAACTTCAGTAAAAATTGAGAGAAAAAAATCAGCAACTCAAAGTAATAATATTAAGCATAAAAGACTAATAAAAATCCCCCCACCTCAGTTAAAGCTTCATTGTATTTGGCATTAAGTCATTAATTTTTTACATTTTTAAGCATTATAAAAGATATTTTGCAAGACAGTTCACCAAGATTTATAGCAAAGTATTCACTATTCATCTGTAATACATGAAACCAGGCCAGGTTGCTATGTCCTTAGGAAATTGAAAAAAGAATCTTGTGACTCATGATGGACATTTTGTGGTGTTTTTAAAACAGCCTGGCATCTCAGCCCAGATCCCAACTAGTTCTGATTGGACAAGGCCAAAACTCAAAAACAGTTAGGATTTTTTGACAGCTCTCACTTAATGACAGAAAAATAATTTTTTATTTGGAAAACAGCTTTCTGCTCCTAGGTAGTTTCAAGGAATTGCTCCACCCCTCTTCTCTGTCCCCACTTTTCCAACTACTGGCAGAAAAAGAGTGGTTGCAATTGCCAACAATTTCATTTCCCAGGGACCTTTTCTCAGAGGTTTGAAAGTCATGGCTGTAGTTTGGTGGTCACAGCAGATGACTGAGAGCTGCTCCTGAATATTTGAACCCAAATGCTTTGTCAGTCCACAGACAAATATGCCAGCTTGTCACACTGGCAGGACATCAGGGGTTCAGGGAACAAGGATCAGATAAAAAAGGTCCCAGGGACTGTTGAAATGTCAGCCTTCAATTAATAGGAGGACATGGCAGTTAGTCGATATTTACAAGCAGCAACTATCAATTACAAATAACCTTCCAGGTCAGTCTTCTGTACCAGGAAAAACTCAAAAATTCAGCACTGCATAGCTTTGAGAATAAATTTTGACTCCAGTTAAGACTGATCTGACAAATCAGGTATGTCTCATCACTGATTTTATTGCCACAAAATATAGTCAGAACTAAGGCTGTGGTAGACTTTTTTTAATTACACATGTAGAAACTACTAATAACAGGAACATCCAAAATTGTGGTAAATTATATATGTGTTTATATCTATATAAAAACAAGTAAAATTACATGTGCAGAATTAAAGTTGCGGAAATATTTTAAGAAACAGCCCTGACACAATGTTTTTATGTTAGCCTAAAACTTTTAACCAAAAAAAAAAAAAATTACATTGTTTTTCAGCTTCTAAAAGCAGGTATCTCAGATATATGCTTCCTTTTTACCAAAATTACATAGATCTCTGAAGGAAACAGACATTTTGACAATCATGATAGAAAGCTCCTACCGTTTTTATGTCTATGTGTGCCATTCTGGTGGAAGCAATTCTATGCACAGGGCATCCTGGGATTGTCCCATACAGTGGTTTTCTCACCTTGAACTTTGCATTTCCTCCTGTCAAAAGGTTTTGAATCTACATGGACATTTTCTGACAGAAATGGAATAATCCTTTGCTTCAGTGTGATCCCATGTACTGCATCACATGTATTTGTTTTGGTGTGTAGTGCTAAGAAGGGAGCATAGCCAGAAGTCTGCAAGCCTAGGTATCTTGTTCTTCCTAAAACACTGTCCAACTTAGAGCTCTGTGGATCCTTTCTTCTAGTAAACTCCTTTTTTCTTCCTCTATAGTTGCCCAGGCTGAAGAGGGATCAGATTATCTGTGATGCATTCTTGCCTTTTCCTGCATGGCTGCAGTTTCTATGTCAGACTGTGCTCACTATGATGAGGTTGCAATTCTGAGCTTCTGTGGTAGTTTACAGCCTTTTTAACATCTTTCTCCTTGGTTTTTATTACATGTTAATGGAAATAATGCACAATATGGACTTATTCTTTAGGCCAAGTACAAGGGATTTTTGAAAGCATAATTCCTCACCATTTTTCAGATAACTTGCAGACATGATATTAAATCTGAGTATGTTTGATAAATTTTTTCTGTTCATCTTTGTGTCATGGCTTCAGCCGGGAGATAATTAATTTCCTTCTTATTAGTTGTTAAAGTGCTCTGCTTTGGATCTATTATGAGAATAATGTTGATAACACACCGCTGTTGTTGCTAAGTAGTGTTTACCCTAAATCAAGGACTTTTCAGCATCCCATACTCTGTCAGCAAGCAGCTGCACAAAAAGATAGGAGTGAGCACAATCAGGACAACTTACCTGAACTGGCCAAAGGGATATTCCTTACCATAGAACAGCACGCCCAGGATATACATGGGGAGAATTTGCTGGGAAGTGCCACTCCTAGCACAGGAACTGGCTGGACATTAGTCAACAAGGTGGTGAGTCATTTTATCATCAGTCACTTATTTCTCTTAGGTTTTATTCCTCTCTATATATTTCTCTCTTCACTTTTCACCATGTTTTTAACTCTCTTTGAATTATCAAACTGTTCCTAACCCACCAAGACTACTACCTTTTTTCTGATTCTCTTCTGCATCCCAGCAGGGAAATGAGAAAATACCTGGTGTGGTTGCTACTTAGTTGTTGACTGGGGTTAGATCACATCACTTTGGTAAGTGCCTTTCCACCTTGTTTATATCTCCCCATTTAAAATAAAAAGTAAAAATTTCACAAGAGATCTCTGGAAGACAACCTGAAATTACGGCTCTTCTCTTTGCACTTTTAGCTGATATGTTAGAGAAGGGAACTGCTGCATGTACAATGCTTGCTGCTTTGGCACTGTGAGAAGAAGTGTCATAGTTCTTAAAGAAAATAAATGTCTGCTTGCTTCTTAGGTCACTAATGGAGAGGAAGGATCTGTTCTGCAGTATTTGTAAAAACACAAACATGTTGCCATCATATGAGTGATTTTTGTCCCCCCTTTAAACAGGAAACAGCTTTTAGGACTTCCAGTCCAGATAATCTTCTCTTACTCACATTGCTTTGTTCCCAAAAATAAGAGTTTTTGTCTGAGAAAGATCCTAGAATCTGTCATTGTACCTTTTTTAGGAACCCACAACTAAAATTGCAGCATATATTACCTACACAGATGAACACTATAGTATAGTATCCATGTAGCCCCTCATTTTGAAGGAAGGAACATATATTTTGAAGGGGTGCCATGTAAAGTCAAACCATGCATTCGTATTGCTCCTTCACTGACAGGTTATGGCAAAGTCAAACTCTCCAGGAGCAGGAATCTTTCCTCCCTTGAACCAGAGCCACTCTTGTGAATGACTTGTCCTTTAGCCTTATTCTCATGCTCTTTAAATCTCTGGAAGTGGTGCCTAACTTGTTGCCAACAGTCATCATGCTCTGATCTGCTGCAGCTGGGAAAAAATTAGGCCAGTATTTCAGTGAAGTATCCAAAAACAATCCTTCCTTCCAGGAGATTTTGCTGATGTAACTGTGCAACAAACTCCACCAGCATATACACAACTCATAATGACAAATTGTTCAGCCGTGCTTCTCCCAGTTGCCCAAGCACGATAGCAACTTGCAAGCTAATATCACACCAGTAGGCTTTAGCTTTTGTCAGTGCAGAAGTGTTGGAGGGAAAAAGAAAAAAAGAGGGAGAAGGAAACATAAAAACATCAATGCTACAGTCTAGGAATAAGTTCCTGACACATACCTGATCTGAATCTAAGGACAGTACAGCTTACATACCTTGCTCCTAGGATTTGGCTGAAAGTATAGCCCAGACATTAATAAGTGGTAGAATCTTGATTTGGCTTGTGTTGAGAATTAGGGTCAGAAAATCTTCATTTAATGACAGAAGAGCTGGAAACAAATCATTTCATGGTGATACTACACAGCAAATACACAAGAGTTAATCCTTGTGCTTTCATTATATTTATTCTTTGCCTGGTTTTAGTGAGGATGAATAATGTCCATGTCTTGTAACACCTCAGTAATAGTTCAGCAGGGTTGCTGTGACCTTTCCTGGCTGGACCAGTACTGATTAGCTGCAGATTTCGATGTATGATCAGGTGACAAACCAGGCTTGCAGAGTCTGAACTGTTGCAGTTGCTGTTGAGGAATGTAAAATGACAATTTCTGCAGCTCTTTGAAGGGAAAACTAATAAGTTGGTGGAAATATAGAGTTGTTTCTTTAATTACTCCTTCTGATTTAGATTTTGCATGTCACTACATATACATGGACTATGCTGAGCTAGGAATGATGCATTTTGGTTTTAGCTTTTGAACCTCCCAGAAACTTATGTCAAAGACGAACCTTTCAAGGTAATCCAAAATGTAGACTTCTTAACTGATGTGAATGGCGGCCTTCCTGTTTTAAATTACAAGTTGTAAAAAGAGAGTTACATTGTCAATCAGACAGCAAATGGCGCTGCACCAGCTTTTCTTGAAAAACAAGCAATGGGTAATAAATTACTTTATGGTAGGATTGAATTAAAAACAAACAAAAAAATCCTTATCAGTGCAATATATTTTCTAGTCCACCTAGACTCATCTGTTTTAATCTGTTCCAGCTATGTCGCATTTCCCATTTTTTTCAATTTAAATAAGTCCTTTTAAACATGCATGTGTATGCATACATACAAATGTGAGTATATATATACAGACATACACATGGAAATATTTTCTTCACATAAGCAAAGATAGAATCAAAGTGACACTGTAAATGATACTTTATTTTTTGAGCAGTGTTACTAATATGAGGCACATTCCCATTCTCTCTATTCCAAAATCTTAATTGTCATTAAAAAAAAAACCAAAACTGCAAGGCACCTCTTGTTCCTATAGTTACCCAGAAAAAACCAGAGTTTTGACAGCAATCAAGTGTAACCAGTAGATTTGTAGTCACCTTCAAGCAGCTGAAAAACAGACTGCAATGGCAGACAATTCTCAAAGAGAAATATTGACACTGCTTCATTCAGAAAGGGTGCAATGGGGACAGTCCCCAAGGACATGATAAATATTACCAGAGGAACCTGTTCTTTGGCTGACCAAAGCACAGAATGAAAGCATCGAGAACACCATATTGAAGATCTTCACCATTTAATGTGACCTTTTATCTTAGTGTTGCAGGCAACAGCCTACTGGATTACATTTTTAAAAACAGAAAACTTTCACTGGCAGTAGCATCTCCTTGGAAGGTTTCTAAGATTCTCAGCACTGAAAAAATAATGTTCTTTCCACCTTCCCTTTCCATTCAGTTCCTGCTTCTGAGTCACATAAAATGAATGGCTCAATGAACCAGCCTGTGGACTGGCTTCCAGAGCCAATATGCTGGCACATAGTTCCCATATTAGTCAAAAAATCTTCCTTATGCTTATGGAATACAGTCAATTTTTGTTCCTTACTCAGACTTTTCTCTGACTCTTTAATGGCAGCACACAACTACAATGTTCCTATGTAGGTTTACCACACACCTGCATTATCCTCTTTCTCTGGCTGAAATTAAGTTGGGACACAGCTGAGGTTTTGGGGTTGGATTTCTCCTATATGTTCATCAAGACTCAGCAGAGCAAAATAAAGAGCCAGGTATCTTCCTGTGCACATTAATATATCATGTGTGCTCAGGAAATCTGATGCATTCAGGAAGCACTGGTCCTACCAGGTGTGAGCAGTACAGCTGTGCAGAGCACTCACAGCATCACATCAGACCTATTCCCAATTTGCACCGAAGCAAGAATTCACATGAAATGACAAAGTTTTACAAACACTCTGAAACCTTCTGGAAAATCAAGATCAATATAAAAATCCTATTTCTACACAGATGCTCTGAAAAAGGGGAGTCTGAGCCATGCAGCTCTGCAGTCCACATTTTAAGAGCAATAACTATGAGAGATAAGACTCCTCTTACACATACAAAGGATAATCATCACAAATCCATTTCTCCTTCATCCACACCTCAGCCCAGGAGCTGTGAATTATAACCTCTCGCCCCATCGGCACACAATCAATATGCAGCTGCCAAGTGCAGTGCTAGTTTTATGCTGGAGTTTTCAAAGCACCAGGTTTTTAGTAAATAGACACAGTCTTCTCTTTTCTGGCTCCCCACTAAGTAGTGCCTGCAGAACATGCCAGACAAATGCTGGAGAGGTCAGGGGGTAACGGCTAGCAGGAAAGCCGAGTCTCATGGCTCTATCCACAGGACAGGGTGGATGCATTTCCCTGTGTACCCCACAGTCCCAGTCTCACTGTGCACATCTGGTTACATTTGCACTGTGAGACAGGGCAAGACATTAGTGAGCTATCTCTCTTTCCTACAGAGGAAATCCTGGGCATATAAACAAGGTACATTTCGGTAGGTTTCCCCTCCTACAGTAGGGGACAATGAACACTGTAATGTAGGAATTTGCTTCAGAGTCTAGTTGGAACCATTGTATCCCAAATTTTATTAATATTATATCTACTTTCTATAGGCCAAAGGTCAAAAATGTTTCTGTCAAGAAGGCATTTTCCAAAAGCAGCGTGGAAATGGTGTGGTTTGCAATATGTTACACGTGTTTCAGAGAGAGGAGAGTAGAAGATCTGCATCTGTCCCTGTGGCTTGTCTTTCAGGCTGCTCCATTTCACAGGTAGCTGTCATTCTGCAAATTTTATGTGGAAAACCCACAGGACAGCAGATCTGAAGAGAATTTCAGGCAGTGACTTAACAGCAAGTTTTCCACTTCTCTACTGCTATTTTTGAAAGGGTTTCAGAAGGTTTCAGGAAGAAAACCACACTTAAATGCTGGTCTACCTAAAATCTAGCCATGTGCATGCTGACCTGAATAGCAAATTTGGAAGGTGCCATCAAGGAAGTCGTGCTCTAAATTCAAATTTAAACCCTCCTATCAGGCATAATACAGGTTTAAATCCATCTCCCTAGACTGTGCCTGGATTGATGCATAGGAGTCAGAGTCCAACATCTTCTTTTTCCTTTTTGCACCTGGTTACCTTGTGGAAGTGGTTGGACCACTTCAAAGTGAAAAAAAGATTCAAATTCGACCAGATGAGTGATGTCTAATCCAGGAAGTTCCCAGGACTAACCAGAGACAAATGCTCACAGTAGGGCATGAATCCATGCAAGAGGATGACTTCTTTCTAGACACCTGCGAATATTGCCTTATACCTGCTAACCTTTTATTGCAGGCAGCTGCAAAGATATAATTTGAATTCAACACCGTCACTGGAACAGGTTGCTCAGAGAGGCTGTAGAGTGTTCATCCTTGGAGACATTAAAATCTGACGGGATAGAGTCCTGGGAAAACTCCTCTAGCTGACCATGCTTGAACAGGGGGTTTCAATGAAACAATCTCCAGATATGCCTTCCAACACCAAGAATTCTTCAACTCTATGACTGAAAAATAAGTAATAAAAAAGAAAGTTGGGGGGGGGGGGGGGGGGGGGGAGAATTATACTTTCATGTGAACAACAAAAAAGTCCTAGAGAAAAATTGAATTCCTTTGGAGCAGATTTATGAAATGCATTTATTGTTCCAGCCATGGAACTTCAAATTCAGTTATGGTCTTAATTCAAGTTACTGAACCCTTCTAAATTCTAGCCTTGTTTTCAGTCTTTTGAGGTACAACAGAATTGATGGATGTGTGTGGCAGGAGTGTGACTGGATGTGAAATCATGTGCTTTCCCCTCACATGAAGAGGCATTTCAGCAATGACTAATCATGTATTTTCTCCTTTGCCAGCTATTCACAGAGGTTTTAATTTGCAAGGCAAGATTTCTTATTCTTTTTATTGTCATAGTGGTGAAGTCCCTAATAAGTGACATTTGCTGAGGGGACTAGGTGGTGCAGATTTGTCTGAGATGTGTAGAAGGGCTAATTCCATATGTTATCAACCTGACTTCAAGAAGTCTCAGAAATAAGTCTTTCAAGTTAAATTTATTGAAGTCCTGAATTGTTTTCCCCTGAAGCATTTAGTTCAGTAGATCTTTATCAATCTATACCTGTACATACATGAAAATCCATACACAAGGACACATGTTTACAACAAATTGCTGAGATGCTCCACATCTGAGGTTGTTTCTGCATATTCATGAATACACCTAAGGGCTGAAATATCTTTTCTCTGTGACAGATTTTACCCGAATAATTTGTAGAGCATACCATTAAAAAAAAAAAAAAAACGCTTTTGTACAGACATTTATTTAATGGTTCCCTGAAATATTCTTGGTGTGTTTATAATTGCAACAGATGCTATGAGACGCTATTTTATTTTGGTGAAGTCAATTATAAAATCTTACAGAATCTATCAGAAGTGTATGAGAAGACTGGAAATCCCACAGACTACTGCATTTTTTTCTTTCTATTGCTCATTGACATGTTTCTTATCATCTCATCCTCCAGGTCCCAGAAAAATCATAATACTGGGCAAAACTACTAAATAAGCATTGGAAATAGACAGCAAGCTGGATGTTGAAATGTATGTTCCTATCATTAATTAATTAATTTATTTATTTCTGATTATTATTTATTTATGGCAAAACCTTTAAAACAGATTAATTAAGTTTCTTTTTCTTATTTGGGTAAATTAGGCAAATTCACCGCACATCTTTTATTTTAACTTGGTGCACAGTCTATTTAAGCCTGTTTCAGAAGAGCAGCAAGACATCCCCATTCGTTCTTTCATTGTTTTACAAATTTGCTTCATGTATCAATTATTCCTTCAGGTCTTTTGTCTCATAAAGAGAGCTTACTCAACCAAAGTGGAAAATGTTGGCCATCAAAAGGAACTTGAGTCTTTACAGTTAATGATACCTTATTTTTCCCAGGGTATCCAAAACACAACAAGCTCTATACCATCACTGACAGTCACTCTAAAACATATACGCACTTAATAAAACAATGTATTCAATTAAAGCAAAGAAATTGTACTGTTCTTAGCAATATCACTTGTTCACAAGTGTAAAGAATGAAAAGTATATATGCCTATTTGGCATTTTGTTAATGGCAATGGAAAGAGAAAATATACATTTCCTCTAGTTTCCCTCCTCCCAGAGCTCTTTGTTCAAGCCATTTTATTCTTTGTTGAACATCTTCCCTTATTTGGAATCCAAAGTTGTAAAATAAGCAGGAACAAAATCTTCAAGATGAAGTAGTGTTTTAGATACAGCTGAGAGTAGGACTATCTCTGAACTGTACAGACTCATTGCCTCTGTGTGTGTCATGCAGGGTTAATTGACAACTGTCTAGGCAGGAGAAGTGAACATGTAGCTCAAGCAGTTAAACACAACTGGAAAAGACTGGTTCTCATCTTTCTCCTAGGCTCTGTTTCACATTCTGAACTTTCAAATAAAAAGATTTCAAATAAAAAGGCTTTAAAATATATCATTATTAAGATGTTAAAGGTATTCCCTTACTATTTTTAAGGAAGTCTCACGTGCCCTTTGTTCATTAGACATCTGTAAAAATGACTGAATGCTCACAGTGACCACATCTTAGGAAGCAGCTTAAGCAAGTACGAGTTTAACTTTCTGCCACTATTCAAATCACTGCAGTGTAAAATGAACCTGATTTACAAGGGTTTGAGTTGGGCTTTGCTTCACTTTTGATGCCCAAACACATGACTTTCTACAGCCATAATGTGAGGAGTTTCCATTGTGAGACTTTTCCAGAGTTTGTGTCATATAAAGTGGTGCTAGAGAAATAATAAAGGATTAGAAAAACTTCCTGTTTTGGCTTCCTCCTTTCACTGGGAAATCTCTTCAAAGAAAAAAAGCAGTGCACCAGCATTTTACAGATCAAAATGCATTTTGACCTGAAAAAGTTAGTTGCAGGATTTGTCATAATCAAAGTATTCTCATAACCTCCTATGCCTGAAGAAGGAAAAAATACTCCTAATAATAACATTATTAAAATCTAAAACCCTGATTATATACATTTTGTCTCATCCCACAACATCCCAATGCTTTCTGCAAATTCAAATAGCTTGACATTAATATTAAGCTTAAAATGTCATTGATCCAATTCTGCAGAGCAAGACATCAGAGTCCCACTGATAATTGTCTCTCAGGAGCAGGCTATGGATAAATTAGCACCACTATTAATCATAATAATACATCTGTGTCTTGGTTCTGAGATTCTTGAGATGTTTTCCAGAAACTGCAAACTGGCATGATGTTAGCCAAAAAAACATTAAAGTATGGATCTTAACTCTCCAGTGAATCCTTCAGAAACTGAATAGCTCTCACAGCATAATATTTCTGACAGGAAATATACACTTGAGATGTTTTAAGCCTGAAATGTCACATACACAACAGAGCCTAAGCCTGAGAAGCCTCCCCTGTTTCTGAGATCATAACAGTAGTATTATCATTAAGAGGATAAAATGCCACTTCCTTGCTTCCCATACCCCAATCCAAATGAAATGTGAGTCACTTAATGAATTTCATCTAAGCCTAATGGAACAATTTCAGCCTGTCCTGGACAACTCTCCTACCCAATTCCCTCACACACATTATTTCTGCTCTCTTGGTTTTCATATCCGCCTCTGCCCAATCACTTGTGGCAGGTTCTACTGGTAAAGCAAATGCTTTGCTGCTGCTTTTCCCCTTAGAATTACACACCACTGAAGAACTAGCTTGAAACATTTCCACTGGAGAAAAATGTGATGAAATTGTTAAAGGTTCAGCAGCCTTGAAACACTAGTAGACTATTGGCATGAGGATTATTCCCAGACATGATCTTTCCTTTGGAACCTGGTGTTGAAGTTTGCAATACTTGTTCGCTTCATGCCTCCTCAGCATAGCCTGTCTCTCTGGCTGGCTTTCTTCCTTTCTTTATCTGAAGCTGGCATTTTTTCCACTCTCAATAATTAAGCTGTCTCGATGCTAGAGACATGCTTATTTTATCACATGTATGTCTCGTACACAGTTGAAAAAGGAGAACTCCAAGGGAGAAGGCGGCTGGCGTCTCTGCTGTTGAAACGGTTTCAATCTGGCCTGAATACTTTGCCTGCAGTGCTGCAACCCACAAGGGGGTCTTAACCTCTGAAACCTGCTGACTCAAGAGTAATTGGCCAGCATGATGCCACTGTGACCATCAAGTGGAACAAATAAAATTACCCACCATTTCAGTGCCATGATTGTTCCTCTCCCACTGCGTGATTCCATGAATCCCCCCGAGGACTGACCTGCTTATAATAAACAAATTGTTTTCTGGATTCCTTTTCCATTGCCTGTAGGGGAGTAACAAGAGGACAGAGCCAAGCTGTGTTAACTACATTTAATGGTCTTTTTTATTTTCCTTAAATTGCATCAGATGGTGAAGATGACTAGAGGTAGTATGATCTTTTTAAAATTAGATCCTCAAGAAGCAAATAATTAGAGAGCAGCATCTCGACAAGGAAAGTCAAGTTTACACAGCAATATAAAGTTGTAAATTTGAAGAATTCAAGAGGATTACACATATCCAGGTTGGATGACTTAATTCCTCTTCCTGAGAAGGACAGTTTAAAAGCAGGGATTCTCTTACTCTATACACAATTTTGTAATTTGTTTGCAGGAGAGCAAGCTGTTTACTCTGTGCTACATAAAGGTTGTTGCCAAAAGTTACTATCTCTTATAACAGTGTAAAACAAGAGTATCTCTCATGATGGCAGTGGGTTTAATCAGATACACACCAGCATAACCGAGAACTAAATTTGGTTTTACACTCCTGTCTAAAAGAAGCTCACTGAGGAACAGAGGGGGAGAGTTAGGGGGAGGGCAGGATAGTGGGTAAGGAGGTAGCTCTTGTTCTCTTGGTTTTCCTTCTTTATGACCATGTAACAGCATCCCCAATATCTGGATTCATGCAGAGGAGATAATATGGCCTGCTAAACACATCAGCAGGACAGGGAGTGTGAAACTTTATTTTAGTGTTTTCAGTAACTGCCTGAGCTGATAATGGCCCTAATGTGGCCACAATTGACTGCAGAAGTGAAGATTTAGTCCCAGTCCCATAAAGTTTGGTACTAACACTGTGTGAAATTGCAGTTATTTTGAGTTTTCAGCCTTCCATTGAACAAGAGCAGAACTTGGAAAATGAAGATATATGTGAACTGCTTCTTTAGCAGAAGCAGGCAAACAGGTAGAGGAACCCAATGACTTTTGCAGAATCAAATCATGATACAGAATAAATTTTGACTGAGAAGTACTGTGAGCTACCCTGCCGTGACTAACAATAACCATCTTAAAAACTGTTGATTTATTTCTGAAAACACAGTTTACTGTTTGTTGCCAGCTATGTCATTTAGACCCAATTTACTTAAATTACGTACCTAAATGTAGGCAGACTATTAAGCACATTGTTAAAACAAGGCCTTGAGAAACCAAGAAAAAATGAATACTTTCTCTTCCCTGCAGTTTTTCTTATTTCTATTTGTGATCACTTTATATCACTGCTAAATCCACTTCACTTACCTCATTAAGGCATTTTGAGGGGTATTTTACACACAGTTTTGGTTTTCTTTCTGAGTTTTGAAACCAATGCAGTAAGCGCACTTTAAAGAATAGCAAGAGTGCTTATCTAGTTCTTTCCATCCAAAGTAATCTCCAAGACTGAACAGACCATTTAATCTGGAACAGTTCTTGTAAATTTGAAGGAGTCTGACCCCTGTTTCAAATTTAGCATGCATCCTCCTGTTCATTTTATTTCCCAGCAGATAAGGAGTAGATCAAGTCTGCAATGTTTCTATCATACAGAAGTCTTCTCTTTATCTACATACAGTTTATTTCTCCCTAGCTCCCCTTTTGCTGCTGCAAACTTTTGTATGTCAAGCAAGGGAGAGAATAAAACCAGAGAATCTTGTATTTGGGACCCTAAGACTGCCCAAGATGGGAACAACATATCGCTTGCACTTTTCACCAGTCTGTTTCTCTCATTTCTATTCTGTTACATTACTCCTCCTGGCTGTTTCAAATCCTACTTTCAAGTGGTTTTCAAGCACATTTGTCTACATCTCTGCTGTAAGGGAATAACAAGCATTAACTGGTGAATCTACTTGTCTTATACATGAAGCATCATTCTCAGTCAGACTGTATAACAGATAGATAGAACATGTGATACAAGAATTCCTTTCTATAAATAAACCCATGGAAAAATAGTCCTCATCACTGTGCAGTATTTGATTCACAGTGGAGAGCTCTTTGGGATTGGAGGAATGCATCGCCTCATAGAAAGGATTTGAGACCTCAGGGCTAATATGCACCTGAGTATCACAATCAAAATTGTTCAGTGCCCAGACATGTGTAACTTATCATGTTATGGTGCAATCATAAGTTTAAGCCCCCATATGTGAAAAATCTTCCAAGCATTTTCATAGCCAGTCGGCAGCTCATGCATTTGTCATATCACACACACAATATGTAGATCATAGGCTACCCAGAGAGGTCTTTAATCATTCATAGAGCTCTTTGGCTCTCTACTCCAGAGGGTTTGGAGAACTGTCACCTGTCACAAAACCTTCTGACTGCATAGTATACAAATGCATACACAGACATATTGAATACTAATGTACTAATACCTCCTCCCTATCTAGAACTAGGTGAAATTGGAAGCTGATCATGAAATCAGGACAGTGAAGATTCATCTCCTTTGCTCAGAGGTCTTTGGTGGTGGCACTGATTGTGGAATGGTATCTAGTCAAGTATCCTTGAACAGGGGGTATTTTTCCATTTTTTTCCTATAGTTTTCTCTTGAAGCTAGTTGTATTAGCTCAGTTTTCCAATGACCCTTGCTGATACCCAGACCATTTGGGCAGACTTAGGCAAGCTGCCCAGCAAGGAGTTGCTTGTACACCAGCAGCAGAAGGATGCTGGCTCCTGACACACCGAGCTCCCTGAGCGGGCTGCCAGAAACAGTCAGCTTGGGCACAGACAGGTATGTTGAATCTGGAAGAGAAGACATTTGCACAATTGGTTTTAATGCCTTAGGAACTATGGAAGGCTATAGACTTTATGAGGAAAGAGAGAAAACAGATACAAACATGAAGAACAATCTCTGGCAGATAGCTCTGCCTCTGTGAAACGTAATCCCCAAATACTCTGGCAAGAAGATAGATCATTATACCATAACGACAAGCATTAGTCGCAGGTCTCAGTTTTTCAAAGAAACCAAGTTTAAAAATAGACTTCCGAAACCTTAAGGCCTGGAACCTTGTGCAGACATTAAGATTTGTCTGCAGCTCCTCGCCTTACTCCTACATTTTTCCATCGGCAGACAACTGCTGCAAACCACTGCATAAGACAGACCTGCACTTTATAGTTCTCAGTGAAGCAATATGTCACCTCTATTTATACTACTGTGATCTTATGAAAGAAGGAAATCCTGTTAGTAGTAATCTCAGATTCCTTCAGTTACCATAAATTAAAACTGTCCACTGCTGTCTCGCAACGTGACATTTTTACTGTAGTATACATACTTGTGCCTATTTGTACATGTTTTTAAAAGTCTTTGTTGTATTTTCACTAAAATCCTAATGGCAACTTAACATAGTAATACTCTAAATGTTAGTTAGCATCTACTGAGACATAAACTCACAAAAGCATTGACTTTCTCTTTCTGATAAACATATCCTTGATGTAATTATTGGCTTAAATCATAGGGAGTATAGCTTTGTGCCTCTAGTAGTCAAATTATATCTGGAAGCTCTAATTGTCTTTTTGTCACCTTGCTACAGGAGTCTTTGTGAATTTGGTAAATGTAAATATAAACTTTTTAAGCTTATGTATCCCTTTCTGTGAGACAATTACATATTGTCTACCCACAGTTTCTAAAGAGGAATATACAGCCTCCAGTCATAAAGGCAAGCAGAGTTTATTGCAGTGCCAGGTAGAGCATGTTAGGACCACACAATTAATATCGTAGACCAAGGACAAGATTCTAATGACATTTTACCTTGCAAAATGTGACAAAATATTTTCTGTTTTTCATCATTTTCTGCATCTCATATTGCACTCCTGTTGTCTTTGTTAAGGTCAGTGGTGTTTGTTATATTTTTGTAAGACAGCCAAAGCAGTAGTAATAACAAATACATTAATTCTGTCTTATTTGACTAGTCCAGATTCTCAGAGATTTTGTTTTTCAAACACAGTTAACTCACCTTTATTAAAAATAGAACAGGTTTATACTTTCTCTGAGGATAACATGAATCAGATTCTAGAAGTGATGTTGCACAATTATAGGGATTTCTTCTACAGATTTTGTGGTGCCAAAACATTATGTGGTTTTAGAAACTGCAAGCAAACAAAAGGCCTTTCTGTATTTTGATCCACTCTGAATAGTCCTTGTAACTCTGCAGTAAACAGGGCTAACAGAAAAGGGCTAAGAGTCATTATGATTAATGTGACAAGAATATGAAGAGGTCAACCAAAGGCATTGGCATCATCCATAGTCATTGTCACAACAGGTGATTTGTAGGGTTAAATACACTGCAGAGGAAAACAAAATATAAATATTGAAAATTCTCTGCCAGTACAACCTCAGGAAAACGGGCAAGGGATTTTGATACCCAAATGGCATGTGGGTTTGATGCTGTGTGAGGAACACAAGCCAAGCAAGCACCTGAAATCTGCTATTAGTACGTCCATTCACCTGTCCCTAGCCATGGCCAGTGACTAAATGCTTCAAAGGAATGAAAATAAATAAACAATATAGAGGCCAAGATATACACCAAGGGAGAAAGGGAAATGGGAATTCCTTCCCGGACAGCGTAAATATGGTATAAACCAACATCAGACAACAAACAGAAACCACACATCCCCTTGGGAATACCAGTAGATCACCCACTTACAAACTTGCACTTTTAAATCCTGAATTGTCTTTTCTCTAAACATGAAAAACGCTTACTTTAGCAACGTTGTAGTCTTTTCTGTTCACTACCTCTTTGAAAAGTCATTCCAGGTTATTGCCCCCAAAATACTTAGAAACCTCTGAAATCCAGTCCCCAAGCCCTGGCTGCAGCATTGGGCAGCAGTGCAGATTTACTGCTAGAGTAAAGCCTGTAGGTAATTCACACTCTTTGTCCAGCATGTTAAAAATAGAAGATGTAGGTAAGTTAAGAGTTTACAGTCCTTCCCGTGGCCTTTGTCTCCTTTGCAGCATTCATCCACAGAACTGTTCTGAGTCCGTGGGAAAGGTGCTGCCAGGGGAACACAAAAACCTTGGTAGGAGTGGTTGCAGTCTTTTGGACCTGGACGGATTTCAACTCCTGTCTTGGATAGGTTCAGAAAATAGTCGAGACATTACTTAGTTCAGCTGCAGTGCACTTTGGGGAGATATGTAGGGGAGACTGTTTCACATCTTCCACTCTGGGCAGTTGTGAAGTCACACAAGGTGATAGGCACAAGTGTTATGTCATTGTGATGAAGGTCAGACTTAGTTCTATCTTGCAGCTATGCATTTTTTTCTTGTAGGATCTTCGTTCCTCATATATTTGAGTATTTGGTTTTCTTGGGGTAGAATTTTGTATTTTAGGGGGAGGGGAGTTTAGTTAGTTTGTTGTTTGGGGTGGTTTTGTTTTTGTTTTTTTTTTTTGTTTTTGTTTATTTGTTTGCTTTTTTTTTTCCCAGTGTCTTATCTTTGACTTGTAAATGCTTCAATGTAAAAGTAATGATACTGTAAGAGAGTTTCATTTATCACAGGGCTTTGGTGATATCAGCATTTTGAAACACTGATAGTACAGCTGCTGTGATTGCAAACCTGGGATAATAGAAGTGCTATAATTTTTAAAATTAATATTGCAGAAATAATGGTAGAATTGAGAGGCAGCTAAAGGGACAGACTCATCACACTTTAATCACAAGGAGATTCTTGAAGTATTTTTATAGAATTATTGAATCATAGAGTCATAGAATGGTTTGTGTTGGAAGGGGTCTTAAAGATCATGTATTTTGAACCCTTCTGTCACAGGCAGGGACATCTCCCACTAGACCAGGTTGCTCAAAGCTCCATCCAAATTGTCCTTGAATGCTGCCAGAAATGGGGTGTCCACAACTTCTCCAGACAACTCCTGTCCCAGTGCCTCACCACCCTCACAATAAAGAATTTCTTCCGTGCACCTAATCTAAATGTCCCCTCTTTCACTTTGAACCCATTACTCCTCTTCCTGCCACTACAGTTCGAATTACTAAAAAACCAAAGTATTTAATGAAAATAATTACACTACGTAGACATTGAAAAATATTAAATGGAAAGCAAACATTATGTCACTATATGCAGGGTGAAATTAAGTATTTTTTTCACACTGTAATTTTTTAACAAGACCAGTTTGACTGGAGGCTATGTTTTGGATTTTGAGGGACTCCAGTGTAGAACTTGCAATATATTATCTCAGAACACATTAGGTAGGCATCAAAAAGAAAGATTAAATATTAATTGAACACATTTCTGATCTGATAGTGAGTGATGGTGCTTTTCCTTAAGACTACTGAGGAACTGGGACCTACAAATTAATAATCCCCAATAATGGAGTACAAATCTTGCTGGACATATAAAGAGATGGGCCCAGTTACTGTGATTTTTAAAACATCCTTTTTTACATGGAACAAAAAGAGTCTGAGGAGAGAGGGAGGTGATGAGAAGTACAGGAAGTTATCATCTGTGGCACCTGCACATCTTGCTAATTCATCTGTGGTGGTTTGTATGTTTAGGATTGTTTGGAATGGTTAATTTACCTCTATGAAATCCCATCTTTTCAGTCAGCTGTACAGGGAGCCTCTCAAAATTCAAACCCAGTGATGACCTTCTGCCTAATATATGAGACCAAACAAACACACCAATTTTAAAGGCTCACTCTGCTTATTTTAAGTGCTATAAAATATGCTTTACAGAATATAAAGTGTCTTTAGTAACTGAAATTAAAGCTTCTTTAGATTTTGATTCATTCCTTCTACTGCACTTGCTTCCACAGATACACACTTTCCTCTACAAGAAATACAGCCTAATTTCCCTCACATACTCCAGGCAATAAAGGAATAAACCAAAATAAAGCCTGATACTGCAATGCAATGAGAAGCTTCTGGGAGTGGATTTGGCATCCCACCTCCTTTGTTTCACCCAGCTGTGTACTTCATATATTGGCAAGATGGATGGAGGCAGTGTCACTGGAGGCAATTCACATCTTTTGTCAGAGAAGAAACGAGACAAGGATGATCTGGAAAATGCTTTCCCATAAGCTGGAAGGACCTTCAAAGCCTTGCTTTCAAGCACTGATGTTCCTTACTGTGAAGGATATCTTGCAATTCACTAATAGCAATATTCTTAGTTGGTCATTTCCAGATGCTTGACTGTGGTGGAAGTCTCAGGGCAGATGTGCATTTGAGATTAATTTATTCATTTTTGTTGCCTTAGAGGACATAGTGGTAACATATTACCTCACTACAATAAAATAGCACAGATATGGGAAAGTCATCTAGTCCCTCTCGCTGACAGTGCAGGCTTGCCCTCTGCAGTGTGCTCCCTAGTGCTTTGTCCAGTCTATTTTTAAATGGCCTAAGTGATGAGAATTTCTGCCGAGGAGAGTTCACAAGCAAGCCTCTTTTCTCTAACAAAGCTTTGGGTAGATAAAGAATAATAATAGTAGTTCTATTTATTAAGCTTTCTCTCTTTCACCCAGAAAAGTCCTTGGGGTGCTAAGCAGACACCTCAAAACTATTTGCTGTCCCAACCAAGCTCAGCAAAGTTTTGAAGAGATCAGTAAACAAAAAGCAACTAAAGCAAAAGAGCCCTTTCAGACATGCCACTTAGGAACAAAAGGGTATTATAGTAAGGACTGCTGCAGAAAACCCTCTCCACAGAACCCGGAACAATTCAAGCTCTATGGCCAAATTCATGGAGGTTTGTCAGTGCTTAGCAGAAGATTCAAGGCTCTTGAGGATTCTCAGTATCTCACAAATCTAGGCCTGCGCTTCTGAGCAAGGCTATCAAGGAAAAAGAAAAACAATAAAGACTTGTCATTTTGCTTTCCTCATTTGCATTAAATTCATAAAGTCAGTGGTACAGTCAGTGGTAAATCAGATTGAAAATCTTCCGTTTGTATCTGCTAAATCCTGATTTACTAGTAGGTGCAGTCATTTGCTTTGTAATATTAAATGTGTGGAATGGAACCAAAAGCTTCACTACCATCAAATCCAAACAAATATCTTCAGGAAAAAGCATTAACCAAAAGCTAAGTCAAGTGCCTGTCTTTTCCATCCATGTTTACCAATGCTGAAACCCTACTGGTTGCTACTTGCACCAGAAGACTATTGCAACTTCTGTAGGGGGAAAAAAGGTTATATTTCTTTTTGACAGAACCATTAAGGAACCCTGTAATGTTTCAATCTGTGGTCACTGCTCTGTTTTGCTTGGCTCACTAAACCCTCAGCCTCAGCTGGCATTTCCTAAATTAACAGCACATTCACTCCCCACATTAAGACAGTCAGACAAATGGTTCAGCCTAAACTAAGCAGTTTGACACTCATGTGCTTCTGCAAAGCTGAACAGTATCTCATGACGCTTACATGATTAGATGATATCATAATCATATGATAAAAAGCCATTAGGCCAGGACCAAAATCTAAAACATAGGTCATTATGTTAGATGTAAAAAAGCATACCCATTTAACAGGAAAAAAAATAAAAGAAACAAAAAAGACTTCTGACACCAGGGAACATCTGGCTAATATTTACATCTCCTGTTTAATTTGGATGCTTCAGTTTAGTTTTCAAGATGGCAGTGTATAGAAACAAATTAAGCCAATCACTCTATCCGCAGTTTAGAAAACCAAGATTTGTTTATAGTTTCTCATATTAATACCTCATCCACTTGGCCAAAATGCCTCGTGAAAAATATACCTCAAACACACAATTCCCCTTTAGCAACAAAGTCGTAATTCAGCATAATTCTTTGTTGATGGGACGAAAAGGGGAGTCATGTAAACTTGGGGTATTGAGATGAGCAGATAATGTTGAGCCATAGGAAATGAAACAGTCTTCAGTACTGTAGGGTTAAACTGAGGTCCAACAAGAAAGTCAACAGAATTAGCATTTTGGGCTCCATCCTACTTTCCTTTAAATCAATGTGATTTTGTCACTGACACCAGTCAGGGTACCATCACCAACATGTTCAATGTTAAAAGAGCATGAGCTGGATACAAGTTTGCTGGATGAGACCTGTGCCTGGGAATCTGCAAGTTTAATTCTGTGATGACTTTGATAAAATTCCTATTTCCAAAAGCAGTTAAAAACAAGAAGCAATTCAGCAATGCATATGTAGAATTTAATAAAATATTATCTCTTAGAGGAAAATTGGCCAAGTGACAATATTCTTATGTCATAGGTAATTAGGTAAGCTTCAGAACATTCAAGTTAATAAAAGGAGATACTGATTTCAAAATACTAGAGAGAATCCAAGGCCTGAAGTCAAAACTTTTTGTTACAAATGCAGGACAGGCACAGAAATTATTTCATCAGGCTTCCCTGTTTTTGGATACACAAGGGATCTACCAGGCCAAATACTACACAACATAACTGAGTATTTTTGGAGTCTGGAGGATATAGATAATAATGTTAGCAAGAGTGACCTACAGTATCCAAACCCCAAATCTAGATAAACAGTCTCAGTGGTTTGAGCTGTTTCTAGTCTGCTCTTTCTAGCGGCAGAAGAAAAGCCCAAGCAAGCTTCTCATATCTGTTTAGACTGCCATGACAAAAAGGCAGCATAGACACTCAAAAATCAGTGCTGAAATATCCAGCTTTATTCTAGCAAACAATTCACCCACAACTGTAAGGAGCTTAGGGCTGGGAGCAAACCCAGCTGCTGCTCAGAGTGCCAGCAACATAACCCTGATGTCAGGTTTGCATTGCCCATCAGGCCCATGGCCTGAGCTTGCAGAACAGAAAGCTGAGAGGAACCCTGTCCTGTGTGTCTGGAGTGCATCTGTGTGTCTGCTGCTGCCTGGCTCACTGGAGGTGGTGGCAGAGGCAGGACAGGGGTGGCAGAAGCAACACCAGAAAAAGCAACAAGAGCAGTGGACTGGTGCAGCAAAGGTGTCAGCAGGGTAGTGAATGTGCTGGAGGAAGTAAACTGGTTAGCTCCCCCAGGGACCACTTCCCAAGGGCACTGTGGTTAGATTGTATCACATTTGTCTCCCTCCATCTTCTGCTATCCCAGAAGCAGATATCTTCAGAATGCTTCCCATGTCCTCGTGGCACACCTTTGTGTATGCAGCGCACACATTCAATCTGTGATTTAAAAACACTTCTTGCAATATAGACCTCAGCTATTTCCAATACTTTGAACTGAATAACCAAGACTTGGTTATTCAGACATGGTAATTATGTCTTGGAGTCACAGAGATACCCCATGGCCCAGAGGAAACCCAAGGTTTCTCTCTGAGTTGCAGGGGTGCAAAGTCCAGCTACTCATACTGGTAATTAAGCATCCCTGGGACTGGTCTCTGGCTCTGAGGCCAACTGGCAAGGAAGAGCCTCCCTGTCCCACTAGAAGAGGGGGGCTGTGCCCAGCTGGCCTACTGGGAATGGTCTCAGGACCATGATGACCTCTGGACCATCTCTGGCAAATGTCTGACAGTTCTGGTGGGCACTGCTCAGAGACAGGGACCAGCCTCATAATGCAGCAGTGCTGCCAATACACCCATTTTTAATCCAAACATCTCATTTAGTAGTAAAGCTATAGTTCACCAGACCCTCTTGCCCTGAGGACAGCTGACCCTGAGCAGGCTTGGGGCCAGAGGACAATCCATGGCCATCTTTTGTTTTTAGAAGGATAAATATAGCCACAATGGCTATATGCTGTGTGGATACGGGTATGTGGTGCCTTAAGCCCTGCTCTTCCAAGGAGGCAGATACATGTGCCTCCCAGCAGTACTGACAGCGAATATATTTCTTCATTCATAAAAAGTGACAGATCAGATTTACTTGAACAGGGGGTCACCTGTGTGCCACCTCAGTTACTTTGGTAAGCATGAACTGCATTTTACCCTTCTAAAGGTGATGGAATGGCACAGCCAGGTGCAGCAGGAAGGGGGCATAGGAGGTGGTAAGGAAGGAGAATTGTTGTGCCCAGATTAATGGTGATTCTCTGCAGCTCTGCAGGGAAAAAAATTCTCATGTAGCACTGAGTGTGGGCACTAGAAATATTTCTTGCTCAGTGAGCCCTGAGACAGAGATACAAGAGCAGGTAAACATGCTTTCTTACACTCAGTCAGACCTGGCATTTCATATACATTAATTTATACTTTCTACAGAGCCAATGCAGGAGAGTAACAGATGGAAAGAGTGTGCCATCTTATAGTTGTGAGGAACCATTCCTCCTAACCCAACCCTCAAACATAACCCTTTTGTGAGGTAAAAATATATTATACATTTCCTAGGGCAGCTGGTTTAGCGATGCTTTGCTGATTTGCTGTTTGATATCCTCCTTTGTTAAGGTATTTAACATGCCTTTGAAAATTTGAGTGGCCAAAAGTTTGTCTTCCATATAAAAATCTGTTTCGTTCTTTTCCTTCAATTTTTTCCTCCTCTGTCTTAGTGGATAACAGAAATGGATTGACAGAAATAGGAAGTTCAGGTCTATCCCTTCCAAATTATTTGGTCTGGGCTTCCAAAAATGCTCAGTGAAAATGAATGGGAACTTGTGGGCAGGATGCAAAGCTTTCAGAGTGTTGCAGAAGTGATGCAGTCATTTAAAAGGCTAGCTTAGAAAACAGTGTGTTTCTTTCTTTGACATCCCCCCAAGAATGTCTGCATCAGCCAGCTTGCTTAAAGTGGCAAAAGTCATTACAGATAAACACAGTGGATTGTTTATTTTGGAAAGGGACTGGGGCATAACTCCTCTGAAGTAAAGAACGGGGCAGTTCTTTCTTTACCTGCTGCGGGATCCAGCAGAGAGGCAAGGTGCTGCATGCTTTGTGTTAAATGACTAACAAGACCTTTGTCTAGGCTTGAACTCTCATACCTGTTTTCAGTTCCTGACATACCTCGGATCCCCCGGACCGCCCGCTGAGCCCACGTTGGTGCACTCCGATGGTGAGCCTCTGGATACAGAATGCCACTGGGATCCACGGGGAAGACAAAGCCCCTCAGAAAAGAAAGCAGCCTCGGGCCACTCTAATTACAAGTCCCTGCACTGCTTGAAGGTACTCAGCTGACATGCCTGAACTGTGCAAAGACCTTCAAGTGAACTATTATACAGAGCTCAATGTATCACATGGTTGCGAAGCAGCTGCTAAGTCTCACTGTAAATGAGGCACAGAGATGATAAGTCACATACTCTCATATACAATGTGCTTAAGGAAACCCCCACCCTACAGATTTTACTGCCTTAGGCTAGGATGAAACTTGGGAGGTGAAGGGGAGGGAGTGGGTTGTGGGAAAGAGTTTTATGTGAAGACGTCCTAGTCTACATTAAGGATGTGTTTACTCCTAGTAGCTTTGGCAAGTTAATCATAACATGCATTTGAGTTCTTTCAATAACATCTCCCAAAGCGGATTTTTTTTAAATGTCACTTCCCTATTCAAATCAGCATAAAACTGTATATCCAGATAAATCTTCCACAGGAGACACAGAAAGCAATAGTTGCTAACATTTGGGTTCTCTTTTGCTCATTTTGCCTGGATACATACAAGCCTCAAGTCTATGTTCTTGGTTCAGATCGCAGCACTGTAAAGGACATGCATTCAATTGCACAGATGCGAAACACTGCAAGAGAGACACAATTAAGAATAAAAATCTCATAAAACAGAGAAGACACATGATATAGCCAGCAACGATATAAACACTGCCTGTGATCATCTTAAAAACTATGGAATACTTCAGTGAAGGCTAAATGGCTGCAGAACAGTGCCTTTAACACACCCAGGAAGGGTTTTCCCATAACCCAGCAACATCCTGGGACTGTAGTAATTTCTGAAATCCCAGATCAATAGAAATGCAGGGTTGGGAGTGACCTGGATAAGCCATCTAGCTTGTTATGCTGAAATGGGTGCTGCAGTCAGAGTTAGTGTGATGTTGAAATGGGAATTCAAATGCCTCAGAGCTACTGTTTCAGGCTCTCTATACTGTCAGTAGGTGGCTCATCTTTTCAAGATTTTCCATCCATACATGATAAAAAGTAAATATATGTCTACCAAAGTAAAAAAAACCAAAACTGTATATCATGAAAATATTGCAAACCAATAATGCAAAAGCAAATTTAATTCTCTTATGAAAATGTCTGGGAAAAAAATCATGAAGTCTATCTAACTGGCATGTGTATGTTTCTGCACAAGCATACCCACACTAGCCTTCCACATATTCTTCAATTAATCTTCAAGCTACAGTTTTGAAGCAAAAATTTTCCCCATGTATAGATGAGCATACAAAAGTTATTTTTCAATCAAAAAGTGACAGCGCCTTACCAAATATATATGGTTCCTTAGATTATGCTAAAAAACCCTTTGAAGTAATGCATAAAAAACTCGTAAAGAGATGATAGTATGAAAGTATAGCAAGGAGCAGGTGATCAGAGGCTACAGGAGCAGACTATGGGAACTAGACAGCTCTAATTGTGCTTGCAAATCTCACTGCTTTCTACAGATTTATTAAAGGAGAAAGATCCATAAGACTAAAAGCAAACCTGGAAGCATGAGAATGACAGCAGGAGACTCACACTCAAGCCATTATGAAGAAAAAGACTTCATCACTAAAACTGAAGCCAGAGCTTTGCCTCCTTTACAGAAGGTCTCAAACCATACTTGGCTTCCTTGGCACTATCTGATTAATCAACCATTTGCTTAGGTGATGTGATCCTGCTCTCATTCAAGGCAGATGCGTCTCCCTTCAACTTCAAAGAGAGCACGATGACACCTTCATGAACTGTGCTTCAATCTGGCTAACAGAGGACTGCATTTAAAACATTTTCTAATAGAGATACTACAGAAAGCAGAATTAGGTCCAAACTATGTTAAAAATTCACTTTTAGCAAATAAAAAAAAATGGTTACAACATGCCAGATTTGGACCAACAGGTTTAAAACCAGCACAGATGGCCCAATGTGCCTTTTATCCCTAATCACAGACATTTATATTACATGTCAAAATACTACAGAATACAGAGATAGTCAATGTTGGAACTCTCTGTCTGGGTCATGCAGATTCATCACCAGCTGAAACAAAGTGTATTTTCTCCTGGAGTGGGTCACTGTTCTCCTCAATCATCTCACGCTTTTGTTGTGTTTATTTTCAGCACAGAGTTTAATCTTAAAGATGCCATTTAACAAAGAATTTTTCCTGATACTAGCAACATATGGAAGCAGCTGTTTGTGGTTCTTGTTCATAAAATGAGTTACATCTTCCTTTAAACAAGACAGATTTTTATTTTGCTGTTAAACCTGCATTTGAATCAGAACAAAGTGATAATAAATGTGTCTAGAAAGGTCTCCAGCTCAAAAAAAGTTACTGTCCATGAACTTTGCCACCCCTTGCTTCTTATTTCCTAGAACAGGACATTTGTCTGATTTGGAGAATAGCTATAACTTGCAAAACATGAGCTACATTTTGGCACTCATTTCTTAATTATTGCTATTATTATCATTAAAAAAAAATCTTGTGGTTGAAAACATCCTAAAAAACGTTAGTGTCTGATATGTTACACATTGCCTTAGTACATATGAGAAAAAATAAAACAGATAATAGTCTGTACATCATGTTCAAAACATAGACTCTATCTATATCACTAAATAAATCAAGGCCAGGGAGTGAACTTGATCACTGAGCTGTGCCAGCTACCACTTTTCAGTAATAATGCCCAGACATGACTGATGGGAGAGCACATATGGTAGGCAGCACTTGCCAGCAAGTAATGTGGGTGAGACTACAACGAATTAGACCCTGTGCTGTCCTCTGATACTATCTGCACAGGCCTTGTGCATTCAAAGGTCCCTCCACACCTTTGCACCAAGGTGTGAAACACAACCCCACAATTTTCACCCTATGCTGCCTTGGTTCTTACTGGTAGAAATCATATGGTCAGAGGAGTCACAGCACCACATGCTGTGTGAGAGGAGCAAGAGAACAGTCCCTGCCCATGAAGGCTTCTCAGCATAAACACAGCTATAATATCTGGGACACTTGAAGACCTTTTGGGCATGATTACTTGAAGAGAAGGGCATTATGTCAAACAGTATGTGAAAGGAAAATGCAATTAATAACCCTGATGCCTAAACCTTTACTGTGTCATTTGATGAGCCCTAGCAGATCCTGCTGTGGGATGTGGTGCTGTCTCTTTACAAAAGAAAGTAGTTTGCAGTCCGTGTGGAGGGAAGGAATAGCCAATACTAAACTGGGAATGAAGTACATTCTGGGGATGCCAAAAATAAAAAATACGGCTAAAGGCATGTAGAAAAAGGTGGCCCTAAGATAGTGATCAAGAAAAAGATAATAAAAGAAGTTGAAATAGGTGAGTCAATGAGGAGTTTCAAGCAGGGTCAGAAAGGTGAGAGCTGAAAGTCCACCTGGACATGGACTCCAGTGAGGTGTCTTAGGGATGCTTTCAGGATCATGGAGGCTATGTGCAATGATTTAGGTATCACTGAAAAGCCAGGTCTCCAGCAGTGTTGTGTCTAGCATTTTTGCAATATTTGCTAATAAACTAGGTTAATAAAAAAAAAAGGAGCTTTTGTGAAGCTTGTAGGTTTTAAAAGGCAAAGTTTAAGGCTGAATTGAGGATGCAATATTGGTGTGCTCCTTTGCCCTGGCTTAACTGCAATTCTATCCAGCTTACCATTTGTAAACAGCTGATTTCTCATAGACAGGACAAAAGTAGACCATTAGGAGGACATGGAAAGGAGGGAGGCCTTGTGCTGTTTCAAGCTTGGAAACCCCTTTTGATTACTGACTCTTTTGTCAGTGATATTCCATATAGGTGCTATATTTCCTGGGGGTTCCATATTCCTCAGGGGGAAAGGAAGTGGTGATATAACATTTTAGTAAGTAAAATGTGAAAGAAAGTAAATAATAGAGGAGTCTATCCAGATCAGATGAAAAATTAATACAAACATATATGAAAAGAATTTTTAACAGAATTTTTACCCAGTCTTAACCACAATTTCACACATGAACATTTAATTAAACATATAAATGGATTGATACCAAATTATGACAGCCAATGCTTAGCTATAAACAAAACTTTTCATACCTCCTATTTGTTGTTTATTGAAATGCTTTCCTTAACCCTTTAACTTGCCTCCTTCCAGTAGAAAAATCAGTTTAATGCAACGACCTAGAAATGAGAAACATTCATCTATCAGTTCCTTCCCTGCTTTTGACCTGCAGTCCCAGCTGGGAAATGCTAGACATGCACTTGGCTGAGCTTCTTACTGCTGTTGCTGGTTAGTTTTAGGACAGATGGACTGAAAATTTGTAGTAATGGGGCTGGGTTCTGTGACCCAGGAACATCTTTGAGTTCCATCTGTAGGTAACCTGTAACAAATCAGTATCTCCTTTCCCTCAGCTAACCTATGTTGAAAAGAAATCATGAATAACTGCACTGGATGGCAAAAAAAGCAGCAACACAAGAGAATTGGGCATCCTGTTTTTATGCCTCCTGAGCATAAGGCAAGAGCTCAGCCATAGGCCTTTGGCACTTGGCTCTGGCAGATCTTCCTCTGGTGATTTTGGAAGCTGTCTTTTCTCACCTGTCCTGTAATTTCTTTGCTGGAACTTAGCATTCTCAAAGCAGATTCAGCAGAAGGGAATGTCTGCCTATCAGTCTCTGCAATACACAGTCTAGGTTTACCTCACCGTCACTGATATCTTCCCTGCTAATGTGCTGGGAAGGTCAGATGGTGATAATGATGTTTTCATATTTGCTGTTCTATAGGAAAAATTCCATAGTTACAAGTATATCAGAAACAGAAAAATAAGTTAATGCTGTCTGGGAAATAAATACACCCACTAGGTCACTGATGGCCTTTATGCTACAAGAGATAAACTTAAAACTTTAGATGCCTCATTTGCTTAGCTTTACAAAAACTTCAGATAAAAATGGCAGTAATGGCTTGCTTACGCACAGAGTTGATTTTTTGCGTTTTGTTGGGGTTTCTTAAGTATTTGAAATTCTTTTGAACCACTGTACCCTGATTTTCAGAAACCAAACCAGAAGACAAATTTACACGTGCAAATAAAGTAAATTACCCTAGCATAAATTAGGAAATACAATCATTCTTGCATTGCTGAATCTTAGATATTTTTTGCAGAGCAGATTATTTTGTAGAAATCAGAGAATTAAGGACATAAAAGAAACTCTAATACTTTACCTAGTGGATCCCTGCATTGAAAATATCTGCATTTTCTCTGACCCTTACTTATTATATTAATGAATTCTTTAAAAACTCTTGAAAATTCCTCAGTATCTTGTTCAAGTGTTTAGTTATCAATGTGGTAAAAGTATTTTTATTTTTGTGGAATTTTTCCAACACCTAACCTAAAACTTCTTCATTTCAAATTAAAGCAATCATTTTTTTCTGTCAGTGGACTTGGAGTATAATTGATCACTGTCTACTTTACAACAACCTTCTACATACTTGAAGACTGTTATCATGTCCCTCTCAGGCTCTTCTGTTGTAGACTAAACAAATCCAATTCCTTCAATCTTTCCTCACAGGTCATGTTTTCTAAACCGCTTATCATTCCTGTTCCTCTCCGCTGGACACTCTCCAATTTGTCTGCAACTCTCTGAAAAAGTGGTGCCCAAAGTTGGGTCGAGGTCCTAGCTCAGAACCCAAAGCAGCAAGTATGATGAAACTCCTACCTTTGTCTGACACGCAGCATTTCTTTTAATTCACCACATAATGAAGTGGCTGTTCAAAAAAAGACATTGTGCTCCTGAGTCATCCTTGGTCTGTAGTCCATAATCATTCTTGCTCCCTTCTCTGCAGCTCTGCTGTCTAGCCACTTACTCCCTGCTCTGTGTTTGTGTGTGATTGTCCCTCCCTGGAAATAGTGCCTCACACTCATATTTATTGATGCTCATTTCAGATCATTCTTCCAATTTTTCACAATAACTTACAATAACTTTCAATATCCATTGCACCTTAGAGAGTACCTACAATCTCCCTCATTCTCAGGGCATTGGAAATTTTGTTGTGGCAGTCTGTACACTCATCAAAAATCCTGACCAGAATGGATTTAACAACTACCCATTTTAACAGTAACTACTCACACCTGTTTACAAACATTGACTTTCAGCCACTTTGTAATACTTTCATTTAGTCAATTTTCCTTTAATTTGCTTGTGAGAAAACTGTGTGAGGATGAGTCAAAATTCAAGATTAATATATATATCATATGTACTCCATCCCTTTATTTACCAGGAGAGCTATCTTGTCAAAGAAAACAATTAGCCTTGTCATTCTTTTTCCTGAGAAATCGTTATTGGTTTTTTCTTATCATCCCTAAGTAATTATAAATTGACTGCATAGTAAATTGTTTCAGTATCTTTCCCAGTATTGATATGAGGCCAGCTGGACTTAATTTTTCAAGTCTTCTTCCTTTCCCTGTTTAAAAGGCAGACACTGTATTTCTTTCTCCTCTGCTTTTACAGAGCATCATTTGTTTATTAGTATCCCCAAAAGGTATGCAGTAATGTTACAGTGGCTGCTTTACTCGTTCTGTTACCTGCTCCTTATTAGTGAGGGGGAAAAAAAGGAATAGAAATATTACATGAAGGTGTTTTGAATTTTGCTTTCAACCAATAAGATATAGGTTTACCGCTTTTATCCCTGTTATGAACAATAATACCAAGTGAAACAAGGAAAAAATATCTCTAAGATATGACAACACATCTTTCTCAGAACTGTGAGCAAAAGTCTCTATAGGCAACATTTTACATAAGAAAACTATGACTTACTCATCGAAATCACTCCTAAAATTTTATCACATTCTCCAGACTATGAATTGGACAATGAGGTCTAAACATCCAGCCTCCCTAGGCTTCCCTAGAAGTGCCTTAATCAGCAGTCTATTAACTGCATTTTTATTCTAGTAAATGAAGAAATACAGCTGCCTTAGTTCCTTCAATTAAATTTTGTAGGGGACAAGAGGACAGTGGAAAGTTTCTGAACCCTTCAGTGTCCTATAGCAAAATCTGGTTCAATTTAATCACATTTATTAATCTTCACTACTTACACTTTGTAAGTGCTAGATGCCTTTGTTAAGGACATCAGACTTATTATTTTATGTACTTCAAGTTCTTGTTGAATACCTCTTTTCTTTGCCCTCAAGTATCAGTGTAGCCCCTGAGTGAACCTAGTCTTGTTTTAATTTTACCATTTTCTCCCTCAGTTACATTGGTAAAATGTCAAATTCTGTTTTTTCTGGCAAACACAAAGCTTCTGAAAGGGCAGAGAAGATGAATACTTCTGCTAGTTTCTTAAAGTCTACAAAAAGATAATTGGAAGGTGAATGAGGCAACAAAAAATATTCATTCATTTATCAATTGATAGCAAAACTCTGGTCAAAGCCATTCAGTTGGGCAGGGGCATGAGACCTGAGAAATATGTGTATTCATCAGTGATACTACATATTGCCTTTCACAGTGGTCTATTGGCTTCCACGTGCATTGGGAAGAGAGAGATCCCTAGTAGGATGCTTCCATGAAAAATATTAATATAAAGAAATGTGGACAAAATCTTACCAGCATGATCAGCTAGAAGACAAGGATATTTTCAGTCAAAGACTACTTCTACCCACCTCTCTAAGAACCATGCTTTTAAAGTTCTTCTATAACATATCTCAGAAATTATCTCCACCATACAAAACCTGTAGTTAAAAAGTTTTAAAGCTGTTATAGAGGAGAAAAATGTTAAGACTGCTTTATTTCACTACTGTGTCAGCATTTTGAGCACTTAGATGATGAACACTATAAATTTTAAAGTACCAGTGCTTAATTTAATGAGAAATTACCTGTCCATAAATGACCTTCATAAACAACTTTAAGGAGGTAGGCCTTTATGTCCAAGCACAGATGAAATATGTCATCTAAACAGACAATATGCACTAAGCGGAGTTTTTCTCTGTTTAGGTGGGACACCATTACTGACTTTCTCCTTACCAGCTGAAAGCAGGCAGGACAATAGCTTGAATCTGCTTTATCAGAGTAAACAGAAGATGTGACTATACTCATGGGCTTGGTACTACTTGCTTATGTTTCCATTCTTAAAAGTTACAAAACTCAAGCATAAAGGTGATTTCCAAACTCTTGAGCCAAAACCCAAATTGAATATTTAAAGATAGGTTGTATACTGTTATGTTTGACTAAATTTAAAAGCTTCCATAACAACTGTCTACTGTCAATGCTTTTTCATTACAAGAAATGCTGAAATACTATAGTTTTTTGTCCTAACAATGTTAAACTATTTAATATATAGTCAACTTCTGAAGTTTCTGTCCTCCAGCAATGTCTGCAGCCTGAGGGTTTAACCTAAACTTATCTCTTGTTAAAACATGCAAATCTAGACACAAAAAGATCACACAACAACTTCACTGTTGGTAAGACTAATTTGTCCTCTGTTTTTGCTGTAAATTCAAAGGGAGTAGAAACCCCAATCTACCTTTCTGCATTACCAACCTAATATTTGATTTGGCAATATTTAAAGCTCATTCACCTAATGATCTTGCCAGTTGTGCATTCTATATCAGAGCATGAATTACAGAGCAATAATTCACACTCAGAAAACCCCCCCGTCCTTGATCTTTTGGCATGGTGCCTCAAAGCTTGAGAGTGGAACAGCTCTGAAGTGTGGAACAGCTACTTGCATGTTGCTGTATCTTTCTATTTACTGAGTATTTTTTACTACAATTGGAAGTGAAAGTGTTCCAAGCTGAAGAATTTCAATAACCTGAATTGGCATATTTACTGTAAAACCTGATTCACTAAGGAAACTCCTAATTTGTTCTTAATAGCTCCCTTCCATATACACATAAAGGACATAGATTCAGGTTAGAATCTGGAAATAAAAAATTTCCAGTCAGACTTTATGAGTCATGATCCAACCCTTCACCTAGGCTTTAAATTATCTATTGGGATTTCTGAAATGAAAACACTGAAGGGTGACTTTTAGGAAATTTTACTTCTAGAAAACTCTAACTAGATTTTTACTCTTATCTAGGGAAAAATAACATTAAAAAAATCATCACCTCTTAGCAAAGGCAGCCTCCTTCAGCACAAAGGAATAATAATTTACAATTACTCTATCAAATCTTTCTATTCTTCCTTTACAAGATCAGTCATGCCAAAATATTAATATATAATAAGCTTTTTTCCTTACACATGTAAAAAGAAGTTATACTGAACAAAAGTTAGCCTTGAGCATAATGCTGAAGTGTACTTAAAGAAAAAATTTTGGTGTCAAGTGCTTAAATTCAGTACCTCAGCACAGACTGGGCTAAGACTGAGCCCATTACAGGCTTTGTTATAGTCAGGACCACAAAAGAAGTAGTCACTTTGTTCCAACATCCAAGGCCTAGGTATCAGATTATTAAGTAGTAACACACACAACCTACATGGAGAAATTTCTATAGAAATAATCTATAGTTGGTTACTTTGAATTGAAATATCATAACAAAAAACCAAATTCTTTCTATTTAAGATCTGTAATATTTAGCCAGATATAACTGCAACCACAGACTACAACTACATTTGATTTAACTGAAATAAATGGATTTTTTGTTTCCAGTGGTTAGTGGTGCTACTTAGAAAACCCTCAGAAATCATAACACCAAAAAGCATGAGCTACTCAGAGGTAGCAGCTCGCTATGGTTGTACAAATGGTGATTAGCAATAAGTACCAGGCATCTACTGAGTCTCATTCCATCCAGCAGAGCTCAGAGTGCCTTTTTTAGCAGCCTCCTGGGCCAAGTAAGAGATGTAAGTAGAAGCTGAGAGCACCTTCTCTCAAGTTAGTGATTTCCTGGTGCCATATGTCTGGGACAAAAGGCAGATTCAAATGATAATTTCTCCCTTCCAGCTCTCAAGGCAACAAGACAGCAGGGCAGTGAGTGGCTGGTGCCCACACGCTCCTTCTGCTGGCTCCTTGCCTCCTCCTCCCCCACTCAGCCCTCCAGCATCAGAGGTAAAATGTGGCAGGTTTCACTTCTGGGGTTTTTTGAGCTCTCTCAGATCTACAACATGACATATCATGTCTGCCTGATGCTCATGTACTGTTCTCCATAAGACTGGGTTAGAACAAAAGTCTATTATTTCATTTTGAGACTTGTGTCTGTGATCATCAGGAGATTGTGACATGCTTCAAGGTTTGACGAAACAAAGGATCAATTTGTTAGAAAAACAGAACTGAACCCTTCAGTAGAAATCTCTCACTTTCATTTTAAAATAGAGCAAATAGACATTCTTTCTGATAACCCTTGTTTGTCAATGGGAATGCAAGACTCATTAGGGTCACAAGGCACAATGAATTCTGCCCTTGTAATTCGAGGTGTTTCCTTCAAAAAGCTCCACAGAGCATTGAACCTTCAGCCAATTCCCCTTATTCTTCAGGCCATAAAATTACTCCATTGCCCTCTAACAACTTCGAACCAGTGGTAAAGATGAAAAACAATGTTTTGTACTGGCCAGGGCTCCTTCAAAAGCAGTGTATTTGGTAGAGAAAGCTCTTAGGAGCCAACAGACCACACCCACAGTACAGAGGAAAGCAAACCAGGAGCTTTCCCCCACATATTTTCCTTAGTCTTATACATAAAAAACAATAAAAAGCTAAACCCTTTCTAACCTCATTTTAGCAGTCAATTTAAGTAGCCCAATAATCAGCTGCATTTCAAGGAAAATCTTTTTAACATTGGCTGTTTATGGGGTTTTTCCATCTCTGTCCTCAATAGCATTCACAAAGTTCTCTCTAATGCATTCATTTATTGGGTTTCTCTTTGGCCTCTCTACTGATTTGTTAATGAAGCTGCAAATGAAAACCAGACTTTAAACTGTTCACTACCAGAATTAGAAGCTTTGTCACATTTTGTTTTCTGTTGGTTTGTTATCCATGTGATAATTTTCTTATACAAGCTGATATGAATCAACCTTCACAGAAAAAGCTCGTGACCAAGCGAAGCAAATGCTTTAGCAAAAGTTCACTCGTAACTCCTAGTGTCTCTTCCTTGCTTAAAGGCAGACCAGTTCTCTCTTACAAAAACTCAAAAGAAAGGTCCAGACAACTGGTTTCTGCTGGTTTCAGACTTCCCTTCAGTGGAAAGTATTCATTTGGTGGCCATGGTCAAGTTAAAGAGACCTGACCAGAGGGATTTCTTGAAATTCAAAGGGAAAAAAAATTCTATACTGTATAGCATCTGGAATGGGAAGGAGAAAGTTAGTAGCAAATAGTGGCTTTTCCACAGCTGCATGTGTGTCTGAAGACTGGTTCTGCCCTGCAAATCACTCACTTAAGTAGTCCTTCTCTCTCCCACAGTTCCACTGATGACAGCCAGGACTGGGGAAAAAGGCCTACTGCATTCACTTTTGCCAGGTACTCTTTTTTGTGCTCTTCTTTAACTGTGCAAGGTGTTTGGCTCTTCCCAATTGCTCATCCAAAGATATTTTCCAAGAAACATTTCAGAGTACAGGCTATTTCACATTTCTGCTGCTCCAACAGCAAGAGCAATGTATCCATATATAGGCATACACATATATGTATATGAATATATATGTATGTACATGTATGCACATACATATCTATTAGACTACAACATTAGGTTATCCCATTCAATAAGAAAAAGGATATCAAAGAGTTTTGCCCAGGGTAAAAGGAATGAGATTGGCAGTTTCCTCAGGACAAGAAAGAAATAAAGTCTGCTTGGGGCCATTGGCAGCCCCTTGACACATCTACATCACCATCATGATTGTGTCGTAGCAGAGTCTGGCACTGAAGATCCTATAAGAAACTGCAACACTGCATTCATGTTCCATAATATTTAAAATTGTAGAATCAGTGGATTCATGGTTTGGGGAGAAATCAAATCAGAAAACAAAGATATATTTTTATTAAACAACAATATAATTGCTTAGAGGTAGTCCTGGAAACCCTTCCAACTTTCAAGACAAAATGTATCTGGAAAAAAAAATATTTGGGCTCTTTAATTATTTTATATGTGATTCTGTAAAGCAGTTATAATATTTAGAAACACAGTTGCCTAATCATGCATGAGTCTGTCATCCATTAGTCACATTTCCCAAACTTACCCAGATATTATGGTAGAGAAACTGAAGTCATTAATTATCTCACAAGTCACTGTTTCAGACCCTGTCTGCCTAGGGTCTTATACTTCATTGTAGCATACATGTAGAAAATCAATTTTGTACTTAGAAAATAGGGCATTCAGAAGATCATGTGATCACAAGTCGTCAAAGAAGTAAAAATGCTAAAAGTTTGTGTGGAAAAAGAAAAGGCATACATTTCAGAGAAAAAAAATCGCAACAGAGTCAACTTTATCAGATATGTAGTAATTTTCATTTTCAGTCATTAATTTTATTTCTTAAACAGTGATTAGCATATACTTTCAAGCTATCTAGTTTAAAATTAGAATATACGGTGCTACCAGTAAGAACTGCAAAGTAATAATCAGTAATAATGTAACAAGAAATATATCCTAATGTTTTCAGCACCATATAGCTGATCATGTGCTCAAGATGGGATATTTTTCCTCCTCTGAAGTGTCAGGTTCAATGTACACATTTCAGGCAACACATGAAAAACACTTTTGGGAAACAATCAAGGTTTTGTGCTCTTTGCTGAACTTCATAATAGTATTTCAGGTAAAAAGTTCATGTTTTTCAGTGCCTGAGTGTGGTATGCAATGAGTTTCAGTGAGGAACTTTCTATAGGTTTTTAGCTTTTCCTGAGTTTTGTTGTCCTTCCCAGTAGGAAGAGAAGTGAACTTTGGGAGCCTGGCAGGGTTGCATGTTTCTTTGAGAAACGATGTAAAGTGCTTGACATATAAAACCAGGGGAATTTCCCCAAATGTGTAATTGTGATCACAACATTTAAACCCTTGGAAACAGGAAGACGCGATTCCCCCAGCCTATGAATGAGCACAGAGGACATACAGACCAGTATGAAAGTAAGGACTGAGGTCTGATGCAGGTTGAGGAAGGGCATAAACATTAGTAAAAGAGCACAAGCACCACTGGAAGATGAAAAAGGCTACTACAATATGTGAAGGCAAGAGGTATGGTAGCATTGCAAGAGAGTGGACTGACATTGTCAGTAAAACCCTGCTCAGTGACAGCAAGAATCCATAAAATTCAGAAAATTCCTGGATCGACAAAGGGGCAAATTTTAGTAGCAGGATGGTGGGGAAATCTGATATTTTTACACATCTACGCAAGAAGAAATATTAATATTTGCAAAAAAATTAGTTATACAGCTATTTGCCATGTACATGAAGGAGGCAGAAGAGTAGACAGAAGAGGTGGACTGTTCAAAGAGACTATTCAAATAGTCCACTTACCACTATGAGTAACTAGAAGTTTTTCTAGAAGTGATAGCAAGAGAAAATATGTCAGTTCTATGAATGGTTTCTGATATATTCAGCCATAACAAAGTGAACACACAATAAAACAAACAAAAAAAGAGAAACAAGATGAGACTCTATTACGCCCTTCTCCAAAAGATAAAAGTGCAGCATTATTTAATTTTTTTTAACAAAGGAACAAGATTTCAGTCCTTCAGCAGAAATAATCTAATATTAACCTAAACTAAAATATTCTTGTGCCTTAGTACATACATAAAACAGAATTTTGTCTGCATGTAGTCAATGAGCTAAGAGATAAAAAATATGCATTTCTGCAGCCATGTAACCTCACTTTCCTGAGAGGCATCTAGCCTGGACTATAGCTGGAGGGAGGGAAGATAACACACTTCAGCTAGTTTACTGCTCTGCTCTGGGATGGCAGTTCATGCTATTGCAATTCAAGCTAAGGTAGAAAAATATAAAGCAAGTACCATACCAATTAATTTTTCTTCTGAGCAAAGGCATGATAAAACATGAGTTTTTCCTTACACTGAAACTGAATATGAGTTTATGCTGTAGTTATATGCTGTATATAATAGCAATGATACATTTTCCTTGGTAAATTTTAAGACATTCTGTTATCTCTAAAAGGCAAGTTTTGTCACATTGGTTTGCAATGCAGAAGAGCAAAAACAGAAAGAGTTAATTGGGAAGTGGCTCCTGTGCCCATAGATATTGTCTGCTCTGATAGCAAAGGCTTTGCAGTGAAAGAAGCCAGAGTAACCTGCTGGAACAGGAAGAGGCTGGTAGCAATTAATGGGGAAGTTTGTTTCTGCTCTGCAGAAGGACGATTGTCTAGTTAATCCCTTTCCTGCGGGGACTAACAATGACCTGTGCTCAGCAACACTAGGCTGTTGTGTGACACTTTGCCTTCTGTGGGTTGAGAGCTAGCCAAATACCTCACACAGCTCAGCTCACAACCATACTATTTTAAGACTTCCTCCTCCATAGAATTCCTTTGGTCCTGCTCATTAGATGCCCACTTAAAATATATTTAGGGCAAGGGCAGTTCCACATTTGCTACTACATACTATGCTTTTTCTTCTGCTGTTTGTTTTCCACTGCCATAGTTCAGGGCAAGGGCTGAATTTCTACCTGGATTATATAAGCAGCAGGTACTAGAGATGCTATGTTTTGTTACATGATAATGAACACTAACTCCAAAGCACCAAGAAAGTTGAAAAGTCACATTAGATTTTGTAGTTCAGCAAGTATTTGGACTTCTTTTGACAGTTTTCTATATTTCACACTTAGTCATTCATGCCACCAAGCTTAAATTATATGAATTAAAAACTGTTTGGCAATCTTCCATTGTGTGGAACTCTGTGGCAGGGCATGGTTTAAGAAGCTTATTGTCGGACCAGTGCCATGATATGCAGACATGCCTGACAGCTGAATTCAGGCTTTTTCATGTTGTGGCTTATATTTTAATTGCTTTGAAGAGTACTGTACTAAAAAGGAAATGCCAGATAGACTGTATCATGGCAGCCAGGGGAATACTGCAAAGTATCAGAACCTTCTTAGGTGAAGCAACAATTAATATGGGGAATGTTGGGTGGAGGAAAGATTCAGGGATTATAACAAATTTGGCAATAAAAAAGTGTAAACAACCCCTACTGCATGATCATTACACTAGACAGTATTTTTTACCAGAAACCCAAAGGCAAAATTTCTATCGTAATTTCCATAGCATAAATGATTAGGCAAATTGCTAGCAATTCCTTCAAAAACCAAAACTTTAAAAATTCACCATAAGACATGGAAACCTTTATGATTGTCCTTTTTTAAGTGCTAAATGTTAGTAATTCACCACAACCAGTCAAAAATTGATATTTTTTTCACTCAGCAAAAGACTAATTTAGCATTTTTAAAACACATGAGGAAAAGCTTGACCAGCTCCATCTAGAGAAAAGCACCAAGGAGGAATGAAGAGCTGACTGAAAACATTGCCCAGACAAGATAGATGATACACACAGGAAAGTAATTGTTTTCAGAAAGCTGAATATACAGAAAACCAATTGTGGTATCTTTTCCTTCCTACTCAGCTAATACTTGCACAAATGAACCATGCTTATTTCTCCATCAGATGCTTCACTTCAACATATGTGAGAAGAGTACTCCATTATTTCCACCATTTGTAACATCCAAAATGGTCTAAAATACAATTCAGTATGAGCTTCACAAGTTAGGAGCCATTCACTGCCCTTGATCTGGGTGAGCAACACCCATCGATCTCAGAGAGAAATGCAAGAACTAGAAAGCCCTCAAAAATAAATTGCAGACCAATCCTGCAGCAGCAGGAAATGGACTAGATCAATGAATATGTCTGTTCCATCTCTAATTTATATGATTAAAGTATGTGATCAAAGGCAGCACAAGGCTCTAAGTATTACCACATTCAAAGAAGGAACCATGTCCAAGGACTAACACATTTCAGTAAGTGAGAGGCAAATGCCTTAGAAATTCCTCCAGTCAATGGCTGCCATTCCCTTGAATTTTGCCAGGTTATTCTTCTATGTAGAGGAAATCAAAGCTTATTGTATAGACCTTCTAATACCTGACAGAGACTATATCAGGTCTCCCTCCACCAAAGCTATTTTTAGAAAAGAGGAATGTAGTTTGTATCTCTCTGAAAAGAATTCTACTAAAGTTGAATCCAGACAAAGGTACTTGCTGTTTTAATTATCACTTGCAAAAAAACGCTAGTATAATGAAAGTTCAAAGTAAAATAAAGTCTCTTACAGGGCGGAAACAGATATATTATTCACGTAAGAAACATATGATTAGATCCTGGTTCCTCAGTTAGAAATGTGTGAAGCAATGAGCTGGGTGGGAATGACTGTCTACCTGCACCTTTTCCACTAACTTTTCAACAGTCCAGAGGATCAAGGCCTGGCTTGAGTTCTAAGGCAACACCATGACATAGTGCACCCTTCAGCAGACTCCTGCACCTGGATATCAGAAAGTAAAGAGTGATCCAGGACGCCTACAAGGGCTTCCAGATCCTCAATCTTGCACAATCCTTGAAGTCAAGGTTGCATTCAGGCCATGTTACAGAGGAATATTTTTTTTTTTGGTGCCTCATTTATCCCAGTTTTTTGTTGGGTGTTTTCTGCTAGGTGGATCATGATCTTGAAGCCAGACTCTAGAATGGACATTTAAATCCATTTAGGCACATTCGTAGATCCAAATGCATCTTAGAGGTCTGCAGTTTTGAGTTTCTGTGGAATTTTCAGGTAGCTTGTGTTGCTGGTACTTCCTCATACTGCCACAAACTGTTACTTGGAGTGTTCACAGAAAGGAAAAGGATCAGGGAAAGGAAGGGTTGTTGCTGCATGGATGTTTTCCTCCCACTTTCAGATGTCACTGTGAAGTTTACCTCCTTAGAAGCCCACCAAATATTTACTCTTTCTTGCCTCAAGATTCTAGAGCTTATTTAAATCCACAGGTTTCTACCAGCATATGCCGCAGTATAGAATCGCTGACATGAAAATTCCACTTATGCTGAAATGAGAATAAATTCCTGTCAGGATGTGCATTTTTTCCATACCTAGAATTTCTCTCTGTGTTTCCAAGAGTGCATGTTCCCTTTTACCTCCCTAACTCTTTCCCTTATACTTTGTAGCTTGCAAACACATGGCATGGTATATCCTTTTGCAAGGAAGAGGGTAACAATAGCACATATTTATAGTAGTACACTTCTATTAACAAACTATTCATGTCTGCTAATGCCATAAATATGCTAGTAATTGTTGAACTGAGGACCAGAAGAGTAAGAATATTATGATGAAATGTATGCTTTTGGGGTCATTCTGGCATGACTAGTTCATTAAGACATGCAAATGGAGGTTTCAATAAAAAATTGTGGAAGGAATCTGCTCCAAAAGTTTACAAGAGGCAGGGTCTTTGTTGTGCTCTTGTTTTGGGGTACTGTTGGCCATCCATACAGTGTCCGTGTTACAGTTCATGCAAAAATCCTTCCTCTTTATAAAGCATTTGGGATGATCACCCAACCAGCTAGCATAAACCACACTAGCATAAGCCACACTAAAACAGAATGAATGACAGGATAACTCTCTGTTTCATAGGGTTCCTCTTCTCCTTCTTCCTCTTTCTCCTCCTCTCTTTCAATCCCCATACACCTTTCAGCAAATCACTGAATTGTCTCCACTGCCTTTCCTACTTGCCATGGCTTTATTATGCTTACAATCATTTTGTGTTCCAGCGCTTGATTATACACAGAGGCCCAGATTAAACACATTGATAACAGTCACCCTTGAAGGTATAACTAGGCACAAAGCAAATTGTTTTTTCATGCACATTTTAATAGCTGCTTCATTTTATATGGCACATTCTTGGCTCCCAAAGGTGATCAGAAAAGGGCTCTTACTCTGAGGAGGGAGCACACACTGTAGCGTCACGCAGAACACTTCAGCGAGTGAACAAGTTCTAACAATAGCATAGCAGAGCCAGGGCTGTTAAAAACAGCTTCTAATTTTACTCAGCTGGAACAATACTGTTCAGATCTTTATTTTTATCCTTCTTTACTCTGGGGACAAGGTGTTAACTCATTGGAAGGGTATGGCCCTTCAAGTGCGCACCGCAAAACAACCACAAGACAATTGCTCTTTCTGTTTCTCTTTACCATGAGTTACTCAAATCTCCAATTAACTAAACAGAGAAGTGGTAATCATGTCACTGTGAGACACTGGAGACTTGCAGTCAATAATCCCCAGGAAGCAGACAGACAACTTTGGCAACTAAATCCTAAAACAAGATTGCATGTCATTTTCCAAACAGATATTTCAGATTCTTCAGGATTCTGTTTCTGGATATATTTTTGCTCTAACTTCACTGATTTTTAAAATCTTCATTGTTTCTATTCCCCAGATAAAAAAATATCATGCTTATTAGACATCTTTTCCTTTCAGGATTTTAAATACAATATAATTTCAGTTTATTCTAACAGATACGGACCATCTCTTTTCAAATGTATTGTGCAGACTCGGTGTGACCATTTTGATCTATTTATAAAACAGAGAAAGTAATCAGAAATTCTAGGAATGTAAGTATAGACTCTGTATAAGATACAATAGTTTACATAACCAAGACTTTTCCTGCAAGAGAAGTGTATTTCACTTACCTCTACTGTCAGTTTTAGGAGACCTTTGTGACAGAAAAGCATTGATGATATAGAAAAACATAATGGTGAACAGCAAAAATCACTGTAGTTCTATGGAAAGAATTGTAACAAAGAAAATGAAAATATCTTGACAGTGTAGCTGGTTTTATCAAAAAAAAAAAAAGAAAAAAATAAGTAATTTTAGGGGATTTTTTTAACTGTCAATTTAGTGACACCATGATTTTTAGCTTTACAAATATCCACTACACAGGAGAGCATTGGGGAAAATGTTAATTTTCAAGAAAAATGAAAGTGTCAGCTTTGGTCTCATGTGAAATACTGACAAACTCAGGCTGCAGTTCAGATTATTTTCATTTAAAAATCAGTGAAATTGTGTTTTAACTCCTATTTCGTTGAGTGTCTGAGCTCTTGCCCTTGTGTGCAAGCTTATCCCTTAGGTTCCAGTTTGCCTCTACCTGTCTTCACATGGAAGACTTGTGTGGTCTCTGTTAGCTCTGGGGTCTTCCAGGTGTTCCTTCTAATTTACCATGTTTTGCAATAACAACCTGTTTATTAGTCTCTCTTCATTGCAGAAATGATCTAATTTGGTCAATCGGTGAAAGAAGATTAGAAGATAATTAAATAGAGCAATCACACAGCATTTTGTGTCCCTCAGGTCATGTATGTCTCATTCTTGGTAACTGCTGCCAATTTCCTAGAGGGAAACTAAATACATGCAGTACGACAAAGTGGACACCCTTTTTCACAGATCTCAATCTGATACCTAATAAGGATATAACTTCCTTCCATTGTGCAGCTTCTTATGATGACAAATCAGCTGCCTTTTATTGTTTCTACATTCATTTGTCAGCCTCTCCTGTCCTCTCTCCCCACTGAAGCCATATGGCTGGAAGGGCATCTCTGATCAGAGAACTGTTTCTGTCCCTTCACTTTCTGCCTTGCCCATGCGATCCAAGGAAATTGAAATAACTTGCAACCACAACAAAACAGATGCTGTCCTTTGGAGATGTTTGGTTTTTTTTTTTCAATATTTGTAACTCTAGTCAAATGAACAGCCACAAAAAGAAATAGTATGTAAAATGATTAAAGCAGTTGGATGCAGAATGTTTCAGAGGAGCTAAGAAGAAGAAGTGTCAGTGCAAATGTCCAGGTTTTATAGACCTTTTCCAGTCCTGCCAAACTATCTACCAATGTGCAAACGAGCCTGGTCGAATGAAGGATATTGGAGTGAAAATTAAAAAGTACTCTATTTTTTCTTATAACCAGTCTGCTGTCTCCATTGTTCCAAATGTACTGCAGTTCTGCCCTAAGCCTTTCTGTGTCATTCATTGTCAGGCTCATTCAATAAGCCTAAGGTCATGAGACTTCACAGATCTGGCTTAAAATGAGGCTGGAAAGTTCAAAATTAGCATCCTGTTTGTCTGTTCTAACAGAGAAGGTGGAAATTAAATCAGCATGGAAACTGAATTTCCTCTCATCCCTAAAAGTTTGCTACAGGCAGGCTACATGTAGTTGTATTGCTGCTAACCATGCTCTTTCTGTTATGTGATTGAAGGCTTGAATCAGGAGGTCTGTCACTATAGCATTTTTCAGAAATAGTAACCTACTTTGAGACTAAATACACTTTCTATAAAGTTTCAGGAAAATTGGAATGAATCTTGCACTGTTTTGATTTGGCACATAACCATTACACTGTAGGGAAGCTGTAGTGGATGGATACTGAAGTCCATCTTTTGCAGACAAAAGTTATGAGACTGACTAGAAATTACTACATAGATTGGCTGAAGCTCTAATGAAGGATTTAGAAGAGGAGCCAAACAGACATGTAATATTCCCTGAATGGCATCTACAGCTACTTGCTGTAATGATCTTCCAACCATAACAAGTCAAAGTTCAGAAGAGGAAACACATTTATAATCAGCGTCCAGAATAATGGAAAGTTCATACTTGTCTGTCTCCATTTTCCTGAGTCAATGTCATCCCTGTGCTTCTGCTTTCTCAGTTAAGATGATTGCCATGAGATGGATGCATTTCATGTATTGGTGATGTAAATCAGGAGGCTGGCAATCAACAGAGGCATGAAGAGATGAAATTGTTGCTAGTTTAGACCTAGCTTTGAGTTATGATTCTAATTCAGCTTGCATTGTCAGCACAGTGGATTATGGATGAGTATATTTTTTAAATCAATACAAAGCTATGGCATTCAGTTTCTAAAACTAAAAATGGTGGCTCAGAGTTAATTCATCAAGTCCTCAACCTATTGACTTCTGAGCTCCTTCTGAGGTGCATTTCCCTAACAAGTACTTTAAAATGTTGTAAAATAAAAAAAAAAGAGCCAGGTGAGCTCCAAAAGTGAAACTTTTTTCACTACTGTTTTTCCACTGTGGTTGTTTTTCTTAACTCACTAATTCTAAAAATAAGCTAAGGTTTAATCTTTATACTATAATTTGTTATAGAAGATGGTGTCTGATTGACATTTGAGCCACATGAAATAACAAAATCTCATTCAGCAGAACTTTGAAATGAAAAAGCGCGTGGGGCCCACTCCTTTTTCATAAGTTGTTTCTCTGTAAACATCCTTATTCTCTTTTATCTCTTAGTATAATTTTTTGCTTTTCCCACTCAGGCATATTACTTTCCATAACCCAGTATGACATTAATACTTTAAAAAATATGTAGGCTTGAAAAATGAGACATTGTCATTACAAATTTATCAATGTTCCAGGGAGCATCTGCAAATTTGATGCAGGGCAAAATGGACATTTCCTCTCATAAACATAGAAGAAATGGCAATATCCTGAATCTGTTCTATGAAAATTCACTCCTTTTCACTGATGTTTTCTAGGTAGGAAAATAAGACCTCAGTCTGCCAACTGCCAGGATGTATCATTGCATCTGTCAATGGCATTAGAAGGCAATGTGAATATCCAGAACAGTCAGCAGAAAACCATGTGCAACTTGATAGCAATGGCACAGCAGAGAGCAAGGAACTGTCTACAGACCCAAAAACACTGTTAGTGAAATCTCATTTATTACCTCCAGTGGTCTTGTCTTCTCTCCTCTCTGCTTTACATGCAGTAGTTACTCCAACAAATGCAGTAAAACAATATTGGTCTCAAAATCAGTCTGAGAAGAGAATCAGACTTTAGTTTCCAAAAGTAGGTCAAGGACTCTGTTTGTCAATACAGGAAAATGTTGGAGCTGGCAGGCCATAAGCAGCAAACAGGCACAACCAGCCAGTGATACCAGCCAGTGGCACACAGCCATCCTCCAAAAGAAAGGTACCTTCAGAGTCTGGGCCCCAGAAGAGGAAATTAGCAGCCATATCTCTGGACACTCAAAATAAATCTTCTTCATTAGATTGCACTTTATATGCACTTGTTTTTCACTGGAGTTAAATTTCCATTACCTTATTTGCCTTGCAGACTGAGGAAGAAAATACAAATTGAGTATTTTGGCACTTAAAAAGAAAAAGTAGTGAATATGCAGCCCGAAGGAGCTCAGGGGGTTGATTTCTGTTCCCTCCAGCAGGTATAAGAAAAACAAAATAATGGAAGCTTGACTGAAGTAAGTGAATAAATGAATTTACAAGGGATAAGCTAATTTCTGTCTTGGACTGCCTGTAATTATGAATGTTTATTAACTAAATGTCTGTCTGGATTTTGGAGGGGAAGAGTACAGAAATCCCTGGAGCAATGCAGCTCAAACAGAACTATCAGTCAATTTTTTTTAAAAAGAAGTCCAAGCAGAATGTCAAACAGTACAAAACTTCCAGTGCTACTGGTGGGCTTAACATTGCCTGAAGTGAGCAAGGCTTGTATGCACAGTGGGCCTATTGACTGCTCAGGAGCCACTAGCATGAGTAAGGGGATATCAGGAATGACTGGGTGCTCTGTCCTGCTGTGATAAAAAACAGGTGGTCAAAGCCCAATCCAGCAGCAGACTAAAGCATGTGAGCACACTTACTGACTTCAAAGGCACAGCCCACATGTTTAATGTTAAGGATGTGCTAAAGTCTTTTGCTAAACTGGAGCTCATGAGATTTCAGAGATCTTCACTCCCTATGACTTTGGGGTTAGCTGAAGTAGCTTGTTAAGTCTGTATTTTTCCAAAGGATAGCATCAAGATTTTCTCCTGTGGTTTTGGTAGAAAAAAATAAGGATATCTTAGAATTTTTTTTCCTTTAGAAAGTCATCCAATCAATCTTAGGAGGGAACTTTCTCACCAACAGTCTTTTAAAAAAACTGGGGAAAAGCCCAGACATTAAAGTATTTATTTCTGACAATATATTACAGATTACAGGTACATGGATGTCCATAAATTGTATGCTGAAACTTGGAGAATGCTGGAATCAGCAATGGAACAAACAGCTGTAGCAGACATAGTTTTTCATTCTCTTCACTTCAAGATATTTTTAAGTAGCTCATAATTTGCATAGGCTCTGTACATACAGCACTATGCAAGTCTATTTGAGTGCACAACTGCTTTTGTACATGCAAGCCATGTGGTTGCACAAACCAGAAGATAGCTGCCCAAGTGGTCATTTGTACATAAATATCCCAATTACAGAGCAGCCTTGGCAAGAATACCTGCAGCTGTAAACAGTTGCACTTAGCATATTTGAATGCAAATCCTGGTATTGTCTTTTTTAAGATGTAGGAATGTAGGATGAAAACTGGAGCTGTGAATCTATCTCCTGCAAACTTAGAAAATGTTGTCTCACCTGGAGCTGATTGAGCCTCTTCCTGAACCAGATACATCTCTTTTTTACCCCTCCTATTCCTTGTTAGTAATAAATTAATTCTAATTTTCCAGTCTAAATATATTCATGCTCAGTTTTTGAACAGTTACCTTTGAACAGTCCTTTATCTTAATCATCTCTTCTGACTTCCTTGGTCTTCCTACTTTCATGTGTATGTATACTGAGAAAAAAATCATTTCTTTCCCCTCTAAATCTTTTTCTCTTTATGAACTAATTGGATTCGTATTTCTTCATCTGTGCAGGCACAGCCCTTAGACAGGTGTGGGTTGCTCGGTCTGCATCACCCGAGGAACAATTCAAGCTGGCAGAGTGATTTAGTGACACACCTGTGAGTCAACAGTTCTGCCCAGCTTTCCCTGAGCCGAAAGTTGGTAGTCATCTGTCTTGTGCTCTTTCCAGCAGTCATTGGCTCCTGGCTGTTTAAAGTACTACATTATAGCTAGTGGAAAAAATAGCCCTGTAAAACAAAAATTTCATCTAAAAAGAGAATCCGGCTTTTAGAAATTGGATTATAATTTATTTTAACAATGCAATTTCTCCTCTGCAGTATGAACAGAGCATTTCACAGTGTTTCCCTGGGCTGTCATCAGACATTAGTCTCCTGTTGCTGCCAGCACTTTGCACTATGCATACTGTTCTACGTATGCCTTTCATGTCAGGCCACTGAGTATGTTTCCTGGCTCATCTCTAGAAGACCTACATTTCATTTAAGCTTTCATGCCTACCCTAAATCCAACGGTATGATTGCTTGGCCCCCTGCACTCATGTGTTGCACACCACAGTCACTACTCACCAAACAAAAAGAAACAACCTGTGGTCTTTTATCATGAAGCGATTAATGTTGGAGTATGAGTCATTTTGCTGTTCCTAGCACATTTGTTTCAGCTGCCTGAAGTGTCTCATGAGGGATGGAAAGGTACTGTGGCATACTTGGGGATTTTGTCTTTTGTCCCAGGGTCTCAGATGCTCTATATTCGCAATAGGATATACTGCATATGTGTCTGTCAGCCCTCAAAACACTCATAAGCCTTACTCTTTCCTTCATGATCTATGTAGTTTCAACTACTACACTGGATAGGTGTTTTGAGGTATTTAGTATCAGCTTATTCACACATTGCTTTCTAATGCATTTGATGAGATCCTGTGTTCATGTCTCACAAAAAGGTAAAGTAACTTGATTTCCATATTCCAAAATCTCAGCTACTTCATCCTTTGCAGTACTAAGATACCTCTTTCCCTGCGTATCAGAGCTCTGGTGACAATTGCAGTAGTCTCCTTCCTTTACTTCTTACAGCCCATCTTCTAAAACCCCTCAAGGTATATCCATGCAATATCTTACCTTGCTCTTCAGTTCCAAGAGGTGCCTAAACTCATCTTGTACCCACATTCCCAAACACCTTTGTTCCTCCAATGCCAGAGGTAGGCATTTGAAAATCTAGCCCTCCAGGAGCACTGGACAGCCTTCAAAACAGAGCCCAAGCCTTCCCTCCATCTAGGTGAACTTAAAAATTAATCAATATACAAATCCTGAAGGAGGGCATCATCATTTTTTTAGTGTGTGAGCGAGTCTGACAGACACATCTACTTTTCACTTACACCTGTCCAGTCCACCTTATACCCAGCCTGGATTGGCACAGAAGAAAACCAAACAGCTTTACATTACCAGAAGCAAACCTGTTGACACTTTTGATTTTTCTCCTGAAGACTTCTTATTTTTGTAGACATGATATATATTTGATGTCTCCTTAATTAAAAAAAGGGTGAAAAAAAAAAAAGAGAAAAGACTTGTAGCAATTTACTGCACACATTTAATGGAGAGGGAAGCAGGCTGTTGACACTAGGGTATCCCTAGGATGGTTTTTGCTTTGGGCATAAATTTGTGGCACATCCTCCAAAGGAACAATCACAGTTGCTTAGAGGTGTTGTCTCTGTAGACATAGTCACCATAGTTCCAGGGCTGCTTTTCTTGATAGTACTTAAAGCCTGATATATCACTTACATTTTTCTTTACTCCTTCAAATGCCTGGTTGTTGGTATCTCACCATACGCCCACTATGTGCTAACTGTCTCAAGAGTTCACAGGCTTCTGATAAGCATGTGCAGAATCTAGAAAGATAAGTTAGGCATCCCTATAAATCACTGAACTTCTTCCCACCCTTTAGTTCCTAAACACTCTACATTTTTCAGAGTGCAGCTGGAGTCTCTCAAAAGTCAACAGATGTCTAGGATCAGAAGCACGAGTTTTCTGACTGGTTGTGTGCTTGTTCCAACAGGTGTATTGTTACCTCTTCTCTGCGGACTGACAGTTCCCTCCGCCCAGCACTTCCTGAAGGTAAAGAAATTCTCTGTATCCTTACTGTCTATATGTCCAATGTGCTTCTTATCTTCAGCTCATCATGAAGCAGCCTCCACCTCCTCCAATATATGCTTTGTTTGGCTTTGCATGTTGGGTGAAAGCCAGGGTGACTGTTCTTCCTTTTTCACATTGAGGATGTTTTGGTGTTGAACAGGAGCACAGTCCAAGAGTCTACAAAGATTTGTAGTTCCCTATCTTTCAACATGGGAAGCCCCACATGTCATTCTTGTGTGACAGCTAATTGAAACTTTAATTTTTCTAATTATCATTATTGCCTAAGATGAAGCTACAAGTTTTCACATATACATAGTACCATACTTTCTCCTGGAACAGGGTCCCTGCTCTAGCTCAGGGCTACTAATCTCTCCAATGTCTTGTTTCATAAATGTCTTGATGACCTATGCCTACCTATGGACTCAGACTATTTTCACTGTAAGTAGCTTGCACTTGGCCAGTTTTGCAGTCTAACTTACTATAAACACTGGGATTACATTGGGCCTGGCTCTATAATATAGCCAAAACTAGAAAGACTTCTATCCATCAAAGGAAATAGAGGAGAACCTAAAGAGTTTTACAGCAAGCACCAATGAAATTACAAGTGAGATCGGGGGTCTCAAGCTATGGTCTGAGTTACATGTTAGTCTAACAGCAAGGCTGCAAGGTTCATTTTCCCAGAAAAGCAGGGTGGCTGAGTATAGACTTATTACTACTTATTATTTACTTATTCAGAGAGATCCTTGTTTTTGTGCCATCACCTGACTCACATGCAGAGATTATATGGAATAGATTTGTTGATATTGTGCAAACAACTGAACTGCTTGAACAATCATCAGCCACTGCTCAAGGCTTGACCTTGCATGTGTGTGTATGTGTGACTGTAGATGTAGCCTACAGCACTTAGAGAAATCTGTTCATCCATGTAGCCTTGTTGCCAGCAGAATAAACGTTTGTCTTTTTAGGCATTCATATTCCTTCATTTTTGTTCAGGTTGCATCTAGGTTTCTCTCTACTTTATCATTTGAGGATGCAGTGTTTTACAGCCATCATCCTAATGATTTGAATCCTGGGTATTCTTTATGGCATCTGGGACTTGTTTTATTTCAGTTTCTTTTCTAACTCCTCTCCTTGACTTTTAAAAGAGAGTACAAACTCTTCTGTGATGCAAAGCATAGTTTATTTGGAAACTTCTCTCCCTCTTATATTTTTTAATGTAAGTCAGTAATTCAATAATGCTCTTTTTTTTTATTTTCAAGACCTAATGTCTACTTTATTACCAACCTTAGGGTACCCCAGGAGGAAATAATACAAAAAAAGACCATATTCTTTAAGTGGTCCTTTTTTAACAGGTTTGGTTTCAAAGATGCTTGCAACCCAACAGCTAGGCAAAGGCTGATTTCCTCATGCTCCTCTCAAGCTTTTCTTCCTTACAGCCTATAATCCTTATACTGGGTATTAGGGAGAAAATACGTACAGCAAGAGTGGTCAAAGACAGGAACAGGCTTCCTAGGGAGGCAGTTGATGCCCCAAGTCCATCAGTGTTTAAGAGGCATTTGGACACTGTACTTAATGACATACTTCAACTTTTGGTCAGGCCTGAAGTGCTCAGAGAGCTGAACGAGATGATCATTGTAGGTCCCTTCCAACTGAAATTATTCTATTCTATTCTATTCTATTCTATTCTATTCTATTCTATTCTATTCTATTCCCTTTCTTCAGGTTCAGCCCAGGTTACTACAGGAAGGAAGACACCACTTAAGCCATTCTGTAGTCTCTGACCCTGGTCCAGCTATCAGGGTTGGTGGCTACACTGAACTTGGTGATTTTATGGAGAAAGAAAATCTGACCCAATTGTTCGGGAACTAAAAAAATTTAATACTAGAAAATAACAAACAGCAAGACAAACAGTTTGTACTGAAACTGGGAAAGATTGTACAGGAAGACTAATTCCATGCACGAGGGCAAAATGGCAAAAAAACAGGTATTAGGGCATGGCAGAGGTATTTATAAACTTGAAGGAGGGGAAGAATTAGGGCAGAGTTTAGGGAGGGGGTCCAATAAAGAAGGGCAATTAGGAATATTAAAATTATTGCAGCAAAAAGGAACCAATGATAACAAGGGAAACAGAGAACTTTCTGACAATGATCAACATACTGGAACTGGAGGATTCTGGGGGTGATTTTTTATTCAACTCTGTTGAAAGGGTTTTCCCACAGCCTTAAACCGTGGTCATATGCACTTTTATTGGCACTAACTCCAACATTATTCTCTTGCTCACTTTCCTCTGGTAAGCCATCTAGTAAGAGCAAGCCAAAAAACCCTATTCTTTTACCCCAGTTTCTGAGCTGCCTCAGGTAACCTGCAAAGAGGAAAGGGACCCTTGCTCCACTCCACGCAGACGTTGTTCAAGTCACAATCTAGAAATCAGTTCCTTAGGTACCAGCCTTCTAAACAATATCACAAAATGTCCATTGCTGAAGAAAGACATCTGCATCCTCTGGCTTATGTAAAACAAACATCTGGCAGCCATGGCTTCCTCTTAGCTTTGCCGTTGTATGTAGTAAATGGAAGTCTCAGCTCCCACAACTGTCATGTGGCTTCAGCAAGCACTATGACTCTCCTTTTGTGAGAAATGAAGAATAATCTGGCTAAATCCCAGTTTCAGAGCTAGCAAACACCAAAGGTCCAGTCCCTCCTGCTGTTGCTAAAAGCTGGCTTTCCACTTCCAGAGATTAACAAACTATGCAGACATTCTTATGAACTGAAAAATCAGCAGACTTCTGCTTTGCAAGCTCCATCAGAAACGAGTAAAGCTGCTTCCCATTCCACTGCAATAACCAGCAATTTTCAAAGCCTTGGATCAACAGTGATATTAATATCAAGGAAACTTTTGATTCTCATCTTTTGAATCTTGAGGCATCTCAAGTGAAGTGGAATCTTCAGCAAAGTGTGGCCTAAATTATTTCTAAGCATATAAATACTCAAATATCATATAATAATAAGCTAAATCCAGAGACCTAGCACCCAATAAAAGCAATGAAAAAGGCATCAGTGTCTACAAGAGCTTTCTGGGCTCCCAACACTCTCAGGGAAGAATATGGCCCTGGTACACTCTGTATTCCCATAATCATTCCCAAACCAGAAGTCCCTGCTGAGGCTGTAACAATGCACACTGCATATACTGCCCTGCCATTGTCTTTCTGGCCTTTGCCTAGGGAAAGTACATTGATTCTGCTGACAGTAAAGGCTCTGTGGCCACAGAGCTGAAAACTAGATTTTTCTCGAAGAGAAACTAAGTTAAAAGGGAGAGAAAACATGCAGGGGAACAGTGTCTGTAACTCAGTAGGACTATATCTTTTCTGACCTCAACTGTGCTCTGAGAGATGAAAACATAGGTAACACAGGCAATGACTACAGAGCCCTTTATAAAATGGAGGGCTGCAGAGACCCTCTGAAAGTTTCTTTCCTGGTTTATGTGTAAAACCCCAAAATGAAACATATATCTTTACTTTCCAAAAGAGAAATATCTTATCTGTATAATTACCTCAGGTTCCTTCAAGCCTCAAGAGGAAAAAGCTTTTTGGTTTCATAATTAGCAGCATTCAGGCAGAAAGTGGTCATGGAGTGACCTGCGAATTGCATATATTCATTTGTACCATTTTGAGACCTCTAAATAATTGGGTTATGGCTTCAAGAACCCATCTTCTACTAAAAGAGTTGTCACTGCTGTTCACTAAATTTTCCACCTTAAGGCAGACGTTTCGTATTTTTCCTTTAAATCCAGGTACTCCCTGTAGTATTCTATAGGGGCTATCAAGCTAGTATGACTACAGTAAGAGTCAGAAGATTTGGTTTTTCTACTTCCCACAAACTACACATCCACCTCCCTCCACTAGACTTCAAGATTTTTTTTTTATTATCTGGTCACATTTATTTGCCTAGACAGTTAATGGTAGCAGAATGAACAGAACTGTGGTCAGATCTACTAGAAAAGAGCAGAGTAAGTGAGATGCAGCAGCTGAGGTAGTTAGTAGGGTGATTGGTGGAGGTAGAACAGGGCTTGCTTATTATACAAATTTGCCTTTGACATTTCTCAGTGCACAGTCTGTCTCTCAAGATCAAAATTTGGTGATCTATTGCAACAATGACAATAAAGACCTTGTTACCGCTGCTGAATCAATGGCCTTTGCACTGCATGTACAGTACAAAATACATGCATAAGCCTGGCAGCTGCTAAACTCATTGATATATAACACCAGTCCCAAAATAGTGATATTTCATTTCTGGAGCTTTATAAATTGTTAAAGAAATAAAATCTGCCTTTGGGAAATAATGTTTCTCTATGTATCATTGAATCCATTCCCTTCCTCCTCCTCTCCCTCCGAGATTAAAACAAATAGTGCTGAATCTATAAATCATCCCTATTGGCACTGGAAAGCCCTCAGAGATGTTCTTTTTGTGCCATTTCAGTAGACAGAAAGTCTAATGTACAGAGAGGTGATGTTGCTTTTTCTTATTTTTTTTTCTTTTTTTTTTGTCAGTAGAGAGTCAGAGAAACATGTCCCTCCCTGATCTCTTCAATGTACATCAATATTTCTTCAGTCATATAAAGTTGTTGCACACACTCCAAGTGGTCTCAGTGAAAATCACTGGGAAATGGAGCATGCCTGGGAATTTTTACTATAATTTTCTTGTGTAGAGAGGTGCATCTTGAAACACCATTTAAACACTGCAAGCAATGCCAATAATAGTCAGTCACTCTGTCCTGAAATAAATATCGTTTTGAAAACTCATTTGCAGAAATTTAACCTCCACTGCTTGTTTTCAGTGAGCACAGTCTCCCAGTCTATAACTGGATAAGTAATGATCCAAGAACTTGATTTGTATGATGAAAATTCAAGTTGAGAATTTCAGTAGTTTACTTAAAATTACTTTTCTGCCATTATTCCTGAGGGTAAACTACTTTCCTAGACATTGATCCTGGGTTTTTTTTGCAAATGTTGGTCAAGCATTTCTGCAACATCCACCCACTTCCATTTTTCAGTAACAAGAAATGTCTTTTTTTCACTCACCCATCATTTCTATAGTCTCATTTCCTTTGCCTTCACTTGAAGAAATAGGGAAGACTGAAAGATTTTTAGAACTTTTGATCTTGGTAAACATGAGCTTTACATTAGAATTTCCATCAGTTATAGCAAATTCATAACCAAAAAGAGATGGCCTTTTCCCCTCCCTCTTTTTTCCCCCTTCATTGCCAGAGATAAAAAAAAAAACAAAAAACAACCTCCCAAAAAACCTAGGACAAAACTAACATTTTTAAATAAGAGATCAGAAAGCTAATTTACCCAGGGAAGCAAGTAAGTAAAATAACTGGGTAGGCTGCACCTCTTTCACTTTTAATTGTGCACAGTACAAATCAAAGCAGAATTCCTAGTCACGCTGTGTTCCTTTCCACTGCAATTGCTCTCTTCAGTGGAGAGTCATCTTTAGAGGAAATGCTAAAGCATGAATGGTGTAGGTCCACCTCAGCACACCACTGCAACATTTGAAACACCCCAAGGCAACCTCAGGCACAAATAAAAGTATACAAAACTAGGTGGTAGGAGTCTGAGTCCTTGAATCCTACTTGCCTAACTGAACATATGGAGAGCCCGCCAGTACCCGTGCCATTACTGTATGTGTGCGGTTAAGAGCATGGAAGTATTTTTGCATCACTGGAACTTAAGAGAGGAAAAGATATCCTGCTTTATCACAGCAAATTGTATCACTTTGATCATATATATAGGCATATATAGGCCTTTGTAAGCTTTCTCTACTAATCTCTGGTTTAGTAGGCATGAGCTGGCTTCCTATTCCTACATCATCTGAAGCAAGCACAATCTCTGCAGTACAGGTCTGAAAGTCTGTGAGACCTCGGAAAGGGTGGGGGGAGCTCTGCAGTCTCATACATGTTCTATTCTCCAACTGAGCAATTTAAATGCTCTGAAAATACACAGCCACATCCCAAGCCTGTCCTTGTCTCTGAACAACAAATTTCCCACTTTCTGACACAGGTACCTGGAAACAATTTTTGCTGAGAAGTTTTTTGGTTTACTCTGTGCTTGTCCTCGTATTGAATCAGCATCTGCTGCCATCATATAATACAGGTACAGACCTCATCCCAGCAAGGCGGATCGTATCACATCATCTGGCCTGGCATTTGTCTGTCACGCTGGGGCTGGGAATGTGATACCAAGCTGACGAAAAGCAGCACAGGGCCCTGCCTGGAGAGCCCCTTTGTTCATCTAAGCCTCCCCTGCTGCTTTTGTAACTCCAAATGGATTTCTGATTCCCTATCTCCTGGCCTTTTCAAGCCAAATGGTTTGGTGAGATCACAAGGGAGCAGGTGCTGCTCCGCTCAACATTTGCACCTTCCAATCCAAACACACCTCTCCCCACCGACCCTTAAAATCAATCAAAGGGACTTATCAGTTTGTTTTAAGCTTTGATGTTTGTCTGGGGTTTGTTTATCTAGCAGTTTATTCCTGGGAGTATGTTCTTGACATCTTGGAGTAGGTGGTAATTAGCAACAAGGAAGAAGGGCTGAGATAAGAAGTGGAATTTGAAAGTGGTGATACTTGGTGAGGCAGCTGTGCCACATCCCCTCCTGCTTTCACCTCGACCACTGAGGCGAGCCAGAGGCAGCAAAGGGGCGAACAGCAGCCACCCTGCCCTTTCAACAAACACTGCCTGGCTCTGTTGTGCTGCCTGGTGTGTTCCTCTGGGGAGAAGTAGCACATGAGGTGGCCTCTTTGGCCCCCTTGCCACATTGCTGCCTCCTCTGCTTCACATGCACTCCTGAGGCTGCCTCTGAAGGTCTTTTTTCTATTTTTTTTTTGTCTGAACAAACTTCTTTCTACCTGCTGACTTTGCTGCAGGAGCAATTTGCTTAGAAGAAGGCATGAGGATCAGGTCTTGCTGTTGTGTGACAATCTAAATTTCTGTTGTCTTCTGCTAAGCGGCATATAGACCAAAGATGACTTCTTTCATAGGAAGAATAAATACTGTTGTATCTCTGCATTAATGATGTCCACTATACCCACATGCAGAGGCTTATGTTGGGACATAAACAAGCACACCACAGCCACACACTGTACAGACTGCCTGGTGTATTCACACTGATATGGGCTAACCCCAACCAGCAGCTAAGCCCCGTGCAGCCACTTGTTCAATTCTCACACAAGGTAAAAAAGGTGAGTTATGAACATGAGTTAAGAACACATTAATAACTGGAATATTATAGTAATAATGACAACTAGAGAGAGAAAGGAGTAAAACCCAAGAGAAGGAAAAAATGAACAATACAATCACTCACCCCCCACTCACTGATGCCCATCTTGTCCCTCAGTGAGTGGCTCTCAGTCAATACCCTCCAGTTAATACACTGTCACTATGTTCTGTAGCATGGAATATCCCTTTGGCCAGCTCAGGTCAGCTGTCCTGGCTGTTCTGCCTCCTGGCTTCTTGTGCACCTGCTCAAAAGCAGAGCATGAGACCTGAAAAGTCCTTGATTTAGAGTAAGCACTACTTAGCAACAATCAAAACATCAGTGTCTTATCAGCATTATTCCCATACTAAATCCAAAACACAGCACTGTACCAGCTACTAAGAAGAAAATTAACTCTATCCCAGTCCAAACCCGGACACATACACCCATACAGAGAGGCAAAGAGCCATGAGAAGTCAGAGCAAACATTTTTGCTCGGAGCAGCCTTGGACTTAACAGGTTTAAAATATGAAGCCAGGCCTGTACCTGGATTTTCAGATAGCCTCCATCTTTATAACCTTCCCAATGGAATTCCATACAGTAATGTAAGCCTTGAGTACATAACATAGAAGCAAAAACACAGTAACTGAGTCCCACACTGCACAGCCTGCAAAAGGATAGGGTAGCCCACATTGTACACATTGCATTCTCAGAAGAGGAAGGGACTCTTGCAATCCTGATGCTCCTCAAGTGTCCTAGCAGGAACAAAAAAGATACTTATTCTGTCCTGGCTTGTGGAGCAAAGCCAGAGTTCAGAGAGTAATGCAAAGCAGGAGATTATTAGAGGCTAGCTGAAACTAAAGGTCCCTGGTCTGAGCTGGGCCACAAAGTTGCTTTCACAGGTCAGTGAGTAAACCCTAATGGATAAAGAGAAGTCCACTATGTTTTGGGACAACCCAAATCATGATTTATCTTATAAGCAGGCAAGATCAGGATTTCATTTAGAGAAACCAGATCATGATCAACTCCCACTTACACTCCTCTGTTTACAGGGTGGGGATCAGTACTTTGAAGTCCTCATTTTTATTATGTTTATAACATTTCTCAAGGCTCCAAAACATTGATATTTGTAAAAAAATGAGTTGTTTTTTTTTTTTATTAGAGTTTGCTTTTGTATTTTTTCTTTGATTGGTTGGTTAGTTTTAGATGCTTTGTTTGTTGGTTTGTTTTGTTGTTGTTGTTGTTGTTTTCCCAAGGTAAAATTATGCATTCAAATCAACCTGAATAACTAAATGAGTGAAAATCCTCTGCCTTTCTCAAGAACAGGCTCTGGGCAAACTATTTCACCCAGCTGTACTCTGGAGGATCCCTGTGGGAGGGAAGCTCACTTGGCAAGGCACTCTCTGTTCAAGTAGTAGATGACTTCACTCTCATTATGCACATAATCTTTTCCTACACAGTGTACATCAAACCAAAATTATACTGCATGTGTTAAGCTTGTAAGTGCACCATTTTATAATGATCACATTGCTTGTGTCCCAAAGACATTATAAAGGGGGTAATTCTGCCACTGCTTATGATTCTATGTGTTGCCAATAAGCAGCTGGGCTGTAGCTTCATACACTAAGAGAGTACTTAATAAAAAACAGCCTCAGCTTTGAGGTTTTCCTTAAATTAAATGTCTTTTATGACAATTCTTGCTCCATAACAGTATCTCCATTTACAAGCGACAAGTCACCATTCCTAAATACCATGTGTACTCACAGTTTGTATTGAAATGGTGCCTCCAAAGCACTGCAAATACCTGTCACTAGATATTGTGTTAGAACCATTTGTTTCTAATGGAGCTGTCTTTTCCTGTTGACATTGATTTATCTTACATAAATCATCATAAGACATCAGAATATAACAAATGCCATCCTTTCACATGTGTAGGAAGACAGTATGACAATGTGGAGTTCATGATCCTGAAACTATTAAGTCCTTTTCTTTACTATATTAGACATCAAACACTGTAAAAAATAAACAACAACAATAAAAAAATTAAAGCAACCCTTAGAAATGTACTTGCATTCTGTCTATCCTTTATAGCTTATGAACATAGAGTTTCAGATCTGTTTTGTTCTATATGAAACTCAGCAACATAGTCTACTTTCTGTTCCAATGTTTAGTGTCAACAGAAGTTTAGGATCTAGTTCTGGTCCCCACTGAAGTCATGGGAATCTTATCCTTGATGTTAATGGAAATTGGATCAGGCCAGTAACTGGAGATGCTGAAAAGAATCCCAGATGCTGCATAACAAATGAACTATCCACTGAGGTAGTCCCTCTGCTCTGGGAAGCTGCCACTGGGAATTGCTGCTACCTTTCTCTGGCCAGGCTGAAAAGAGAACGGATGTCAGATGTCAAAGCTGCAGTTTTAGTGACTCAGAGCATTCTGAAAGCTCTAAACAAATAGGACCCTGGCAAATGAAAGAGCTGTTTGGGCTTTGACTGGGGAATAGAGACATTTAGAAACAGCAAATCATGCTGCTAATTATTCCTTTGATAGAGCAGGTTAGCAGGGTTTGAACCTGGTTCCCTGAACAACTTTGAGACAGAATTCTCCAGCTCTTCACATGTCAAATTTAAAGCAAAACAAAACAGGTTAGTAATTATTTTTATTTTTTTTTCATGACTCAGATCCCATTTTATTTGCTTAGAAGTTTCCCTGCCAGATCAGTTGTGAAAGCTGTAAAAAAATTTGCATGTTTTTTGATTTCTCCCAAAAGCTTTGCAAAGGGGATAACCATTCTGCTGTAGTTTGTGGCATTTACCTCCTGTTAACATTAAAAAGGTGCATCCACCTTGGATCTAGTCATGGTGTTGATGGGCAGAGGTGGAACCACAGTTAAAAAGGAGGATGTAGTGACTCAACCTTTCTTGCAAAATGACTCAAAGAAGAAATTGCATGCTCTGAAATTACGTACATATCTGTAACCTGTTGTGACCATGCCTGCTTGCCACTATGTTTCTCTTGAAATTAGACAGATGTGCCAAGCACAATTCATATATAAACCAGTACAAAGGTAGAGAGCTTCCTATTTGTCTGCCATACTTTAAACACCTGATAGGTTCTAAAATCTTGCTGCCACTATGATCAAATTTGGTGTCACTGTCACACCCAGGGGAAGTTTATGTGACTAAGAGGGGTTTACAAAACAAATGCAAAATGTACATAAAAGTTAGCAGAAACAAAAAAAAAAGACTGTGAAAAGGAAAAAAAGTGTGCTTAGTGTGAATTATTTACTTTTCTTCATTCATAATTGTCACCAAATAGAATAGTAATGAATCATTCACTAGAAACAAACAAAACAAAACAAAGAAAACCAACCAATCAAAAAAAAAAAAACCACAAAAAAACCCTGCTGGCAATGACAGGAGGCTTTCACATCAGAGTAATCAGAGTATGGACTGCTGTTATATTCTAATCCTACAAAACAATAAAATTGTTTTGTAATTAAGGCATGTCTATTCCTAGTCATCTGCTACAGACTTTCCACTAAAACTTGCACAAATTGCTTTCCTTCCTTGTTTTTTTGAAAGAAAGGACCTTCTACCTTGCTCATTTTGACAATAAATAGACATCAACCTTAAGTCAGCGCAGAACAAATGTCCTAAAAGGACTAAGTTAGTCTTGTACTTAATGCTCTACTGCAGTACAGGTAAACTAGCTGGTTTATGAGTAGGTCTCTTTGGTTTTCTAATGCTCTGAACAACATACAGAATAGGGACTTCAGCCATGTTTTCTGAGAATAGGGTAGCAACACATTTATCTTTGCATGTTTGTGGAGACATCAATGGAACATTGACGTTTTGTTGCATTGAAAGAAGCCTGAGATTTCCCTACCCAAATATCTTTTAAAAATAGCAGCAAAAACCACACTTGAAAGTTTCCTATTGTCTTTCTGCTCACTGTAAAAGTAAATTCATTATAACGAAATTATTTGCATGGACGGTGAATTTTGCCTCATTGACTTGGGTGATTCTGTCTGGTTTCATCAAGGCTTTTAATATACACTCAGCAAGGCTTAATCCTGATTCTGGGACAGATAAAGGAAGAAAAAAAGAGTTAAGTAGGATAAATTCTCATTTAAAAAATCCAAAAGAGATTAATAAGAATATTTTTCATTAGAATTAAAAAAAAAAAAATCTCCACAGAATCATTGCAGGATTACATTCCTGGACCATTGAGTCCAACCTTTGACCAATCACTTGTCAACTAGACACAGCATAAGTGTCATATCCAGTCATTTATTGAACAGCTCCAGAGATGTTGACTTCACCACTTCCCCGGACAGTCCGTTCCAATGCTTAACAACCCTTTCCATGAAGACATTCTTCCTGGTGTCCTATCTGAACCTCCCCTGGTGCAACTTGAGACCATTTCCTCTTGTTCTATCACTTGTTGCCTGAGAGAAGGGACCAACCCCCACTGTCTACACCTCCCTGGAGCCTCCTTTTTTCCAAGCTAAACACCCCCAGCTCCCTCAGCTGCTCCTCATACAACTTAACTCTCTAGACCTTCACCAGCTTCTCTGGACATGCTTGAGGTTTGGCCTCAGCCATGCTGAGTACATTGGGACAATCCCTGCACTGGTCCTGCTGGCCACACTAATTTTTTTTATACTATTTTTGTTACTTTTCATAATCCACATCAAGATTTTTCTTAGAGCAGTGATGATTTATTGTGAAAGTTTTGAGAAATTTATTCAGTCTCTTTCTACATCAGATTTTTGGCTGTGAAATATGGTTTTGCTCCTCCATTTGGCACATGTTTGTCTGTTTAAACTCCAGTTTCTCTCAAAGGCATATCTTTTCTGTACTCAGTTGCATGCTAGGATTCACATTTGGTGACATAGCCACATATTTATGCAACAGCAACAATAATGAGTCCTCAGGTATTCTTAAAGACACTTAAAGATAAGCTTTCATCTAGAGCAAAAGTTCCTATCTTTTGTTCTAGAAAAAAAACACCCAGAAAAAAATATCACTGAAACTGCCCTACTAACTCCAAGTGAATCTTCTCACTTAGTCAGGTTTAGGAGGAACTAGATGTTTACACAAGCAAAAGGCACCTCACCAGAATTTTTCTGGGGAACAAGGACTTTGCGAAATCTTAATATCTCTGAAAGTCATTAGAAGGGTGAAGCAATATACTTTCTTAGCAAAGTCCTAGTATAAACTATGGCAGAGGGAACTGATACGAGGGTTCTTGTAAATGTCTCATGAAAGCTTTGTTCCGACGGCCTCTCAGAAATGTGCCCTTTGAAAGAGGAAAATAACCATGAAAATACAGAAGAGCTTATGATTTTATGTTTTCCTCATAGTTTTGCAGCATTCTGGTGTTTTATAGCACTAACAAACTATGACATTTGGCTTTCTCGTGAGACTTTCCTAACTTGTGGGGATACCACAAAAGTACCAGATGACATGATAATCTGGCAACACACATCGCTCACTTAGGCATTATAAAGGCCAATAAAAATCATAGAACAACTAGCATACTGAGTTACTCAATTATAGAAGTGGTTCAGCCAACTTTCATTTTTTCCCCTCTTTCCTTTCTGTCTGTCTCCCACTCTGATCTCATAGCAGAAAGCCTTAGTCAGAGTTCAACAAGAAGGGCCAGTCTTGCTCACACAGGCAGAAAACTTAATCTGATGATTGGTTTTAGCCTACTAGATATGACAATGGCCAGTACCCACTAACAGTTTAAGACCGATGAGCAGATAATCTTCTTGCCACGAAGAAAAGGTTAACCAATCTACACTGTTCCTCTCTCTCTATTACTCTTCAGTTTGGCACTAGAATCTCTAGCCACAGACACAGAAATTGTTCTGTAATGACAGGCATCACCAAATATAAACAGCTGGTAACCCTAAAATTAGACCCGCTAGCTGTGTCTTGGTTTGGTGATAGGTTTTATTATACCTTCCAACTGGCACGCAAATTTTAAAGTTAACTTAACCCGTTACAAGACCCTTTTAGTTAGTGGTTGAGCCTGCTATTTTATGTACACTGTCTTCATTCTTATGAAGAGTTTTGCCAGCACAAAAAAACAATTTAGTTAAAGCTAATTGAAAATGTTCCATACAAAATACATTCTGACAAACAACTAGACCTCTTGAATTAGCATGATTTTTAGATCTGAAGTTTTTCCTGTCTTCAGAAAACCTCAGATTCCAGGTGACCAGACAGGAGAACCATTCAGCAATAAAATTAACCTAAAATAATTTTCAATTTTCAGCTTCAAGGACTTCTAGCCAAGGACTCAGACAACATATTATTTGTGACAAGAAGGAAGAGATGTGATGACCCTACTCCTCAGATGCATGCTGGTGAAGAAACCTGCTGTGTACCAAAAAGCTCAGGCGTAAAACACTTTAATCCCACATATTGTAATGAATCACTTAAAATTAACCCTCTGTTTCTCAGTCTATAATTTTCAGCTTTTTAGATTGTCGTTAAATGTTGAAATGTCCTCTGGGGAATAATCAATAAAAATACACAATATTAGCTGTAGTTCTTGCACCTACAAAGAAACCAACTGTTAGCTTCAAAGTTAGATATGCATGTCTGAACACTGGTCACCCATTTTAATAAATATTTAGGGCCAGATGTTTTGCAGATTGTTTGACTTCTTTTTTGATCTCTGAGTTAGAAATTAGTTTAAATACTGGAGTAAAAAAGTATGGGTTTTTTTGTAATTTTATGCAAATATTCCTTCAACACAACAATATTCATTCTGTCTTCTTATATTATCACCATTACTGGAGTCATATAACAAACTTTTTAGTACTGCCAGATTCAATTAACTAGTTTCATTTATTTTTCTTGCATAGACTGGGTGCAAAGCTGAATCTCTCCTACAAGAAGTGAGCAAAATGAAATTTTCTATATTTAGTTTAAAATTTAACAATGACTGAGGGTCAAGATATTTGCTCTGACATTCCCAAATGGGTGGAACTGCCAACACTCTATTAAAACTGCTAACTGGGGAAAAATTTAGGTGGGAATCACACTTGCACTCTGGTCACAGGGAAATCTGGCAGGCTCAGGGAACCTTGCACCAAGTGCAGAATGAAACAGCACCTCATGAGTCATGCACTGAAATCACTTCTAACTGGGAGCAGCACACATTTGGCAGCAATGCATGGGAGATGGTGGGGATACCTTCTCTTTCCTCTAAGCCTACCAGAAATCCTGTAACTCAATTCTGAGTCCCAGGATTTTTGGTAATACCAGTCCACGGGCAGGGAGACTGTGTCTTGAGATTTCAATTCAGCAGCTTTTCCAGAGGTGGTGGTTGGCCAAGCCTGCTCTGCTGAGTTGTGGGAACATCATGTGGGATCTTGCATGGCTCCCAAAGCATGACAACTTCCAGCACTTCCTCCTCGTGGACATTTATCTGACTTTTTCCTCAGGTTTTCAGGGAAGGAGACTTCTATTCCTTGGCACCAAAAAAGGTTGAAAATGGCCTGTTTCATGACTGTCAGAGTCTGTTAACACACCTTAATAATGTCAAAGATATAATTTAATAGTGATCATATGTAACATCATTAGAAAAAATAAGAGCTCCTTTTGTTCCTTTCATTTTCCACAGTCTTGTTATCTGATTTTGTAGCTTAGAAACTTGTCAGTATTTCTTAGAAAATTGCATGCCTCAAAGGCCACCATCTCCATAAATTTTAAAATATTCTCATTCTGAGAGCACAGTGAGAATGCTGAGATAGTTTACAAACACATTACTGATTTTGGTTTTACGCATTACTGATTTGGTTTTTACGCCTATGTAATCTGCCTGAAAGTACATCAGTCTTTGAAAACTTCATGGCCATTTTGTCAGCTTCTCTTTTCCCCTCAGCTTCCTAAAACAAAAGGCAAATATACTATTTAGTGCACTGCTAAAGAAGCAAATGAGGGCAGAACTCTGCTTCATGACATAATAGAATCTGTGGTAGTTGAGTGAGTCCTGGTATATCTCCAGGCATATAAAACACTGATGCTTACTTAAATGGATGTTATGAGTATATGACAGGTACACAGACTACTTTACAAATGTCATAGAAATAGTCCAGTCACACAATGCTAAAGCAGAGCCTATTGGAAATCTTTCGATCCAGTGTTTGGGGATTTGTTTGGTTCGGGGTTTTTTTCCTTTAGAAAACACAAATTCCTTGAAACCAGAACTATGTGTGTGAGTTTTCACTAGATTTGTTTTAGGAAAAGTTTCTCAGGATGATGATCATTTTTTGGTCAAAATATAAGGGTGGGGTTGGCACAGAGTGGGAAGAGACAAACAAATAACTGGGAACTGTGGAAACTCTGTCCCAGATTGCCCTTTTGGTTAGGTCACCTACCAGAGTGTGGGAAAACTTGAGTTTATATTTCTGTTCTAGCTGCTTCAGAATAAGGTCTTGGACTTATGTTTATTAACTCTCAGGTAAGTGTTAAGTCCATTAGGTGAACTGTGCCACAGGAGAAGTCTCTGGACTGCTAATAGCTAATCTGTTCTTTGTATAAAATCTGCTTTCTTTGGAATAGAGGATTTAAGGTAAGACTTTTACATTAGTGTCTTTTCTAGTAATTTGTCACTATCCTGGAGAAGGATTCTGTAACAAACAAAAATTTCAAGGACTGGATTTCATGTTCATGGATGTTTCAGGTTCATGTTACAGAATGGCAAAAGGGATGTGTTGCAAATATTTTAAGGGAATAATAGAACCACCAACCATGTCGTTTTACTTCAGGAATGTAAGACCTAATGGATAGATGCAAGTTAATTCAAGGATGAGTTTAACTCGGTTGTAGAAGACTTTGGAACACAACCCTTTGCTATTTGCTGCCTGGTTGCATTCAGTATCAGTTTTGGTTTACCTTTACAGTATATACAAAATATTGCTGAAATATGACACATAAGAGGAGTTCAGTCCAACTTTCTCATTGATAACTACTCAGGCAGTAGAACCAACTTAGAAAAGTGTCTGCTACTTGCCCAAATTATGCTCCACTTCCACACAAAAGCACAATGCTTGGGCATGTGTTCCTCCTCTTACTTTGTATTTCTGTCCCTTTTTGTGCTACAAACTACAGAAATAAGTGTTCCTTGTCGATCCCTTTGTAAGGATCTTAGAACTATGCATGGGTAGCCCTCTCAAAGGGCACAATATAAAGTTTAGAACCAGCCAGTGGCCAAAACAAATAATAGTTTTGCTCATCTCAGAGGTATTGAGGAAATATTTTGGTAGCTGTATACTCTAACTGTGATGCAATTCTCTTGCCACAAAAACAACTTATTAACATAAAGAAATTGATTTAACACAATAAGTAAAATGGTTGAAAGAAACAACTGACAGAGCTATCATTTTCATATCATGTCCAGAACAGTGATGTCTAATCCCACACATGTTAAAAATAAATTCAAGCTGGCTCTGATGAGGAAGAAATGGACTCTTATGCATCTGTCTACAGAGCCACAGGCAATTTTTTTCTAGAGATACTTTACTTTGAAACAGATCTCATAATTATCTTATTCAGATAAGGAAAACTCTTTCTCTTATTCTAACAATCTCAACAACAGTGACTGATTCCTTTTTTCTCCCCCTGTGTTGCTGTGATATCACCATTATGGGAAGATTACTTTTTAGTTTGTCTTGTTTTAAAATTGAAAATGTTACATCAGAAGGAGACATTGGAAAGAATTTCAAAACACAGTAATATTTGAATCCAAATTATAGTCCTTAAAAGGCAATTTTAATGTACGTAAAAAAAATAATGAATACTTGTATGTATATATATATATATATATATATATGTGTGTGTATATATATATATATATATGTATATTTCAGCATTCCACAAATTGATCATTATTGGAGGAAGAAGAAGTGCTAGAAAAGTTCATTCTCACTCAACACATCAGTCTTTAAGAAGGGAAGGAAAGGAAAAAGACCTCTGAAATATGTCTTCTACCTAGTGCAATAATGACAGGTGTCTAGAAATAGACATGACAACTAGTGCAGTGTAGCAACATGAAGGCAAAGGCCCCCAAGCAACAAGTGCAATTGATTAGAAAATGAGAACACTGCAAGTATCCTGCACAGGAGATGAAAAGGCAGAGGAGTTCAATGCACGTTCACAGACTTTGTACAAGATTATACATGTAACTCACAAACAGGTTGTACCACACCACAAGGAGCAGCAAGAGCTGACTGCAATGCATATCATCCTGTCGGATACCTGAAGACAATGGGACCTCACTAAGGGACAGGCCACATCTTGCATATGTCCCCCAATTTTATGCTGGTTTTGTTGGCTTTTGTTCACTAGGTCCTTCCAGAGCAGCCATCAGGGATGGGAGTAGTGTGGTGGTCTTAGTGATAATCAGGGTCTAATAGCAATAATCGAGGTCAGACCTAGGCTATATTTTGCTCACCCTTCCTTACCTAGATTCTCTGAGCAATATAAGCATAAATCTTGTTTCTGTTAGACCAGGCTGAACCACTCTGCTCATCCAATTGTAGAATTTGGGCCACAGCATAAGCTGGTAATGCCAAACTCGTTTCAGTCTGGGAAGATTTAGTGAACAGTTTTTATCTCAAATTGTGTCCCATTTTTATACACCACCACTTTATTAGGAATTTTGGAGTACAAAAGCTTTAAGAGAAGGCTGTCTTCCTACATTAGTCATGGCAACACCTCTCAACAGCATGAGCAACCTGCCAAGCCCATTACACAGCCCGTGAGTGCAAAACAGAGAGGGCACAGATTGCTCAGAGTGCCAAAGGGAAGGGCAGCTCTAGGAACAGCAGCAGGGGTGACCTGGCAGTGCTTTCACCGGCATTTCCCTGCTCACTATTGCTCCAGTCAGGTCAAGTATGCTAATGGACATCAGGGACATCAGCATGGCTAGTCTTAGATGCATCCCCTCCTTTGCCTCCCCCTTCCCTCCCTGACGTGACAGAAGTTGCAGCTGACTTCTTCAGGACCTACTTGTGGTTCAAGTCAGTTATGCCCTCACATGGTCATAAACTATTATTCATTTCCTGCACAGCAGAAGTTCAGCCTGTATTTGGTAGAGGGGTCAATACCACTTAGCATAATTGTATGCAAAATCAGAGCACCTGCACAGCCAGCCTTAAGTTTAGGGATATGCAACATCATTCTGGAAGGTATCCTGTATAACAAAAGACATGCAACATTTCTAAATTCCCACTGGTGGTTAAACCACTTGATTTCTAGCCTAGTGAGCAGCTTTTTTCAGTTTTTAATAGTTTTTCTACTGAGGGTTATGTTGAGAATAGAGATGCTAAGAACATCAAAAAGAAAGAAAAATCTTCACAACAGGTAGTATTGGTCAAAAGAGTTCTGGATTTTTTTTTTTCAAGAAACTGCCTTTTAACAGAAGAAAAGGCTGTAAGCTTTGTAAAAACTGTGTGGTGTTTGGTTCGTTTGGGGTTTTTTTCCACAAAGGAGAATAAAACCCAGAAAGTTTTTTTATATGAAGCTTTTTTAGACATAAATATATATTTAGTATTATGAGAGCAAGTAATATTTTTTCAGGACTGACAACACTCCTTTTCTCTTTTCTCTTTTCTCTTTTCTCTTTTTTCTCTTTTCTCTTTTCTCTTTTCCCTTTTCTTTTCTTTTCTTTTCTTTTCTCTTTTCTTTTCTTTTCTTTTCTTTTCTTTTCTTTTCTTTTCTTTTCTTTTCTTTTCTTTTTTCTTTTCTTTAACAGAAAAATTCTTTCTAATTAAGCTGTGTAGTGAACTGACATTCTATATGATCTGTAAGTGGAAATGGAAATACTAATTGTTAGGCTTGGATACAGTACTACCTAGAAGGTGATATAATGACAGTGTAATTACTTTCTACATCTTCTATTTTGCTTTGCATTCACTAAGAACTCAGCTACAACTCTGATTTATTTTTATTGGTTTATTTCAAAAGCATTTTCAATTTTTAAACTGCAGACACATAGGTAGATGCAGGTCCAGATATCCCTACTGTGTTAAGTGATGCCTTCAGCCAGCTGAAAACTCTTTTTGATCTCTCTGATAATACCAGGAAAGCACTGATCTGAAAAGGCAGATTACCACCAAGGATTAGGCAGTACAATAGCATGCTGAGAATGCAAGACGATGATGAGGTTTAGCAAACAAGCTTGGAAGATATTTGAACTCAACATCGAACCCCAGTCCAAGCCATTGGGAAATCAGAAGAAAAATGAAAGAGTAGAGAGTTCCCTTGAAAAATTATTTTATGAGAGAGAGTGAAATGGTCCAGTTACTAGGTTCTAACTAAAATCATGACAGAGCTAACTGAGAGCACATTCTGCACAGAAGCCTTTACTTAGCCTGAATGGACACAGAGACTCAGCTACACTCTAATTTTCTTGAGACAATCCTTTAAGGCATGTGGCTGGAGCAGGTCACTCTGCTGTTGCTGCTGTCCTCAGGCAGTAAAACACAGTGAAGACAGGATTTTACAAAGCCCTTTTTTTCCAAGAAGAGATTTTTTTTCAGGACTAGTCACAGTAAATAGACTGCTTATTTGGTATGTGAGATAAGTATTGGCCAATGTCATTTGAACACACTAGTTTTCTTTCAGCATTTTGTCACTTGACCAGTTAAATGCTAAGGTTAAAACGCTGTTACACAACATGCATCCACCCTACTGTGTGTCAGAAATGTGAGGAATGTTTGCAAGAAAGAGCAGCTGGCGTACAATTCCTGTCACCAAACCCCAAAGTCAAAATGGCTAACATTTCCTGGATCTGCTTAGCTCACCTACAGATAAACAGTTTGCAGTCAGTGTGTGCAAACAGGAGCAGAGTCATTAAAACTGAAGCAGGTCTTGGGCAAGATCCAGTTTGCATGTTACATATTCATAAAAAGCTGTGTTAGAATGGCTTCCAACAGTGCAAACGTCAATGGAGCCTGCTGGAGCAAGCCTTAGGTATGCCATCTATGTGTCTGATTGCCTGGAGTTCAGAGGAACTTGCTGAATGTATTACCAAAGGGAATGAAAAAGCTTGCATAGAGGTAGCTGGCCAGGTCCAATTTCTGGATGCTTAAAAAAGTACATGTTGGTGTCAAAGGGTTTTACACCTTTAGTTTTTTTTAGCTCATTTGTTGTTTGTATAATCCTTGAGAGTCTCAAACAGAAATACTTCATTTTGTTGCTCTTTCAAAGAACACATATTAATTTGTGTTATAACAAAAATGTTCATTAAGCCTTGCCTAACAGCACTGATTATTTGTTTATTTTCACTCTGTGCAGCCTATTTAATTGTGTGTACACATACCTATAATTACCACTTTGAAATGCAAATACGCAGTTACTAAGGATAACCTTTCTCATTTTTCAAGCAGCTAACACCCCTTTTTATAAATGTTAACTATAACCTAAGCTCCATGGAAAACAGCACATTTTAAGGTCTCCTCACATTGCAATGGCTGTCTCCTGAACCAAATTATTCTCTCTGCCACTGTCACAGCTTCCTTTAGTTTATTACCAGCCAAAACGCCTGATGAGGGCTATGAGATCCCTTGGCTGAAGTACCTGCCAGTTTGCAGCTGATTTAATTCTGGGACCCCACTAAGTGATGGGAACAAAAATGGACATATTTTCTATCTTCAGCAGTGTCTCATCAAGCCTCCAGCTCCACTTGTGCCTTACTCTTGGAAAGACCTGGGCTGGTACAGAACCATTTGTCACTCCAGATTATGTAGCAGATAGTTTATTGTTGTCAAATTGTACCAACAGATTGCACTCATGCTTCTCTCTGGAATGAAATTTTCTTCTTGAAGGGAGGATTTGGGGATTTGACTGAGCAGCATGATGATCAGAAGCTATCACAAAACAATAAGTTATCACATAACTTACTTCCTAACTGTCAAACCCACAAAGTGCTTTCAAAATGATGATACCAGCCCATCTTCCACACCTTTCCCCCCCAAGCCCCAACCCTTCTGCAATTACAGACATCAGTGGTTACCGATGGAAGACTCTCTTTCAGCAATATTTATGTGAACAAATATTTTCTTGTCCCCCTGTTCACAGAAAGTGCATTAAAGAGGCCTGTCAGTTAGTGTGGGCTGTCTTTGAACACATGTTATGAATGCTGTTTTGCAGGATTTGCCCAGCAGTAGATGAGAACAAGTAATGAGGAAACTAAGAACATGGGTAATGAGGCCAGAAGGTGTGGAAGCTTTCCAGGAGCAGGGGGAGCTGAGTGAAGAAAAACTTGCCTTACCGACATATAGCCACCAACCTTTCTCAGGATTTATTTGTACTCCTGTCACTCTCAAGAAACAGCATTTAGAAGAGTGAACATAGGCACATAAACTTCCATATAACTCTTGTAATTCCACAAACCAAGTATGTAAGAGTGAGAAATTATTAGGGATTGATCTATTTTATTTATTTAAATGGAGAGGGGGGGAGGGGCGGGGCGGGAGCAGGACTGTGTCTTTGGAATCAGGTTGAATATTTCTAACTGTAATCTTCTCATAGAGCCTCAAAAGATTCTTTCCCTGCACACTTTTCAATCAGTTTTTTACTGGTATAAAACATATGAAGATAAATAATGGGTTCAATTTAAAAAGGATTCTCCCTATCTCTTAGTGGGCAGCAGGGTGAAACGACCCAAATAATAATTTCAACCAGTGAATGAACAGATGATATTCCTGTTCAGCTTCAAGCCCTATCAAATGGTATTTTAGTAGAACTACCAGCAAAGCAGCATACAAATAGCATACATATCTTGTAGATTACATAATTTATTTGGAAATGTTTTCATATGGTTAAATAAACTTCAGAAAACTACAGTGGAGCCTTCATATAAATTAGCTGTAGTACCTAAAATCCCATGAGCTATGAAATGCTAAAAAAAAAAAAAGAAAAAATTAAATACATAGTGTTGCTGAGCAACATAGCTCCCTCTTAAACAACTTTCCCTTGTATGAAGTGCTTCAGAAAGGGACTACTGTGGAGTCTGTGTAAGTACTTGCCCAATGGTAGTGCGATTTTGTTACAATCCTTCAAAAAACAGCTACACAAACTGTTACTGAATTCAATTATAAGGAGTCTCCAGGGTTATTCCATTACCTCTGTCTTTGGTTCACAGTCTCAAATCAAAACTTAAGCTATTCTTTTTTGATTTGATTCATTAAAAAATAATAATTTATATAAACCTTAAACATGGAAATGGCTCAAAAGCTCTTTTGCAGTCTCAACTGAAAAGTGTTGTAAGCAAGTCTCTAACTTTACAAGGTTTTGTTAAGGGAAGGGCAGGGCAGGACAGATTTCCCACAGCCCTACCTGGATTTGTGCTGGCTGCTCAAAGTGCAGAGCAGAAGGTCATTTCCTGACGGGCCATGCTCTGGAGAGGGTCTGGGTTGATATCGGATGGCCAGCCTTGGGTTGCTGTTTGCGCCTCAGCCCCAGGAGGACCAGCCCTTGCAGGATCCCTCCTGGTGATCTCAGAACATCAAACTGTCCCTGGCAAGCAAAAAAACCCAACAACAAGTATGTTTCTCACAAATCAGAAACGTCCCTTGCTATTCTAATTGTCACCAAGGTGCTTAGGAAGGTCACATCGCATTGCTCGGTGCTGACTTCAGCTCCAGCCCATCTGCATTTCCTGTGCATAGATCTACCTGTAGCTGCAATGTTTGCAATGGCAAGGAAAGGGTTAACCCAGGGAGCAGGTGGAAAGCAACCCAGCTGCAGAAAGATTCAAAAGGGGGTTAGGAGAAGCCAGTGTGAAAGGTAATGAGGCTGGCAGGCAGACAGACCAGGAGGGGAGGGTACGAGCCTGGGGGGAACTGCCAGGGCCACCCTGGGGTGAGCGAGCCAGGGGGCTGCTGTACTGAGCTAAGTAAGGCAGGTGTCTCCTGGTAGCAGCAGATGTGGCTTTGATCTGGGGGCATACCTGGGTGGGGAGAGGTTTCCACAGGGTGGGAACACACTTTGAGGAGCTGGCCTGTTTGCAAGGTTTGGTTCAGCTAGGTTTCAGTTCTCCTAAGTTTCTCCAGGAGCTCACACAAGGGATAGTTTACCTGGTCAGAGCAAGGTTGTTGTTTACAGATTGATTTTTAAAGGTGTTTAGGCCTGTCCTGCCCATAAAAGTGGGAACTGAGTACTTAGATACCTCTTTAAAAATTGTGTCTTGCTAAAACTCCTCCCTCAGACCAGACCAGAGCCAAGCTTTCTCCTGAGGTTTGAAATGCTATAAATGAACCTTCTATATTGTTGCCTCATGCTTTTAACTTCAGGCACCTCATCCAGACAGAAAAGTAATGAAAGACCTGAAGAAAGTCGAGGGTTGGAAAGGAATAAAGCAGTCCTGTGGCTCTGGGTCCCGTTCCCAAAGCTATCGCTCACTCACTGTGTGGCCTTGAGGAAGCCACCAGCAGGCAGATCCAGCTCCCAGTAAAGTCACTGGGAATTTTCCCATAGGCTCCAGTGGGTGCTAGATCAGGCCCTTAGACTCCTAACAGTTCCCTCATTACCCCCCTGCAAAAAAGGGACAATAATATCCTGGATTCACAGGGTAGTAAGGGGACTAATTTATTAGTGTTCATAAGGCTTTTTCAGATCTACAGATGGAAGGCATTATGTCAGCACAAATTTTTCTTAATTATCGTTTTCATGGTATTTCCAATTGTCTTCCTTAAAGCCGAGGAGTTCCAAAAATCTTGTGAGAAAGTTTCTTCTCTAAAAATTGGACCCCATTTTTGGGGGATGGAAACAGATATATTCAGACAGCACTGGAATGCAGGAATATTTACTGAAATAGGGCTCTGAATCCTTGAGGGTTTTGTATGAATCCCGAAGGCAGAGGAGTGTGCAATGCTCTAGGAAGGGCAGTTCCTGAATTTTATGAAGAAAGCATCCTAGAACTTTAGTCTAGCAAGTAGCAAGCTGAGACCAAAATGTTCAAATTTTACTCTCAAGGCTTGCTCCTGGTGGGAGTTCTTTAAGCTCTTCTCCCTGCTTTGTCAGAGCATTTTCTGAGGAAGGGCTGTCTCTGGTTCAGGTTCTTTGTCCTGAGAAGCAAAAGCGGAGTTCTCTCCCTCTCCACATTCCTATTGCCTGCTATGAGTTAATCAGGCATCTGTGCCAGACACAGAAAAGCAACGAGGTCAGGCCAGTAGGCAACAGACAGGGAATTTCACTGGACAGAGGTCTGCATGGGTGAGTAATAATGTGTCGTTTGGGAAAAGAAAGAAGCACACTGCAAATATCTCACACGTATTCACTCACATGCATGCATCTCTCTGTGTGCATATGTATTTATGTATGTATATCCCATAACACTCCCTACAACTATTCCGCTTCATGCTCCCTGACCTGGCTTTTGCCAGGTATGCTTTATGTTTGTGACTTTAGACATCTTCACTGCTAAAGGTCAACACTAGGGAAAATCCACTGGTGTAAAATTCAGCTAAAAAGATGTAACAGAGATACTGTAGAAACCAGTAACACAAATACAGAGTTTCCATTTTCCCTGTCATCTCACTCCTTACCCACCAATGACTGCACCCCTTCGGCTTGCTATGCTGCTCTGGGAAAGAAGGTAAATGTTAATGTTCTGATGGATCTGTCTCTTTCATTTCAGGCATTATGTCAAAACTGGTCAAAGAAAAGAAATTAACCTTCTCTCTCCCTCCCATGACTGTGCACACACGCACAGACACACGCATGCAGAGCCACAGCCAAGGCCTTCGGCAAGCCAGCTGATAGCAATCAGTATTTTGAGAAGTGATAGCTCATCTGTAGATTCAGCATTCTTTTGCAGCAGAAGGTATTATGCAAACTAGCCCCATTAGAAAAGCAAACATCAAAGCAAAACATGTTTTCGAAGAGACAAATGCATAACTCATGTGGTACCTGACACTGAAACAGAAATAGGATAATTACCCTTTCTCTCAATGGAAAGCATAGCTGCAGAGGATAGAAAAGGTGTTTCATACACTGTGCCCTGTAGTTTTTTGTACTGTGCACAAAAGGGAGAGCAGTCAGCCGGGAGCATGCACTGGGGGAGAGCCTTAAAGGGTTGACACCATCTTCTTCAGTGAAGGACAGAACAGGAGCCAGACTGCAGGGGATTGTAGAGCAGCACAGCTAGCCCTGCTCTCAGCACCAGCTGGAATGCAAGGTGCCACTCCAGCCTTAGGGGAAGAGGGGGAAAAAAAAAAGAGTGCAGCTAAGGTTACACAATTACCTGTCTTGACAGTGTGCAACTTATAAAAACTATGCATACCACCCTGACCATAAGTAGCCACAAAGTATGCTTCATGGGTCCTCTGGCTGAAGTCTAAACAGAGGAAGCTCTCTGTAGACAGATTTTTGCCTAGCAGTGGATGCTGTTGCTCAGTCACTGCTACAACAAGAGGGGAAAAAAAAAAACCCCTCACGGGCAGAATGGAAGACAGGAGGTGTGAAACGAGTCTTGGATGATGCCTGTCACAATGCTGGTAAAATAACGCAGCCAGGTATCACTAATTCATATGAATGAAGAGCCAAGTAAATCAGAGACTATCAGGACTTCTGCAAAAGTTGAACAAACTTTCTTTAGGGAGGAAATGTTTGCCAAAGTTCCCAGGACAAGTTAGAAGTACATACACATGCTCTCTCTTTCCTTCACCTCAGCCCCCCTCTTTTTCTACTTCAGAGCCCATTTCTCCAGCACGGAGATCAACTATCAAGCCAGGAGAAAGACAGAGTGTGAGATGGCCGACCTTGTCCTCCAGTGCCGAGGGCCTGTGGGTTTGGGCCAGGAACAGGAATTCCCTGTACAGACACTGAGTCTGCTGGAGGAGACAGGAGAGCCTGCTCCACAGAAGAGCACTTTGTTCACTGCCACCAAGGAAAACTTACACAACAGACACACACACAACCATGGAAATATGAATATTTTAAAAGTGTGTTTTTTCCTAGAATACACAGTGCTCTTATTTCCTTAGGGGGGCAGTAAAAATTGGGCAAGAACATATTGCCAAATGCATAAGAGTTAGGGAGGATATTAGTCCTGCATGCTGTAGTTACAGAGAGCAGGGTACCAGAGCAAGGTCTGAATAGATTAAGAATTCAGAATGAGATACTGAAAAATGAAACATCCACTGATCACATTTAGCAGAGAAGGTTAGGGTTTTTTCAGTCTTCTCTGTTCCCTTAGTATCTTTTATGTAATTCACCTTTTCTTGGAAACTGCAAAAATTTAAAATACTTTTCCTCTTATGCTTCCAAAGAACATGTGCATCAGTGTTTGTGCGTGTACATAATTTCTACACCCAAAATCTGAGGTAGGTATTGATAGCAGAGAGTGCTCTTGTGCAGATGCTTTGTTCTGTATCACTAGTACAGGGTAGCCCTTAAAATGGCCCAAGCAGGGTCATATGAATATAGATAAAACAGAGAGCCAAGACTACTAGTCTTTGCATTGGAAAGCCCAGCCGAATTTCACATGCTTCCTGAGGTATCTTATTAAACAGTTTTTAAAAGAATTCCTCTTGTTGCAGCCATCTAAAAAGTAGATACCACAATAGACAACCAGGCTTCCTCTAGATTTAATCAAATGGTGATTCACCTTATCTTCATTTATTCCATTTGTCTTCAGAGTTACTCCATATATTTATTTCTTCATCCTGCCTAAACAGTGAGCCCAGATGGATGGTTTAGACTTGATAGCTAACTTCTAGATGGTTAATGTTAACTCTTCTCTCTCTTCCTAGTTCATACTTCCCTATCTCACAGGAGTCATATGAGAAAAACATTAATTAAAGATTATGACTTGTTGCCTTTCCCAATCAGAAGACACGTAAATAGAGCTTAGTGGTGTATTTGCAGCTATGTACATCCTGCTATTTTTAATGCAGTCAAGGCTGCAACTCTAACCAGCAGCAGAGCACAACCTGTATGTAGATGTGTATGTAGATGTACCTCTGGATGTGGATCCATGCAAATGCCCCAAGGCCCATGTGCTGGAGGAGCCCAGTACTCAAGGCTGTGGAAATGGAAGATAGCTGGAGGAAGATTTGATGGGTGCACCAGGCAGGTATTCCTATTTCACCCCTAACACCAGGTCTCTACCAAATACACTGTGCCACTGTTTACTCGTGGTCTTCTAACTTAAACTGGGGAACTGGCCTAGAAAATAGTCACCACAGGAAACAGAGTCTGCTTTATATCACCTCCTACACCGAGGCAGGATCTTTTGGGTGAGAACCTCACCTGTGGTCCATAGGATACATTACTCAGGACTTACCAGTAAAACTTCATTTTTGAGAACTGCTGCAGCACTGTGGTGCATATATACGTACAGACAGAGAGACTCTGTATATTGTACATAGGATCATGGTTTCATCTTCCTGATTTAACTCCATCAATAACAGATTTAATCAGAAATTAAAGAAACTCATCTGAAGTCCTGTACAGTGCATTTAAAAAGTCTGTGACTAGATGACAGTCAAAGAAAATATATGCTGATAGGAGACAGGAACCCTAGAGTCCCATGAAGAGTGTTGCATTGAAGAAGTACTCTGCTCATGTTACAAGTATCTCTTCTTGTGCCACAGCTCTGTGGGAACCTTATGTGTCTCTACCAATGATATAAATAACTGCATAGCTTAGTGTTGTGTCTCCCACATGAGAAAGATTTAACTTTGTAGATACCAGAACTCTTAGCTCGTAAGAACTGTTGCTATAATATTCTTGAAATTATTTGACTCTTACCCACTGCATCTCCTGATTACTAACCTTGTCTCAAATTCCTCATGCACCATTAAAAGTACTGTGGTGGGTTGGCTCTGGCTGTCCACCAAAGCTGCTCTATCACTCACCCTCAGCTGGACAGGGAAGAGAAAATACAATGAAAGGCTTGTGGGATTAGACAAGGATAGGGAGAGATCAGACAGAAATTACCATCATAGGCAAAACAGACTCAACTTGAGGAAATTCTTTGCATTTGTTACAATCAAATCAGAATAGAATAATAAAAACAAATCTTAAAAACACCTTCCAACCAATTCTCCTTTATCCCCCGGTTGAATTTTACTTCCAATTTTTCTCTACCTCCTGCCCTCAGCAGAGTAGGGGGATGGGGAATGGGGGCTGCAGTCAATTTATCACACATTGTCTCTGCTTATTCTTCTTCTTCAGCGGGAGGACTTCTTGTACTCTTCCCATGTTCCAGCATAGGTCCCTTCCATAGGGTGCAGTCCTTAAGGAACAGACTACTTCACTATGGGCCCCCCATGGAGTCACAAGTCCTGCCAGTAAGCCTGCTCCAGTGCGAGCTCTTCACAGGGCTGCAGGTTCCGCCAGGAACCTGCTCTTCCATGGGCTTCCCACAAGGTCACAGTCTCCTTTGGACACCCTCCTTCTCCAGTGTGGGCTCCTCCATGAGCTGCAGATGGATATTTGCTCTACTACAGACCTCCATGGGCTGCAGAGGGAGAGTCTTCCTCACCATGGTCTTCACTGTGGGCTGCAGGGGTATTTCTACTCTGGAACCTGAAGCATCTCTTCCTGCTCCTTCCCCACAGCTTTATGTGCTGGGCATGGTCACATGGTCTGGAATGACCCTTTGGTCAGCTGGCATCACCTGCCCCAGCTGTGTCTCTTCCCAACCTCCCATGCACCCCAGCCTCCCCACCAGCATGTTAGTACAAAAAGCAGAAAGGGCTTTGGCTCTGTGCAAGCCCTGCTCAGCAATAACAAACACATCTCTGTATTATCAACCCCGTGTTCAGTGCAAATCCAAAACACATCCCCATACCAGCCACTCTACCCCAGCCAAAACCAACACAACAGGGCACTGTAGTATGTGGTAGATCAGAGAAGGCAAAGAGCCCATGAGATGTAGATGGGGATGAGGGAGGAGCATGCTTTCAGTAGTTATCCTGATGGATCCATCAGCTATGAGGTCCTCCATAGTCAAGGGAGTTGCTGAAGTGGGAAGGAGAAAAGAACTGCAGAAATTTTGCAGTCATCTGGGAAACACTGCAGAAGTTTTCAGGGTGTGGGTAACTGAGGAGAGTGCATTAGATGTCATACAAAGGAGAGGGAAGTCAGAGCACTTCTGAAAGGCAGTGGATGAGTGAATGCCTGGGGTCAGGAAAGCCAAGTCAAAGACTTGAGGAAACAGATTGTGTGGTTCAAAGCATTTTTGAACCTAACAAATATTAATTTTGGTTCAAGGAAAAAAACCATTTTCCAAGGTAGTTCCTATTTTAATTGGATCAATCCATGTGTTTATAACTACAATAATCTGAAGGTATGTGATTTCTAAATATCAAATAAAATGAAATCTAGCATACCGAATACTTTTGTCTTTTTAATAATATAAGCCAAGTTTATTGGCTTTTGCACATGATCTGTAATTCAGGTGTATACATGAAATTGTCCTTCTTTTGTAGATTAGTGTCATTACAAATTATTACAGATGTTTCATCCTAACATAATTTATACTGTGATGGTCGAGATATAATTGCAATATCCACACACTAGACAGTGAAGGGAGTACACACACGTTTTTATCAAAATTAGACAAGTTCCAAAGGTCTGTGGAACCCTTTGCCTAGAGGTAAGTTGGCATGGATTATAAAATGTATTTTAGAGTCTGGGGGAATATTTAATGTGTAAAAAGTTATGCTTTCATTTCTGTTAATGTCAAAGCTCAAAATGTGTTTCAAATTCCACAAGAATACCAAGTACTTGCAGGTGACAGCCTACTGTTTCGGTTTGCTTTTTTAGATGCCTTTTGGATTTGCCAATAGTGCACTTGGATCACAAATAGCAAAACACTAACAGAGAAGTCGGAAAAACACCACTTGCTATTTTAGAGAATTGGTTGAAGTACATTAGAAGTACAAGTTCTGGAAGAATATCACAAAGTGTTAATCATGCATGAATTCCTAACCATTCAGAGTAGCATTCCTGGTGGCAAACTGTTGCTAAATAGCATTTTCCTGAGCATCACCAGCATATGCAATTAATGTTGTTTGCTAGGTATCATTCCTCCACTTTGGGCAGTGACCAGAAGACCCTAATGTGCAGTTAGAGAAAATGCCTTCTCAGTGTTTTCCCTTGGCACATACACAGAAAATTCAACTAGTGGTTCTGGAGAAATCTCAAGTCTGCCACATAGGTGGTCTGCTGCCTGCTGAAGAAGTCTGGATACCTTTATATTTGGGACATAATTTTTCTGTCACACTGTGTTCACTGCTCAAAATTTTCAAACTCACACTTTAAATCAAGCTTGAGGTTTCTTCAACACATAGTTTGAAAAAATCCTGAGGAACTATTTTTAGCACTGCCACAGAAAGGTTTACAGGATCCTTATAGATGTGAGAGTTGGTCTGTGTATAGATATGGCAGCTACCTGATTTCTAGGTGACTACAGGTAACACATTTCCTGTGTATTCTGACAGAAAGTCTCCTTTCTTCCAGTCTGAACTCAGCTTCAGTCATTGCAGAGCTATATTTTGTCTCTGCCAAGAAAGTAGAACAGAAAAAAAAATCCCCAAACAGTAAGTGAATCTCAAACCAAGATCAGGTTGCAGAGTACCCGTGTGTGCCTGTACAGACTGACAAGTACACATGCACACAGGCAAGTATGCATATTGCACACTAAAAATTGTGGCATCTGGGGTGCACAGAAACAAGCCTTTACATTTCACCTAAAAAGCAGCAATTCATGTTGTGAAGAATGCCTCTTCTGGGAAATAGATAC